>NW_022060145.1:6936910-7243160 GCF_007364275.1 Archocentrus centrarchus
TGTTAGTTTGTGTAGGTGTGTATGAACGAGCCGATCCATAAAGTTTGGGTAGATTGTGAATATTGGAATTGGTGGGAGCTGAGGAGGGTTATATGCAGTCAGATTTAATTGGAAATGCATAACAATGGGACCAGATTTTTCATCCAACTCGTATAATCCAATTTAGGTTATGATTTTTATTGGAATTAACGTTAGGAAAAATTGGGACCTGCAGAAGCCATCCGACTAGAGCGAAAATCTGACTTAGGCGATTTCTACTGTATGGACCTTTTGTATAAACTTAACCTATGTCACACTTTCTGCCTGATTAGAAACAGGCAGACCATCTCTTCTGGTAAAAACGTAGTACCATGAAAAAGTCCTCAGACACCCTCATTCACTTCACTTTGTTACTAGCAGCCTGTGACAAAATGCACATGATTAGGTCCCATTTCTTTAGCTGAATCTATGCAAAAACTCCAAATATAAAAGATTTTTACAGATATGAAATCGTATTTTAGCGCCAACAGGGTGATTCCCAAAGAGCTATTAGCCCAAAAAATTGGTGTATCTTTAAGAAAATTTGAGGTAATTGGACAAGTGGAGGACAAAAGTGGCAGGTCTAAAAACTAGCTACAGCAGATGAACAGTACCTGAAAGTTATTTCCTTAAGAAATAGGAAAATATCCAGTAAAGACCTGACACAAGATCTGAGAGATGCATCTGGTCCTTCGGCTGATCCATTTATTGTTCACTGAAGCCTCCAATCTTAAGGAAGGGAAACTGGGAGAAAAGGCTGATAGAGGCCACATTACAGAAGAACTGCACTGAAAATCATTTGCAACAGGTCTGATGGAGTGATGAATCCAAACTTGAAATTTTGGGTTCAGATGAATGTCAGTGTATAGAGGAGGCCAGGAGACGTACAACAGTGAGCATCTAAAGCCATTTGTAAAGCACAGTGGAGGCTCCATCATGGTTTGGGGCTGCATTTCAACCAGTGGTGTTGGGAATCTTGTCAAAATTGATGGAATCATGGATGCAGAAAAGTACAATCAGATTTCGATCCACCGTGCAATACCATCTGGAAAGCCTCTGATTGGCAGCAGTTTCATTTTTCAGTATGAGAGTGATCCCAAACATGCTGTCAATGCATTAAAAGCATACCTGGATAGAAAAACACACAATGGAGTGCCATGGACTGGCCTCCCTAGAGGCAAATCCTCAACATTATTGAAGCAGTGTGGGATCATCCTGAAATGAGGTAGACTTTTGCACAGTATTGTACCATAATAGATGTTCAGCTTGTTTATTTTATGTTTTTATAGTTAAAAATACCATAAAACATTGTCCTAGTGAATGTGACGTGAATTTTGCACTGCATCACTATGAGACAGACACTACATCAAGCTCATGTGCAGTCGTTGATGGAGAATGTTTTGCTTCTCTCATTCACAGCTAAGATAATGCTGGTGACAGACTGCCTTACTCAGGTCAGATCAGTTCAGATCCTGGTCAGTCAGGTCAGACTACACGAGGACAGTGTAAACAGTTATTTTTGGCTCAGTCTGTGACAGTAACAGCATTGCTGCCTGCTTGATTGCTGGGCATTCAAACCAAAGTGCAGCTGGTTGCGTGGACATGGGGTTTCACATTTTAAAGATATTCATTAAGAATAAACAGTGATACTTAAACAATAAAAGTTGTATCTTGTTCAGCCTGGGGATTGTATTCTTGTTGTTTCCAGCTCTAATCTCTCCCGGTTTGTGGATAAAAGTGTAATCGGAGCTTTGCTAGAGTAAATAGAGTGGAGTCACTGGAGCAGAAATGGAAAAGCTGAAGGAGAAAATAGAGATGCGCACAAAGCAATATTTGCTTCCTGCATTTCCATTCTTGTCCTTTGTGAAATGTATCACTCGATGCCAGGGATTGAGCCAGAACAACTATTCTCAGAGGTGTCCATTTTGCTGCTGAGAAGCCAACCGTTTCAAGCCAATTCGTTTTTAACTTGTCAGCCAGTTTAGTTAAAATTTAACTAGATTTTAACAGAAACAAAAAAAACAGGAAGTATCAATTCTTAAGAACTGTGCCTTAATAATGCTGCAGTAAAGATGATTTTATTTTGTAACTATTTTTGTTCATTTGAGGCATATGAAATTGATTAAATTGAATAAAAACAGTCTTTACTGGAATGGTGTGATGCTTTAGTAAAGGCACAGGTCCACATGAAAATAAACAGATATGGTATCAGAGGCAGAAGATGTCTTGGCATAAATTAGCCTTTAGGTTCACTTCAAAAGCTTTGCCCTATGATCTTGTTAGATGACAGAGAATATTGTTGCAAGTGAGAATCAGTAAGGCGAGATGTGAGAGGAGGTATGTGTTTTTACCTGTAAGCAAAGTGTTCATCAGAGGACTTCATGTATTAGTAGGAAGATGAAGTACTCGTCTACTTAACGTTTTTGTCAGTTACTGGCTGCATACTGCACCTATGTAGCTTATTGGGGAAAAAAAAAAATCACATTATACAAGGCGACTTTATGATTAAGTGCATAATCATAGTGAATGGTCATTACTGTGAGCATTCACATGCCCATAGCAGCTTGTGTAGATTTCTTGATAGAGCCAGCATAAAATATAATCATTGGTTTGATCTCAGAGAGAAGCCAACATGTGGTCCACTATGCTGAGTATATGCAGCCATTAAGCAGAAATTTAGATGACGTTTGAATTAAGTTTGAACAGTAGGGTGTCCAACTAAGTAGCAGCTAAGATTGGTTTCTCATTTTTCTCAAGTTGCAGCTTGTAGTTTTATCAATCTACCTTTTTCACTTAGAGAACAGTGCCTTGTATTACAAATTTCTCTTTTTCAATACAGAACATCCTGCCTGAAGCAACTTTGTAACACATGTTTACACTCTAAGGTCTTACATGCACTTACACCAGGCTGTAATATCAGGTGGGATAATGTATTTGAACTTCTCCTAGCTCTAATTACGCCTCGTGAATTTTTATTAGATGCCTGCTTTAACTTCTCATTTGCTTTCTGATTTATAGACCATCACTTCACTTAAGCTGTCTGACGAGCTATGACTTCACACATAAAGGGCAAATATTGAGAGCCGGTGTTCTAACAGTGGCTGAAACTAAAGCAGTGCTCTCCACAATGTGCTGATGGAAAGTGCTATCAAAGATAAGGGCCTCTTGGGGGGGGAGGCTGATATTGTCTGTCAAGCTTGGATAGTGGTGTGGGATTTCAGGGTTTCAGCGTGGAAGAGTAGGAGACTGGATTTCTCTGCCATGTTTCACACTGGTATTGTCTGTGTAATCAGATACTCATGGGATTTGATTGGGTATTATGAAAGGAGTTAGCCGCTAGCAGGTGGTTGTTCTTAAATCTCCATTACCTGATCATATACTTTGCCCCAGCAATTTATTTAATATAATTCACTGGGATCAGAGACCTGATATAGTTTCAATTTCCTTGCTGTGGTATCAAGCTCTTATTTTCTCATTTCCTGGTTTTGAGAGCTTACAGTCTTCTAATTATTATTTTCTTTCTGAGTGTTGAAAAGTTAACTTGCAATAATTTCATGACCACCTGGTAAATGTATTTTCAGTATTGGCTCTTGTGGCTTTGTTTTAGTCTGTAGTTAGTCCCGGGGGGGGGTGGGTGTCTCCTCTTCTATTTACATTATAAATTTTCTTTTATCGGTTGTTACAGATGTGGATACTGATAGATTGGCAGGTAGCTAATAGCCAATAAATCAGTCATTTTCTTTTTCTCGCAATTTGAGAAATCTTATTGTATTTCAATAAAACATCACTCTAACTCTGGAAAGAAGTGCAGCTGTCTTATAAAGTAAAATATGCATAGTTATTAATTGGACACTAGGTTTTTTTTATTTGTTCGGGGGGTTGCAGGAAATGGCCCATTGCTGTGGTAAAGATAATGGAAAGTTGTTTTTTTTTTTTAACATCAACAATTTTCCTGTGAAACATGAGTAACACACCAAAATTAGAATCATTTACAGCTGCTGTGTCATTGTACCTGGTTTTTGTTTAGTTTTAAGTATTAGTATAAAAACTAATAGAACTATTAAAGTATTCTTGTATGGGCTATAATCGAGTCATAAATAACTCTACTCAGTCATTTTAATCTAAAACAGTTTAGTCACGTGAGGGTTAAACATATGTCAGAAAGCTACATTTCCCAGGCTAACAATACCACTGGCACATTTTACATGCACTTTTTCATATGGTCGTCTTTAACATACCTAAAGGTCCTAATTACAGCTTGCACAACTGACCCATTTGGTCATTTCCTGGGGGCGCACTTTCTTGTCTCTTCCCCCCCCTTAAAGCTTTATCCTCTTGCAGTGTGTCATAGAGGCTGTATCTCCTAGTATCTGCTGCTGCTTTGTGCAGGTGATGGCGCCAAGCTAAATGATAGTTCCTTCAGGTTCATGTTTAATGGAGGACCCCATTACACATGAAAAATGGCCCTTGTTCTGTAATGCCTGGCTACATCCAGAGCCTGCAGAAACAGCACAGACAATGCTCTAAAGAGGGTACACTCTGTATAAGCGATGATATTTCCACTAAAGATGCTGCATATTATTTTGCGATGGGGCTTTCTGACAAGGTGTTAGCAGGTGCTGTCACACTAAAGTATGCATTCACAGCATGTCGGTTTTTATTGGACAAAGACTCTGATGGGATGTGTGAAATTCTATTTAGCTTAAAACAGATTGCCTTGTTATAGTTTATGTTGCTTGCCTGATATATGAAAGAATAGCATCAGTGTGTTGAATGATATTTTAAGGAGGCTGCGCTGATTAAATGATCTGCTTGGGCAAGTCAGGATGTTAATTCTCTTTAGATCAATAAAAAAGACATAGCACAAGAGGCTCCATTGATTATTTTTTTGGTGCTCAATCTGAAAGTTCACTATAAAGGCATATTTATCAAACATTTGACACACAGCTTACAGCTACCAAATCAAATTACTTGATAGTTTCAGAAAAAGACAATATTTTACACCCATGATGCAAACTCTGTTCTGCATATAAAATAAGGACTTATCCATCACAAGAATAACTTTATTGATCCCAGAGGGAAATTCAAATGTCTGACATAGCTCATCTGTTTGTATGAGCCATATCATCTGAGGGTACAAATGATTTGCTGTATCTTCATTTTATAATGGAGACAGAGTAGTCTTCCTGTACTGATGTTTGTTTTGGTTTTTTTGGTTCCATAAAGATGTTATAAAGTGGGTGATCAGAGTTGTTCAGGATGGCTTCCAGTCAGGTGGGAGGAGAGAGAAACGTGACTGACGTCTCCTGAAATTATGAAGAGTGCCTCTGGATGTTTAGTCTCTATCCTAGCAACAGTTTCATGGAGAACTTCACATGGAACTTCGACTGTTGCCCTTTTTCTTGCCACTGTCTGTCTGACTGTATGAGCGTGAAACCAGGTAGATCCGCATGAGAGTGTGAGATGTTTTGATTCTACCATGTTTCAGTAAAACACATGAGACTGCACTCACTGTATAGTTTTTGAGTCTTCACCAGTATCTCCAACTCATCACTTTTGTTGGGCAGAGTTGACATTTCCCATGACGACTGTTGGCAGAAAGGGCTTATATCTCCATTTCCAAGCCTTCACCTTTGCACCAGCTCTGCAGCCACGAGAAAACACCTTTATCCCAGCTGGAATATGGTGGTATCTTCCATATTTGCTCCATTTCAATGAAAAAAGCTTCTCTCTTGAGTAAACTTGTCTCCCACAGAAGTATCCATCATTACATGACAAAAAATAAAGAAAATTTTGAGTAGATCTCAGAGCTACCAGACATTGGTGCTACCAGTTAAAGTGCATGTTCTAGCATGTCTCCCACTGGAAGCTTCATCTTGTTTTCATAGCTGTCGTCGTCGTCTTTTTATTTATTTTTTTTTTTTTTATTTTTTTTTTTTTAGCCTGTCATGTCTGGTAGATCTTGCAAGCAGAACTGTGATCTGAATGCGTTGTTGTGCCAAACATATTTGCTATTTCAAGATGAGCTCTATAGGTTCTCAATAGGCTCTTCTTGTTGTTGTTTTAACCCTTTATTTTATTTATCTGAGTTATTTTTCCACATACTATGTAACAGCCAGAGCTGACAGGCTGAAGAAGAGGAAAATAAAGAGAAGAAAAAGGGAGAGAGAAAGGGAGCAAAAAAAAAAAAAAAAAAGGGGAAAGAGCACAAGTCTATTAATCAGATACTTCATCACTTTAACATATAAAAAAATACTATCAATACTTGCAAAAATAAATTTGTGTGTGAAAAACAAAACTAACAAAGCATGTTACGCACACCAACAATTTTGTTGAGTTGTGATTGAGTGGGCGTTTGTGTCTGTGTCATGTTTGTGTCTGTGTCATGGAACGTACTTACCAATGAGGGCAAAACGCTGCAGCTCCACCCATCAGAAGCCAGAGGCAGGTACGGAAAGCCCCCGGAACCCCAGGCCACCAGCAGCCCACCAAGAGCCAGGAAGACCCCCGGCCACTCAGTCCAAAGACAACCGCACACCTACCCCAGCAGACGGGAGAGGGTGGTCTCAGACGGAGCCCCCCCAGTCGAGGAGCGAGGGCTCCAGGGAACCCAAGGCGATGAGAAGCCAGCCCCCCCCCAGCGGCCAGCCCCCTGCACTGGCCGGCGGCAGGGCTCCCGGGCCCACGGCACCCAAGGACCGCCCGACCCTCCACAGAGCCCCCCCCCACGCCGAAGAAGCCAACGCAGCCCCGCACCGCACCCCCAAGGGGGGCAGGCCAGTACCCACGCCAGAACACCCAGCCCCACCCAGGAACCCCGAGGCACCCCCATCCCAGGGGGGTAGGGGGGAGGAGGCAACCAGCAAGGAGTGGCCAGGAGGCAAGGCACAAGGCCCAGACCCAGGTCCAGCCATACATACAAACACACCCAGACACCCGTGTACACATTTATACACAGATACTCATACATGCCCATACATACTTACCCACACACAGATATGCCATACATACACATTCACTCACCCACCCATACTCACGGAGACGGTGACAAATACACAAAGACACACATTCATCCATAGCTACCCACCCTCTGAAGGCGGGGCAAGTGGAAACCACCCCAGGGCCAACAGCGCCCCCAGGACGCCACCAGCCCGGTCCCCCAGGAACCACCCGACCCCTACCCCGGGCGAGACGCAAGAAATCGGGGTGTAAGATGACCCATCCACCCCTCCTCCTCCCCAACTTGTAGGTCTATGTGTTAATGTTTGTGAGTGAATGAGGTGTATAGGGTGCAGTTAAAATTGAGGGGACAGTTATGCCACAAGCGCCAACTGTTGGTCGTCAGCGCTTGCCCACACTGCCCCCCCAAAACCCTCCATGTCTAAAGTGCAAATAAAATTTGGAGACAGACAGTGACGAGGATCCGAGTGGGGCCACCTCAGCGGCCCATCTCATCAACCTCTGAGTAACATGCCTGCCCCAAAGGTCCTATGTGTATCAGGGTGTAAGTGTGTATGTGTTGTGAGTTATAATGACTAAAGTGCAATTAAAATGGAGAGGCAAGTGGTGGTGCAGCTCTCCACGTGGCCTCTCCATCCTACATCTGTGAGTGATGTGTATTCTGTGTGTGTGTGTGTGTGTGTGTTTGTGTATGGGGAGGGGGAGGGCGGGGGGGGGCATATGACCAGGAAAAATCCTGGAAGAAGAGAGCCAGCTGGCCGCTGGCTCAATAGGCACCCCGACCTCCCACCCCCCAGCACAGGGCAGGGGGAGGTGAGCCCGGGGCCGCGGTGACAGCATCCCGGAGCACTGCAGCACCCGAGGTTGGCGCCCTCGCCCCCACCGCAGAGGGCGGCCCGCTCCTCCTAGATGCCCATTCACTCAACAATAGACACAAACAGGCGACAGGACATACTGGCCTGGGCATGGAAATGCAGTGCCCAGTCCCCCCCAACCACCCCACCGCGGCCCCATCCCCCACCCCACCCCCCTGCAATGCAGGCACCCCAGGGCCCCAAAAGCGTAGACCGGACATCCCGACGTCAGGCCAACCCACCCCACCCGGCGGCGCGGCCGGGACAGCAGAGGCCCCCCCCGCGCCAGGGGGGGCCCACCGGGAGCCGGCGCGGCCCCAGTGCCGGGGCCCCAGACCCCCGCCCCCAAGCCACCCAGGGAAGACCAGCCACCCGACCGAGGGCCGGCACCACCCCCCCAAGCACCCCGCCCACACCCCAGGACCGAAGGCAGCACCATCCAAGCCCCCACCACCATCAACCAGGACAGGCACACAGACATCACCAGAAGGTCGCCCCAGGACCCCAGCCTCAGGAGGCTACCAGCTACCCAGGCCCCCGGAGTCCCCCCCCACCCCCCCACAAAGCACATCAGGAGCAGAGCCCGCAGCCCACCACCCCCACTAAGTAATGGAGCTGAGCAGTGGGAACCAAAGAGAGTCAAATTCCTCCAATTTGTTTTTAGAAGAAGCAGACATTCTCTCTAAACTAACATGATCTACTAATAAATTTCTGTACTGAGTAATACATAGTTTATTTTTTGTCTTCCAGTTCATGAGGATCATCTTCTTAGCGATGCACAAGGCAGTAAGAACTATGTGTGATATATTTAACTCCATAATTAATTCACTGACATCACCTAAGATGCATAGTCTGGGGGAAGTTGGGATATGACAGCTAAACCATGTGGATAGATCTTCACAAATCCTCTGCCAAAATCTCTGAACTGGTACACAAGACCACAGAGCGTGTAGATGATTATCCTCTGAATTGCTTGTACAGTGGGTGCATATGTTTGAGTGTGTAAGGCCCATTTGGAACATCCTTTGTCCAGTGTAGTATGTTCTATGGAGAATCTTATATTGTACAAGTTGTATTTGGGGTCTTTTAGTCATTTTGAAGATATTTAAACATATTTCTGTCCATAAATTTTGATCCAGGTTGACAGAAAGATCACGCTCCCATTTTGTAATTGGGAGGGAAACTGAATCATCAGTTTTTATTAATAATTTATATAATTTTGATAACAATTTTGGGGTACAGAGGTTAAGAAATTCTGTTACCCAAGTAGGCATTTCTAGATTCAATTGATTAAGGTTAAATCTTCCCTGTAGGACGGACTTAACTTGTTGATATTCCAGAAATCTACCGTTGCCAATTCTATATTTTGATATAAGTTCTTGGAACGTGATAAAATTTCCATCTTGGATAATATGTTCTAAGTTATTTATACCCTTATCACGCCATAACGGAAAATTCAGCATTTTCTTTTTCTGACAAATATCTGGATTGTTCCAAATGGGTGTTAGTTTACAGGGGATGAGTGAAGACTTAGTTATTTTTAAAAATTCCCACCAGGCTGTCAGAGAGGTATTTATACTAAGGACTTTATAGCAGTTATGATGTTTAATACTGGAACTAATGAAAGGTAAATCTGAGATTTTTATTTTTCCACAAAACGCCTGTTCTAGATCCAGCCATGGGTTGTCTAATGAGTTGGATTTGATCCACTTTGAAATATACTGCAATCTACTGCTTAAGAAATAGTAATAAAAGTTTGGTAATTCTAGACCTCCACTGTGTTTTGGCTTTTGTAAAGTTTTTAAGCTTATTCTTGACGGTTTGTTTTTCCATAAAAATTTTGAGATGTTTGAATCTAGTGACTTGAACCAAGGAATAGAAGGTTTATTAGGGATCAATGAAAATAGATAATTAATTTTTGGTAAAACCATCATTTTAATGGCAGCAACTCTCCCCATGAGTGATATAGGTAAACTGTTCCAACGTGTGAGATCATCCTCTATTGTTTTTAATAAGGGGATATGATTTAATCGTACCAAGTCTGAGAGCCTGGCGGAAAAATTTATGCCTAAATATCTAATATTTCCTGACTTTAGTGGGGGCCTAGAGGTTCTCTGGAAATTACAATTCAGAGGCAAAACTGTTGATTTACTCCAATTGATAGAGTAATCAGATATAGATGAGAACTTATCTATCAGTGTGATAGTCTTCAAAAGAGAGCCTTGTGAATTCCCAAGGAAAAGTAATACATCATCAGCATAAAGGCTAAGTTTATGGTCCATATTTTCAGTTTGAATCCCTTTAATATTTGCATTTTGACGGATTGCTGCTGCTAGCGGCTCAATGAAAATTACAAAAAGAGAGGGAGAGAGTGGGCAGCCCTGCCTAGTGCCCCTCTGCAGACTGAAACTTTGTGAAATGAGATCATTTGTCCTAACACGCGCATTCGGAGAGCTGTGTAGTGTTCTGATCCAGTTTATAAAGGATGAACCGAATCCAAATTTTTGCAGAACTGCTAGTAAGAATTTCCAATTTACCCGATCAAATGCCTTCTCTGCATCTAAAGACACGATTGTCGTCTCTAATTTGTTAATAGAACAATAGTCTATTATATTTATCAGTCGACGTGTATTATTGGTTGAGTGCCGACCCTTGATAAAGCCTGTTTGATCTGGATGTACAATAAATGGAGTAATATTTTCTAATCTTTTGGCAAGGGCTTTGCAAATTATTTTAAGATCTACATTAATGAGAGAGATTGGCCTGTAGCTGGATGGGAGTGTGGGGTCTTTGCCTGGTTTAAGAAGCAGGCTAATGTTAGCAGAGTTTAAGGTTGAAGATAAGATGTGGTCATTCTGAATCTGAGTTACCATTCTGAAAAAAATGGGAGCTAGCTCAGACCAAAATTCTTTATAAAACTCGGCTGGAAAACCATCTGGGCCTGGGGCTTTATTATTTGGGAGATGCTGTAGGGCTTCACTAAGTTCAGACAATGAAAGAGGTAAATCCAGAGCTGCAGCCTGGCTGTCATTTAGTTTTGGTAGATTTATATTATTAAGAAATTCTTCAATTTCAGTATCAGATGGGTTAATCTGTGGTGAATATAAGGCTTCATAGAAGTCTCTGAAAGAGTTATTTATTTGTTGTGGGTCATGAGTAATAATACCAGTCGAGTCTTTAATAGAAAAAATAGCTGTTTTTTCTTTATTCAGTTTTAATTGCTTGGCCAGGAATTTTCCAGATTTATTTCCATGCTCAAAGTTTTCCAAACGCAGCCTCTGCAACATAAATTGTGTCCTTTTATCAATTATTTCATTTAGCTCCAGTTTCAGTTTCCTCAGGCTGATAATTGTATGTTCTTGTGGTGAAGCGGCATAAGCAGTTTCTAAAGATTTAATTTTTTGTTCTAATTCTAACACAAGTGCTTTTTCTTTATTTTTCCTATGCGAGCAGTAAGATATTATTTTGCCCCGCATTACTGCCTTTCCTGCTTCCCAAAGAACACATGGTGATATTCCTGGAATATCATTATATTCTAAGTATGCTGACCATTCCTTTTTGAAATAATTAATAAAATCTTCTTCTTTAAGTAATGATGTATTAAATCTCCAGTTCCTGATTGGTGGTGTGACTCTTTTCTGTGTCAGAGACATAGACACCGGTGCATGATCGCTAATAGTGATAGGGTGAATCTGAGTGTCTGTGATATCCATCATTATGGAGCTGCTAACTAAAAAGTAATCTAAGCGGGAATGAGATTTGTGTACTGGTGAGAAATAACTATAATCTCTCAAAGTAGGGTGATGTGAACGCCAAGCATCGCAAAGTCCAAAATCCTTCATGTACTGTTTAAGAATGTCTGCAGACTGCCAGTTCCTCTGACTCACTGCTGTACTGAGCCTGTCAATATCTGCATTAAGTACCAGGTTGAAGTCTCCTCCTATTACAAGTGTGGTGTCAGAGTGATCTGAGAGTGAAGTGAACAAAGCATGAAAGAAGGAGGGGTCATCAACATTTGGTCCATATATACTAGCAATACATAAATCTGTATTCTGTATAGATAAATTAAGTATTATAAATCTACCTTCAGGGTCTATTGTTCTGTTGCTAATGTTAAAGTTTATCTTCTTGTTAATCAATATAGCTACACCTCTTTGTTTGGAGTTATAGCAGGCTGAGTACGTGTGAGGGAACTGTGGAGAGGAAAGAGTGAGCACAGATGTTTTGGACACATGTGTCTCCTGTAGAAAAACAACATCTGCTTTTAAGTCTTTTAACCGATTAAAAATTTTTAGTCTCTTTTCCCTCGAACCAGCCCCGTGCACATTCCATGAGACAAATCTGAGTGTGCTCATATTTAAACTAACTGATGGACTGTTGTGTGCTCACTAAGGATGTGTGTGTGTGTGTACATATGTTCTGTATGTTGGCGTGTGCCCTTTATATTGATGTGTGCGTGTGTATGTGCGCTGTATGTTGGTGTGTGTGCATCTGCGCTGTATGTTAGTGTAGTAAACTGTAGCATTGTAAGTGACGTAAACATATTGCTGAGTGCAGAAAGAAAAAAGACGTGTAAAAAGTGACCTAAGTGACATAAGAATGAAATTAGATGAGGGGAAAACAAAACAGAACAAACAAACAAACAAACGATCACGGTACTATGCTGACTCGTCGGCGTTAATGGTACTACTTAGACAGATTTAGACTATTTAATGGTACTGTTTAGATGGTTGAAAAAAAAACTCAGAAAAGAACGTTAATATGGACACAGATCACCTGTGTCTTTTTAGACAGATCGTCGTCTTTTTAGACAGACATGATGAGAGAAAGGTTGAAGGGATAGGATTGACTGTATGGGAAATTAGCTTGACAGAGCAAACATTTTGTGTGTGTGTGTGTGTGGCTCTAAACACTTTTATTTCTTTGTAAAGTTGAACATTTTTACATGGGAGCCTGTTGGGATTTCTGAAGCCAGCCTTCGCCGGCCATTTAAGGAACTGCAGATTTCGGTACTTGTGCCTTGGATTCATTTTTCAGCCTCAGAGATTGCTGCTTGAACAAACTTTATATGGCTGTGTAAGCACACCTGTCTGAGTCACATCTGAAATACTGAGCTCTACAGCAACAATGGCCTACAAGTCTGCAAACAATAACTCAAACAAAGTGATCTTATCTGACGCTGATGCCTAGAAGTACATACTGTATAATGCACTCAGGAAGCAAATTCACATAAACAGACAAGGAGGACGCACTCAACACGTCACCAGGGGATCACATTTCCCATCAGGCTCCTTCCCTGCCCCACACCGAGCCCCGAGCACTAGCCCTAAAGTGACAAGCAGACAAATTGGTTCTGAAGAAGCCCAGAGGCAATCAGAGCTCACCACTCACCCACAATTACTTGTCCTTTAACACAACGATCAATGTGCTCACCGAGTTTGACCGGCGCAAGCTGGGACATGCTAAAATAGACTCTCTGGGTGGGTGAAGCTCTGAAATAATGAGGAAGTGAGAGGTTCACAAGGTACATTTTTGATATGAAAACCCAGTCAGTGCCTTCTGCTTGACCTGCCCCACGGCTAATTTGGAGTTGTTAAACTTTAAGCTAGTGGTGAGGTTTTTTTTTTTTTTTTTTCCCACACTTTCCCACAATTTTATTTTCTTACCCTGATGACAAAGAACCCAGTCTCTGGCAATAAGCAAATTAAGTTAATTTGCTTATTGCCAGAGACAATTAAAGCATGTTATCAATGTATTTTTGATTCCAAGGGAAGAAAAATTACTTTCCTGCTGTCTTATTATGTAGTCGCCTCACGTGTGGCTGCTCTGATTACATACCACTGTTTTATAACCTATGCAAATACTGATTGCCCTCACTTTGCAAGTCTGATCAGCCAACCATAGTGTTATAATGGGCTATCTAAAAACAAAAAAAAAAGCAATCTGAAGGGTGCAGAAGGTTGATTTATATTAAAATTCCTGTTTGTAAACATATAGCACAAACATGCATTTTTATTGACTCTGTTTATGATATCAAGCCAGTATTGTCAGGCTTGATTTTCTCCCATAGCAGGCAGTCACACAGCACAGTGCTTTTCTCTGGGATTTTGTGAGTGGGTTCATGTCACAGTAGTGGGACCGCTGTGGCTTGTGCTTTGACAGAACAGTGCAAAAAATACATGTCCGTGTGTGGGCTGTCACAATGCATCTGTCTGCCATTGCTGCACAAAAAAAAGATTATATTCGTGTGTATGTGTATATATATATGTGTGTGTGTGTGTGTGTGTGTGTGTGTATATATATATATATATATATATATATATATATATATATATATATATATATATATAAATTAGGTTCTCAAGCTTTTTGGGGGGTTTGTTAAGCTTCAGAAAGGAGAAAATCTTCCACGGGCCGCTTCGTAATCATTTTAGATGATGATTTGAACCTGCCGTCAGTCGACTGTGTGGACTGCAAGCTGCACAACAGCAAGATGATCCTGAGGTTCCTGAGAAAAGGGAGCAGTCTCATAACAGACTGACACATGGTATCTAAATGTTATCTTTTTTTTTTCCTTTCTTTTTTTTTGTGCCTTTCTATTGCCTCAGATAAAACACAGGAGGGAGTAAAGGATTTAGGATGCACTGAGGTAATCAATCTGTATGCTGTACAATACTGAAGTCATTACACTATATCAAAACCTTAAACAGCCCCAGTCTGTGGGGTGGGGTGGGGGTGGGGGCTTTCTAGGTTGTATTATTGCAGTTAAGTTGAGCGCATACTGTATTTATGTGGTTAGATTTATATATGGGATCACTGAAATTGCCTCTGCTGATTTCTTATTCATGACCTCAGCATGACTCGACTGTAATACTGAGCCCAGCACATTGACTCGCACATACAGATACTTAATGTTGATTATGCAGACAGTTGTGCTCTCGTTATTTTTTCATATTTTGCCCAACCTATGTGTCTGTTGATTTAAAAATGCCCCCCCCCCCCGAAACACAACAAAAACAAACTTATTACAGGTAGTAGGTAAATGTTGCTCTTACCCTTCTGTGTCACACACTGTTCAGTCATGAATTACTGATGATTTGTGTTCAAACCACGATTTTATTGGTCTTAAATTCAATTCCCCACTTCTGGCAAACAGTAGACTGTGAATAATTGATGCACAAGCCGTGTCTGAGGGCAAGAATATAAAAGACTAAGTTCCTGACTCAACTTAGAGGTTTACAGTGCTGCAGGCGATGAGGGAGCTCATGCTATGAAAGATCTTTTCAGAGGTGGGGATTTGGTCTAAATCTATGCTTACTGTAGAGAGAGGCTAGCTCTGTTCAAACTCTGATTTTCTTCTTGGGGGAAAAAAAAATGTGGTACCAGATGTGGGTGAAAGCAAATGGGAGTCTAACTTTTAATTCATGATTCAAATTCATTTTCAGTGGTTGAATGAAAGCAAAAAGAAAAGGAATAATTTTGTGTGCTTTTTGCATCGTTTCACAGGAGTTCAACTGCATCTGTTCAGCAGGCATATTCATTAATACTTGTTAATAGTATTGCGTTACACATTTGAATACATCAGCTAAAGTTAGAATCTCAAATAAATATTGCATATTGCTCCAAGCTTCAAATTCTTGCCATCAAACTGCCTGCCACGTGAATCAAGCCATATCTGTCCACTTCTTGGGTGTTCTCATGAATTTTATTGGTTTCTGTTGCTGAGCTATGAAGACGGGAAATGAAATCTATTGATTGTGTATTGACCCACCCAAACCCAGATCCAAAACAGAGCTGTGATGCCAAAGCCTGATCTTGAAATAGGATTTCATGGTGCTCGCCAAGCCCTGCACTCTTTGATTCAGACTTTAACCCTTTCGGCACTTTTGAGAGACCATGAAAGGTTGATTACAGTGAAGAACCAGAGTCAGTGTGATGCTTTATGGATGTCAGGATAGCTATAGAACAATGTCAGTGCAGCTGGTAGGGATTCAGTTATGTCCTCAAAGATTTTTAAGTAAATCAGACACCTGTCAAAACAGGGACTTTTCCAGTTGAAGAGTTGTCTGCTTACACCTGCAATATACCAGACTAACATAATCATACTTGTGAAAATTTAAATTGCTGTTGAGCTGCCATCAAACTTTGCTGCCAGCAAATGACTATATATCTCACTGTGACTTGAGGTGTGGATTTTTTTTTTTCTGACATCCTACACCAGATGGGGGAGCTTTGCAGATTGAAGTTATTCAAAGTATTAAATATGAGGTTTTCATGGCTTTAAACCTGCTTATGTAAATAAATTCCTTCACAAATTCCTTCACAGTCTCAGCAGATCAATCTCAAAATAATTAATCCCAGAAATAAATACAAGACAGTTTCACAAACTAATGGTTACAAAAATTTTGACCGTTTAGCTGATCAAGGTGTGGAAAGTTAAGTTTGCCCAACCAGCCTACATGTGTTTTGAAGGCATTCGACTGTGTCCCTCAGGGTGTACTATGGAGGGTGCTTCGGAAATATGGGCTGTCTGGCCTGTTGTTATGGGCCATTCAGTCCCTGTACACTGTAGCGAGAGATATCTAGCAAGATATCGAGGCATAGCCAGGGGGTGGAGGGTCTGCACTTTGGTGGATTTTTGCTAATGCTAAAACACGTTTATATTACTGAAATGTTAGCTTTTTAATGATAAACCATATCGCTTACAACTTTTCATAAGGACAGTAGGTGTATTTCCAGTGTAGCTAAGCTGCTCTTTATAATTCTAGTCCTATAACCTGTTTTAATATGTCTAAAAGGGCTTTAAGCAATGAGCCATTAAGATACTATACAGTTAGATCAGAGTAACTCCTTCTTGGTATGCTACCTGTGGTATTTCCTGATAGCAGACATTTTCCACTTGCAGTATTACAGTACATTTCATTTATGCACAGTCATAATCAGGGCCATATATACAAACAGGTTTATACAGCTTGTCACTGAAAGAGTATTATCTCTCACAATAAGCAGGTAATGAGAACAATCTTTGTTGCTCCAGTGTTCATGCTTTGCACCTTTATATTTGGGCTTCAACATGTTTGGATGGATTTAGAAAAAATGCAATTACCAATCAAGAATTTTAATAATATATTTACATTTTCATGGAACCTCCATCACTGGCAAATAGTGGAGGTAGTACCCACGGTCATACTTGCAGTTGTATAAATGAGCTGCTTAAAAAAATAGGAGCTAAAATGGTTTCATCAAGACAGAAGATAAACAGAAGTGCTGTATGCAGGCCTAATATAAGATAAATAAGTATTTTCTGAAATGTAAATCATGCAAAGCTACTCTGCTGGAGTCCTTAGAATATAATTATGGAGCTTAAATGGAACATAATAGTTCCTCTTTAAAGCATACTTGGCCCGTCTCCCTGTGGCTATTCCTAGAGAGCACAAAAGATGATGAGCTCTGAGCTTTGGCTCTAGTAGCAGCTCACAGTCTGATGTGTGTCCTTCACCTAGTAGGTGACACGGTGGAGTGGCCTCTAACTGCATTAAAAAAAAAAAAAAAGACCTATTCCATTTCTCTCTTCCCCAGAGCACTGACAAATCTGAGCTCTTGGTGTAAAACTCACCTTGGGTTGGTGTGTATTTCTGTGTGCAAAGGGGTTCTTCGACAGCACGTGTGCATTTGTGTGGTTGCTCTCAGCTATCTGAAATGTCCCCTAACTGAATTTTCTCGTGCCCTGAAAATGGCTGTATTAATACTTGAGCAGCGTCCACATGTACCACTGTGACGAATGCATGCTAAACAGCACTCACTGCAATTTAAAGTGGCTTCACATTAAAACTGCGCTGAGGCCTTATAAACCTGCGGAGTGGGTTACTATAATTGACTCCTGCAAACAGCAGAATTGAAATTAGCTGCATAATTGCAGAAAAATGGGCTGCTTTCCAACGCTGAGCTCTGATTTACAGCTGAAACCATGAAAAACCCTGTTACTGAGGCAGTTGCTGTCAGAGCTCACAATGTCCTGGTGCTTGGCTGGGAAAGCAAATCCCTCCCTCAGGTGTGTGTAGACATGCAGGAATGTATTCACCTGCTGTGTTTGTTATGTACAGTTGGTGGGTGGATGTAGGGGAGAATATAGCGAAGATGGCTCTACATTTATGTGCTTGTGTGTATGTGTGTTGAATTCATAATAATAGGCAGTCCTCATGATTCATAGACTGCACCAGCCGGAAAAGTGTCAGTGAGGGAACGTCTGACAGGGAGAGGATGGCATAGCTGACTCTATGGATTGATTATTGGAAACCAAACTTGTGGCCTGAAGCATGCAAAAGGACCCAAAATCTTCCTGCACAGGAGCAAGAGATTCAGCTTGAGAGAGAGATTTTTTTTTTGGTCTCTTTGCATGTTTTCATAGTTGCTTTGAACCTCTTGTCTTTTTCTGTAGAGGCCAAGTCATATAGGGCTTTTAAGACTCATAGCATTACCAATATTTGGTGATATCAAAATCTGATATTCCAATATATCAGCTGATATTTTCTTCCCAAACAGTTATGTATGGTTTTGTGTAGCTGTTTTTTGTTGTGTTCCAAACATGTGTTGCCAGCAGGAAAGTTGCAGAGTACCCTCTTGTAGACAAACTATGCAGCATCAACAATCGCAGCATGGTTGAAAGCTGTTTCTCCCGTCGCTTTTGTACTTTGAACATTTTCATTTTATTGGTCGTCATACATGCCGATATTGGCATTTATGACGGCAAACGTATAACACTGGCTAATAATATCGGCCCACCGATAACTCAATCAGTCTAATTTTCAGGTGAAGGTGAACCACAAATATGAACCACAAATATGAGAAATCCTTTTTTGTAGTTCAATAAACTTTGTTTTGTTTTTCCAGGTCTAAAAAAAGTCAGAAATTAGAAGCTGGAGGTGTTGGTGGTGGCATCAGGGATTTAGCTCCTGAATGTATCACGCTTTCATTTATTTGAAAAGTTGTGTTCTGATTGTTAGATTTTACCCAACAGATCTCCCTGGTTATAAAGAAGGGATTTGGATTGAACTACAATAGTTGCCACTTTTTTATTCTCTGTTGCTTCTGTCGTATCAGCAGGCATTCATGATACAGACTCTAAACTGTCTTCCAATGGAAGTGCTAGTCATTCTGACTGCAAAGAAGAGAAACTGGACAATGCATGTCTGTATACTTGAACAAATAAATTGCATTTTTATGACTGTTTCACCTTTTGCAATGGGACCGGACTGAGTTTTAAGTATTCTCTTCAGCACATGCTTCATAACAGCACATAAACATCCACAGCTGCCGGCATCAATGATACAACAAAACACTCTTGCCTAACGTATCCACATGACCTTGAGAACCCATGACCTCTAAGCCTAATGTATTGAACTGGAAAAACATCTCTGGAAGTAATACCCACAGAGGTCAGCGTTTACCATGTAATGCATAATTCAGACACACATATCTGCCAGTCAACTTAGTCATGTAATTTTCATGAGCAGGAACTCAAACCTAATTCTGTTACATACACCGCCAACACAAACTGGTTCTTGAAATATCCCTGGTAGGGTGAAAGGTCAGTCACTGTAGTAGTGTGTGGAGGTGGATTTAAAGGTTAGGTTTCTTGACCTTGAGCAGGAGTGTAAAAAAAGAGCGAAACAGTTTGTCTAACAGCAGTTACACTGCTGAGGATTGGGGTGTGATTAATTTATAGATCTGCGCCCTGTGCATGACTTCCTTGGATTGCTTACTCACATATGGTGGTTTACCTACTCTATCATGTTTCACATTACACCAGGTCTGTGGTGTTGCAGCTAAATCAAGGGAAAGGAATTGGATTATTGCCTAAAATACTTTTAGGTGATACTTCTTTTTTTTTTTTTTTTTTTTGCATTTTGTACCTCTGTTGTCTCCTTAACATCCACTAATGGATTTTTATTTTTTCTTAAGTATATTTCAGGTAGGAATAGCAATCTTATTCCTCTTAAAGCATCCTGTTCTTTATCAACTCTTCAGAAAGGCAGCACTGCTTAATCTTTACACTGAGCCAAATATTCTACCTCTCTACCAAATTTTAAACATACTTTATGAGCCATTTAATTCACATTTCTCTGTTTAATGTATTTGGCATATTTGTAAAGGTAAAATCTTCTCTGGAATTACGAAAAAAAACACGTTCGTTTAAGCCTTGCTTGGCTGCACAGCCTCATCCACGCCTTTGGTTTCTTAGCTTGGGGAGCATCCAGGGGTTGATGCATGTGTTTACAATATCGAACGTGAAAGCGTAATTTTGCTGCACAAAATCAAGTTTATTTTCCGCATTTTGTGTACTTTTGTTTTATTACTGTGAAATACTGGGTTGTTTTGCCTAATACCTCATCTGAAAATGATTCAAATGAAGGGAACATCTCTAAAGCTGGATCTTACAGCGCAATACTTTTGTTTGCACTGCCTGAAAACGTGTCTGTATATTGCACTACTATCAACAAATTCTTGGCCCTCTGAGAGATTTACAGTGTATTTGGTACCGAAGCAATTGCCTTTCCTTTATCTCAGCATATTAAGAGACACCAACGGCATTATTCAGCACTTTGTTCTCCACTCTCGGTGTGAAATGTGTGCAACTGAATTAGCCTGACAGGATGTGTTCTGTGCTGCAGCATCCGCTTAGAAGACAGTCTGCGACCAGAAATGTTCAGCTTTTGTCTGTTTAAGAGGATGCACGTTGAAGCAATATCAGCATATCATAAAGGCGTTAAAAGCTAATAAGAAAACATTTTACAGACAGTCTCCCTGCATGCATAATACACCTGTAATCCTGGGCTGTTGCTTGAAAGTAGATTCCTGTGTGAACTGAATGATGCGTGTGAGGTTGGCTCTGCTTTACACAGCCTTGTAGATTGTATATATTGATTGGCTTCCATTTTCACATCAAAGACGCAAAGAACCGCACAGTCCACATTAGGGATTAACAGTATTTCTTTGCAAGCAAAGATGAGTGATTTAGAGAGACATGAAACAAAGGCACACTCTGATATCCCCTCATAATCTTCAAGGATTAATGACCAAAAGCTGTTGGCCCGAGTTGAGCAATTAAATTGGATTGAGAACACATCTTTTTTAAGGGTAATCTCATTTTGAACTGCTGCTGTTCACATTCACAATCATTTTCTTGCCTTCCCGCAGTCCATCAGATAAAACTGCTAATAACAGAGTAAATCGACTCTTTCTCCCAAACAACATCATCACTTTTTGTCAGCCTCTGAAAGACAACAAAATGCTAGTTTAACATGATGAAACTCATGCTGCAACTTCCCAGCACAGACATGTAATCTGGGTTTCATGTGGGTAACGTAAGAGAGCAGGTGATACTTGAGGATACCGGTAGCTGCTGGCACAGATAAGGTTTGGTTAAGGTCTGCAGGTCTGTGTAAGAGGATGGATTGCAACATGTCTCGCCATTTACCCAGGGAAAAGGGTTTCCTCTCCAGCCTGTGGTTTATTAATAGCCAGCTGGTGGATGTCGGGCAGTGTCGATGCAGTGTTAGCAGCATTGACACGGTTAGTGTTTCACCTGTCACTGCTGGTGATAAGCTGTCATCAGAGCCTGCCTAATAGATTTTAGATGAGACTTTGGCCCAGAGTAAGTTGATGAATGTGTCATTTATTGCACTTTTTGTGATCTTGGCACAGCCATGGGCTGTTCGAGATTGTCCATCTGAGGATATACAACTGTATTTCTCAGGAGATCGACCAGAATTTGTCTTTGAAGGTAGAGTCAGTAATTTTTGAGGTTATTTAAGAGGAAAAAAAAAAAAGATGCTGTACTTATAAATATACACAGATTAGTGTGTAATTCTGCCTTCCAACAAATTGATGCACTCTCATAAACTTATGATGCTGGTTTGTAGAAGGCATCCTGTTCCCTCACCATATTTGAATACAGTGGCTGGGAAGGACAGCTCCCTTCTAATCACGTTTTATGTATGTGGCCTTTGCCAAAGAAACAAAAATGTGGAGGACAGAGCCGACGCCACTGGCATCTTAATAAAATGTTGCCCTCTTTCTCCTCACCTCAAGTCTCATCTCCTGAACTGAATTCAGGGCTCTAACACATAAAAATGTTCATAAACATGCTCATTTATTCCTTACTCGTACTGTCAGTAGATTAGAGAGGCGACCCTTCGGACAGCTGATGACGAGTTGGCTAAACAACAACAGCTGGTAATAAGCTAACATTATGTCAACTAATGCTAGGCTCGAGCATCCTAAAAATCACACTTTCCCTCTGATAAACAGCTTGACTACATTCTCGCATTGTATGACAGTTTATTCACCAAGTCTCCAAGTCTAACAATATTAGATCCACTTGGAAGAGTTTCACTAACACCAGCGGGCAGCAGCTAACAGCGGCAAAAACAGCAGCGCTTGCCAACAGAAAAGTTCAGCATCCTCAACAGCTTGCCTCAGTATCGCCGTCATTGGTCAGAAATGAGCCTCTCTGACTCATTGACTCGTATAGGACTCCTTTAACCGCTGAGATAAAGAGTGGACTGACCGCCTTCCACAGATAGGAAAAAGCTCTGGGGTGGATCCAGATCCAGTCCAAACAGTAGTAGAAACACACTGGCCGGCCTTGGCCATTATTAAATTTAGACTGCACCCTATGTTTTTGATCCTTCTTGCCTGACTAAAACATGTTTGTCCTATAGCACCCACCGTAGTTAGGATTATGCACTTGAATTGTGAGGGGTAAGAAAACAGAACTCTATCAGCCATCTACGTCAAGCAGTGAAAATTTTACACACTGTAACTTTAATAATTAATACCAACATAACAGCTTGTGCATTCAATCAATCACAAAAATTTTTATTTATTTTTTTTTCTGTTGACCAGTTCAGCAGAGGTGCTTATTACAAATTCTAAATGTGCACCTACTACTGCTGTGCCTGATACCCCTGGAATCAGAGTACCCTCTGAGATGAACAATATGTGACTAAAACAGAGTGATCTTATTAAGCAGCACATATTTAATATGCCAATATGATTTCTCATGCAGTAGACTAAACTGCTTGCAATCTCAAGCAGAACACAATTGGCTAAGATATGCGTGGAATGATAATGTACAGTATGCAATATTGCTAAAATGAACTGGAGTGAGGAGAAATGTTTATTGCTGTTGGGGTTTATGATTGCACTGATTCAAAGGGGCATTAAATTATGTTTTCGTGTTGCTTGTGGATTGCTTGTTTAGTGATATTTGTGCCCCCAGAATAACTGGCAATCGCGCCACTGTGTGTGCCTTGGAAGGTTTTATTGGGTTCATCCTCACATCTCAGCATGAGTTTCATTTTTTTTTTTTTATTTGGGGTTGTGAGGAGTTATGATTCAGAGTGAACACTTCTCATTACGCAGCTGCAGTGCAATATCCACTGTGTTAAGAGGCGAGGAAAGTGGTTTGGTTAAGGAAAGGAAAAACAATAATTTGGTCGTCTTGCATGAGTGCAGATTTTTTATTTGTTGCTGCTCAGTGAGATGATATTATTATTATTATTTTTTTTTTTTTTTTGGGTTGACCCGACACATTTTTCAACTGGCTGAGCAGAAAAGCACCACTTTAGCAGCTCTGGCTGTAATTTTTTCGATGTTGCTTTGGACACTTTCCG
This sequence comes from Archocentrus centrarchus, assembly GCF_007364275.1. Classification (NCBI taxonomy): domain Eukaryota; kingdom Metazoa; phylum Chordata; class Actinopteri; order Cichliformes; family Cichlidae; genus Archocentrus; species Archocentrus centrarchus. The sequence goes on from NW_022060145.1 coordinate 6,960,420, forward strand.
ATGTCGTATACAGTACGCCTCAGTGGGCGCTGATCTGTAAGAGTGGGCTCAGCAGACAGCAGCTTCATGTCAGGGGGTGTAATAAAAGAATGTGACACAGGCCCAGCCTACAGGGTGCACGGTGGCAGCAGGTGGGGCCGCGCTAATGACAGATCCACTCGAGCGGGTGCCATTGAGCCTCACGTCCAACTGTAACTGCTTGGCTGGCATCCATGTTGAACAGCCTCATATAACCACTGGTGCAGGATGTGAGTTTGAAATCTGTGTGCCGACTGGACTGTAGTAAGAGTTATTTGTTTTTGACTGTTTCTCAGTAATGCTGCCTGTTTGTGCTTCATGTGGCAGCAGGACAGTTTTATTAAAATTATGGCCTGCTGCTCAGTTTTTATTATGGCTTCAGGAAAGTTCCGTACTTGGATGTGTCATTTAAGGTAGTGCTGAGTCATACACCTCATCTCTGTTTACAGTTGTAGGAAAAGGGGGAAGAAGAAGGAGGAGGAAGAAGAGGGAAAAAGTTCATAGATATGCTGAGCTCACCAATTCTTCCTCTGTCTCTTCCAGATATCCCCAAATGATTGTGGTACCTCATTGAACACGAGATATTTTGTTAGGTAAGATAGAAGCAAACAAATACTGAACCCACTGGGGTCCACTAAACATCAGAGTGGCACGCTTTTGCCCTGTTGTGGAAATTGGGTTTTTTGTATTTCTGCCACCTTTTGAAGGGAGGTAACCTTTTCCCTGGACCATATTTGTCTGTGATTGATGGCAGTTGGATGCAGCGCACCCCACGCACTCCGGTGCCCACTGATACAGACCATCTGGGCAGGTAGTGCAGCCCAGTGTCATTGCAGCCATACGTTATGGTTATACCAGTTCCAGGATGATAGTAGAATCACTTTGCAGATGGAGGCGTAGATGAAGGCAAACACATTGCTGGAAGAACAAGGGGCTGAGTTTGCGTATTCTGACAGACGTTTTTATTGTTGCATCGTTATGATTTGTGTCTAGGGGTAAAAACGACAGTAAATATGACTGCACAGTAAAGCTTGCATGTGCAAACTCTCCTACATAATCTGCTGCTGCTGTGCTTTGAAAGTAAGCCTCATGATGACAACCCCTGCACAACCCCACTGAGTCTCTGATGTCCTCTAAAGACCATTCTTAATTGATCTCCAATTACAAAGAGCAGGCAGATTCTCCCTAAATCAGGATGTCGGGTATACCTGTTAAAGCTGCTGCCTGAATACTCTTGTTTTAGACAGTGTTGAGCTTGTTTTGAATTTGCATTAGCCTCAGTTTTTGCTTTTCTGCATCCATTTTTTTTTAAAGTCCTTAAAGCATCTTAGAAGTCTTTTTTTGTTTTGTTTTGCCAATAAACCTTAGCAGACACACTGTTTCTTGTATTGCAACTTAATGGAATTCTTTCTCTTATCTAGGGCTAAATGTACTCCTGATTGAAGAATTTTTTTTTTGTCTTATGTTAATGACTTGCAACTGAAAAGGCTTAATGTCCCATTTCTAGTCCTCATTCAATTTCATTTCCTCTTAAAATTGTGCTGCTTTGCTTGCAGTTCTTAGAAAGTTTCAGAAAAAATGTACTCCTGTTCCGAGTTTTCTGTCACGACCAAAACTCACAGCAGCCATCAGACGGGCTGGATCATCGATGCCTGGTGTCACATGTCCTTTTTTCCCTTTAAAATCTATATTGGACAAAGATTTATTGTTTGTTTTTTGAATAACCTCTTGACACCTTGCAGTGTACTTTTTGTCAGGCTGTGTGCTACGTCACGGAAAAGACGGGGGGGGGGAGCATGTCTGCTCTCTGTTATTTACATTGTTCTTTTTGTCAAGAGCCGCTGATGTTATAAAATCTGTGTTGCGTGTCATGCGTGGTTGTTTAAAGGTAAGTGCTTTTCATCTAAATACTGCTGAGATGAAAGAAATGGAAGCACAGCATGCTTGCTTTTAGCAAGATAACACGACATTATTGTAAAGATCACCAGAAATGATATCTTCCAGGTATGTATTTGGGCTGTTAGAAGGCTGTGTGCGCTGCCCTCGGGTTTCAAGATCAATTGCGCCCTCTACTGTCTTCTTTTTTGCAGGCAACTGATACATGGTGAAGTAAAAAAGAAGTCCGATAGTATCCATGACCTCTTGGCTATGTTTGTTTAATAGAAGATGCTCTTTTTCCATCTTGTTGTGAGGAGTTGGAAGACACACAACTAGAGTGAGTTGAAAGCCAGTTTATGCGAGCTGTTCTTCTTATTTTAACATGTCTGCTTGTAAATCCACAATTTTTTCCATTTCTTTCTTTTTTGGCCTAATTTAAAAGATATAAGACCACCCGCCTGTCAGCAGTTGCTTTGAAGCAGTGGTCTGCAGTGTCTGCTTCTTGTCCTAAAAGAACAGGCACTCACATTAGTTTCACTGATCGGATGCCGGCTGTGTCACAATGGAGGACTGGAACTTAGAGTAACTTGTGTTGTACTCAAGGGAAAAAGGCTTGAAAATCCCATACTGTGAGGCGCAGTGAACAATGCTTGAGTCCTGTTTCTCCTATTTATAGCACTGATTAAAAAATAAAAACACAAACCAACAAAAACAAACAGCACCGTTTAGTACATGTTGTTTTGCTTGTAGGGGCAGCACGAGGTGTGGTGGTTAGCACTGTTGCCTCACAGCAAGAAGGTTCTGGGTTTGAATCCATCTTTGCCCTGTGTGGCGTTTGCATGATTTCCCCGTGTTTTTGTGGGTTTCTCTGGGTACTCTGGTTTCTTCCCACTGTCCAAAGACATGCAGTTAGTGGGGTTAGGTTAATTTCTCATTCTGAATTGCCCGTAGGTGTGAATGGTTGTGCGTCTTTCTTTGTTAGCCCTGTGACAGGCTGGCCACCTGCCCAGGCTGTACCCTGCAGCTTGTCCTATGACAGCTGGGATAGGCTCCAGTCTCCTCTTCCCTGAAAATGGATGGATGTTTTGCCTGTACTCACATAGTTTTGCTGCCACTTAGTGGACAACATGAAAACTGTTCTTTTACAGATAAATCTAATATCTGTAATGAAACTGAGCTGTTACAAAAGCAATGCATATTGCATAGCTTTCACTGTAACAGGACCACAGCAGAAAAAAGTCTTACTTGCTCACATTCATCACTTGCAATAGAAGAACCTAGCTAATGGATATATAAAAAGATTAAACCTAGATAAAACAGTGTACCATACAACATACATGTATAGTTTTTTTTTTCTTCAGTTTTTCTCATCAGTGTATAAAGACACTTTCTTGCACACAGTATATACTCAAAACCCAAACTCCAGTAAAGTTAGTTCAAGGCAATATAGAAGAGCTGATTGTCATCAATCTAGCCATCAGTCTAAAGCAGTTCACCACCTGTGGTCAAACAAGGAAATAATTCACATTTTGCCCCATATATTTGCTTCATTATTATAATTGTTTACAAATTCTTGACAAATTACAGCTAGTCTGAAAACATCTGTGGCATAGCTACAGCTGCTTAAGCATTCAAATAACACTAATCAGTCTCTCATAAAATCAGCTAAGACCAACTATAAATGTTCTGTTAGCCTGTGTTTGCAGACAAGAAATTATAAGTATACCAGCAAATATTGCCTAATGTTTGTCCCGTTAAGTCTTGTGTTTACAAGTGAAATATGTAGCTAATTAGATCAGAAACATCTAGTAATTGTGTAATGCTGTTGATGCATCTTACAAATGTCATCAGTTGCATTTTTAGCTTAAGGAGAAGAAAACATAGCTTAGCAATGCCTTTTCAGAAAAGCAAATTCAGCAGCTGAAATGCATAAATGAACATTAAACATTCAAAAGTCTGAATGGCTGTAATTTCCTTGCCCACTGATAGGTGGAGAGGTTACATCTGTCTGTCAGCAGAAAATTATGAACAGATTTCAATGAGAACTTCTGTAGTTGTTGGGGGTGGTACACACAACAATTGATTACGTTTTGGTTCTCATCTAAATTACGATCTAGATCCAGGAATTTTTTTAAAGGATTCTTTACCATTGTTAGATTAGACAATATTCACATATTTGCATTATCTCGAAAAGTTTTGAAAACCAAAATTGATTAAACTTGAAAGGTCCACAGTCAAAATCACCAAAAATATTAAAAATCCCTCTCTCTCATTATTGGCTATATTTCAAAATTAGTGTCACAGTGAATTTTTCATCTGTTGCAATAAAATTTGTTACTCTGGTATAAACAGTTACTGCTGGTAATTCCTTGTTCTTTTCTATTTTTAAATTAAAATACTCACAATAATGCAAAGTGCACTACAAACCCTACACAAAAATCTCACACACACACACACACACACACACACACACACACACACACACACACACACACACACACACACACACACAATTCATAATTCAGCAAATGTTTCTTTTTTTCATTTAGTTTTTTTTTTTTTTTTAGAGGATGCTATTAGGATACATAAACTGAATAAAAGATATCCAATCTATATATGCCATTATCCGTTCATATTTAACAGTTTTTAAAGCCCATAAAATAAATTTCTAGTCTCTGTGATCAAGTAATTTATGATGGAGTATGATGACATTGGGTGGTAGAGCTGCAACGAGAGCTGCAACGAGTGTCACTGTATAACCGGAGCGTTTCACCTACATTAGCAGCATTAAAGTTGAGCATCGTTGTGACCAATTTCTGTCATTTGGAAAAAATTACCCTTTAACACAGAGTGGATCATCGCTGACATGTCTTTCCGTGCCTCCACTGCTCTCTACACTCGCGTGCGTGTGTGTGTGTTTGCTGTGCTGAGAATTTTAGCTCTAGCTGCCGGAATGGATTGCCACCATTAGCACTAGCGACCGTTTGGTATCAATGGTAGACCTGCAATTGAAACGCATTTAGGAGGACGCGTGTGAAGACAAAGCATTACGACATTAAGATTAAAACCTTGACTGGGAAACAGGTGGAGGTCCTTCATCAACCACCTGATCAGCAAGTGTCAACATGAAGAAAAGAGAACTTTGTAGCTGCTCCATCCACCGCAGTTTGTTTCACACAGCGAAAAATCTGCGGAAGTTAAAATATGCAGACCAACTGTTAATAAGACAAAAGTATTTCTTTTCCGATTACTTGATTAGTCGATGGAATAATCGATAGAATACTCGATTTCAAAAATAACTGATAGTTGCAGCCCAAGTGCTATCTATTGCAGTGTAGTATCAGCAAATAGAAAATTTGGGGTGGTCGAGGTATGCGCTCTGCTGAGTGCCCTTCTGCAGTAGTTTTAACTGTAACGCTTAATTCACTGAAATACAGCAAGCTGCCATTTAGAAAAGCTTTTCACTCTGGGTTTGAAAATGTCCAGTGAAGACAATTCCAATGTATTTATCAGTGCTTTAACTAACAATTAAAACTGCAGTATTCAGAGCACTGCTGCCTTTCTCTATTCGAGCATATAGCCATATTGTTTGAATGCACTTTATGGGAACTGTCACTGGATAAAGCAAGCAAGGACTCCATGAAGTGTGGGCGCCACAGTTCGCTGGCCCATACTCAGTGAGCAGAACATTCACTTCACACATTATGTGGTTCTGACCAGAATACAACCTTTTACAAAGTAAAGAACATGTTAAAAAGCTGTATATGTTCTAGCTTACAGTACCAGACTTTGCACTTCTTTACACAGCCTATTTTATTTTTATCACTGATTACAATAGAACAGCCTGCTGAGCCTGCTGGGTAGAAGAGGATGTCTGCTCCTTTATGTGACCGGTAACAACTGATTTGATGGGCTGATAATATTTGAATTGTGAGCATTAATATGCTTTTGAGTTTTAAAACTGTTTGGATCAAATGATGTCCTACATTGAACGTGCTGTACCATTTCACCACTGCTTTTAGTCGTTTTCATTTGCAGTGCATTGCGCTGTTTTTACCGGTTACCCTGATAACTTTTTTAAAGAGGTTTGCAGATGAATTTGTCAAGTTTGCTGTGGTACAGTATACCATTTATTCTATGTTATCTGTGTTGATAGTTTACACGCACCTTCTGTTTCAATCCACCTGCGGCCACTGCTTCATGGCTCAACTCGTCTGATTCATCACTCTCATCACACTTCAGTTGCTGTTCACCAGCTTCCTGTGGCTCAAGTGCATTTACATTTGCTTTTTCGCACCCTTAGTTCAGAAGACAGTGAGGCTGTGGCTCGCCAGTCTGTGCTGAGTCACAAACACCTACAGCCTTCCAGGATTTCATTTAACGAAGTGCTCTGTATGCTCATTTTTGATCCAACAGGAAACAACGGGAGGAAGAAAGTAGGGTAGAAGGAAAAAAAGACACGAAGCCCACCACTTAGGACAAATGACAACCATCTCAAGCACGTAAGTGCATGTGGGCAGCAGAGCACCTACCTGCTTTAGATGGTGAAGTGTTGATTTCTTCATGTAACAAGATGTTTGTGCCGTGTAGAACCTTGGTCTGTGAAATGATCAGGCCTCGTTATTAGTGAAGATCTCTATGCACTTAAAATTCCAACTTTATCCCAATTATGAGACACTTATGCTGCTATTGGCGCTTTCTTTCTCCAAACCCATATAGTTAATCAGATTGTTTTTAGATTGTTTTCCTCAAGTGGTGTGAAATAGGCTTCAGTATGTGTGGAGATGATTTACCCCAGAGACACTTGATTATTCCATCCTATTCTCTGGAGTGTCTAATATAATGAAAAGTCATTACTGCTCCAGCATAATTAGGATACCCTTTGAGAAGCCATGCTCAGCTGGTTTGGAGCAGTCCTTGAACTGGGGCTGAACAAGGGTTCATATTGAGTGTCTATACTTTTGACACTTTCTCAGAGTGCTACTTAGGTTTACTGTAATGTCATTTACTCGGTTAACTTGCGCTATGTATGTATGTAGGTATGTATGTAGGTACGTACGTACGTACACAGTGGCAAGAGGATGTGCTTACAACATGGTTTATAGTTGTGTGGTGGCCAACAGCAGCATCATAAATTTTTGTAGTCAACGTCATCAATTACGTTGATGAATCGCTGCAGCCCTAGTAGATGATAGGTTACATCTCAGCACTCCAGGATTTTAAGAAGCCAAGAGGATGTCCACACAGAAATGTTAATGAAATTAGAGGACCTGTGGTGGTGAGAGGCAAAATAAGCAGTGAAATGTGAACAGGTGCTGGGTTAAAGTAGTCTGAACTTTAAGACGGGTGATTGAAGCAAAACACAACGGGGAAAATCTCCATCACTGAGTCATTGTTATCATGTGCATTAACATATTATGAAATAATTGTATTCTGACTTACTCCTTGATAATTAGTATCAGTGACAACTGTCTACTGCTACAAAGTGACAAAGAGCAAATTGCTTTAAATGTGGATGGAGCTAAAGCTTTGTAGCAGGAATTTTCTGATAGTTGATGCCTCAGATTTTCAAAAATTTACTAATATATGTATTATTGTTTGTACAAATAATACACCGCTCCAATAGCCAATAGAATTTCAAGGCAAACTAAGGCTCTAGTGAATGGTGTGGTTGTCTGAAAAGGTTCATGTTAACGAACTTAAATGAAGTCAGTAATTTATCTAGCCACAGTACTGCTGAGTCCTTGTAATTCCCCTGACCTCAGTGGAAGAAAATATAGCAGGGCAAAAAGCATAAACAGTCTACTTTAGCTGAGTATGAAAGAGAGAGGTGGTTGGTATTCTAATGCAGGTGTCCTGCTGCAGTAAATGCTGGTCAGATTCCTTTTAGGAGAACCATTTACAAAAGAAATAGAGTTCGCATTGGTGATTTAAAGGTTCTTAACCTTCAGAATAGCTGCAGACATTCTTTTGTGCATGTTTCTTTATCTGTAATTACATATATACATAGTTTAGAGAGCCTCCCCCTGAGTGAGTGGGTTTGCTGAAGGTGGAAAACTCGCCCCTTTCAATGGTACCTCAACTTCTCTCTGACAGAGGCCCCGAGCAGCAAAGAACACACAGCAGGCAGGAAGCAGGTTAATGGAGTGGGTGCAAATTGGTACTTGATTGCAGTGGTTGGCTGTTCTTATTTCTGAATTGAACTGCTGTCACACAGTTCACGAAATGAATTGTGTGTGGGTGGCATAGGGAGCGGAAGTGTTTTTCATTCTATTTAGCTCTTTTGATGTGTCACATCAGGCAAGCATCTCCTCTGTAGTTTTTGCATGTTCCAAGCAAAGGATGAGGATAGAAAAGATGTGGGCCTTAGCGTTTTTCTGACCTGTTGACCGTCTCCGTAATCCTGAGGATCTTTCAGAAAGTCAGCCTGACTTTGCCACGTAAGCGGGAGCAGGATCAGCTCTGAAGAGGCAATTACTTTACATCTCAGGGCGGATAAAGGCGTGGAAGCAGGAGACTTTCTCAGATGTTTTGAGTACTGAATCAGTGTTGCATCAGAAACCATTCTGATACATACAGATGATCTTGTTATCTCTTGCCTCTATTATGTTTTTCTGTTATACTGTACCTCACTGACATCATTTTCATTGTAAATTAGAGGATTTTGTTTGTTTTTCTTTTGTTATTTCAGACATTTACAGAAATCCTGTTGTGAAAAAAATATTTTATTTATCTCTTAGTGATTTGAATTCAATTTCAGTTGTAGTAGATGGGCTACAATATGTTAAAACTGCCGCCCTGTCATTAATCTTCTATAAAATTGTCATCAGCATTTGCAAGAAGAGACTTTAAATTATGCACAAGCAGCGTTGCACATAATTTAAATATTTACACCAGCGTGAGAGATCAGCTCTAACTTACTCACTGCCATGGACACAGCGTGGTTTTCTCCTCCCATTCCCAGCAGGAGATGCAGTTAAAAGGCAGCAAGCAAGGGGAAAAAAAAATGGTTATCTACAGGATGAGCTCTCTAACCTCCCTCCAATTTTTCCCTCCCTGTGTGAGGAAAGGTCTGTTGGAAAGAGCAGCAGCAACACTCTCCACAGCATGCTTGTGCCTTTCTCAGAGTGCTCAATGAATCTAGGTGCTCAAGTGGTTCAGAGCAGCTTTTGCAGTGCAGAGATCAGCCAGCAAGCTCTCACTTTCATAGTGGGAAAACTAGAGAAGGGAGGGGGGCTGCAGAGTGTGCGCGTAAAAATTCAAAACTCACCAGAAGCACGCATGTTTTACTCCCACTCCTATTGCTCTACGTACAGCCCACCTAACCAGGGTGAATATAAAGGAGAAGTTTGGACAGGAGAACAGATTTTAAATTTAATGTGAGGTTCCCAGCATCTCGTTGGATTTTTTTTTTTTTTCCCTAATATTTTCACTTGCAAGCGACCCAGTTGTGGGAGGGAAAGTGTGTGAAATCTAGCGGGACTTCCAGATCACTAAGTGAGAAAGTCTGCAGTGCATCATGGGGGCTTTAATGGTCATCTTCTCTCTTCAGCCAAAACAAAGACGTAAGACAGGTAGGCAAGTCTGAAGATTTTGTTAATTGCCTAACAAGAAAAGTAATGTTCAGTCTTTCACTGTATGATGTATTTCATACAGATAATTATGTTGTGTGTGTGTGTGTGTGTGTTTTCTGGACTTGTGAATGCACAAAGTTCCCCTTTAATCTTCTGTTTTATAATCCCATCTGAATTCATTGTGCCACACCAGCAGTCCATGAAATTGACTTGAAATTCGCCACGTTTTGGTAAACGTTTGCGGCAGAACTCCACAAACTTGCTCGACTTTTTTCCATTTGCTTTTCCTCAGTATTGATTTTTTTTTCCTGTGACAGTATACACACAGACACCCAGCATGCCACACGTGACTCTCTGCCAACGCAGTCGCACAAGCTTATGTTACATCCCCAATAATGTGCTGATCAGCATCACCATCACAGCTTGTCACTGTAACAAAACACAAGGAAGGCCAGTCTTTATTAACGAACAATGAAATATTTAGTGGGTGGCCGGTGGACAATAACTGACAGAGGTTATATTTAGTGGTGTAGTGGGAGAGAGACAGAATGGATGACAGGTAAAGTATAGAAAGTCATATTTCACTTGGGTATTGTTAGAAGGTTTGAAAGCAAAATGAATGAGAGACTCTTTGTAACTCTCTCAAGCAATAGATCACAGAGTGCGCTCTGTAAGCACATTTTACAGAGACCTAGAAAGGAGAACATGGGATCCAGACACACAATCTAGCAGTAGATTTCTTGCATGTATTGTGCCATTTACTGTGCATACATACAGTGTTTATAGCTAATGCAAACTCAGACATTTCAAAATAAATATTTTTTGTGCCTGTTGATCTGTTGATTGCTAGTAGATTGATGATAGATGTACACTAAAAAATTATTCTGAAACGGTGGGTTAATGGTTTAAGAGAGAGCCAAACAGGTTTCACACTGCTAGCTGCCCATGTTGCTAAAATCTCTTATAGCTGGCTAGCTGAGCAACTAACTACAAATTAACCTTGTGGGTTGGCTGCAAAGAGAGATGCACCAGTTACAATTTTCTTGGCCAATACCACATTTTTTCCCGAGGTGTGACATGCTGATGCGGACTTCCGATTCCAACTGAATTCCGATTTCCTGTCTAAGAACAGTAACTAACAGCATGTACAGACAAAAATCAACTTTTCTTTAATGGAAAATATTATTTTCAAAATAGAAGAAATTATTAAACCTTGCAATTTCTTGCAAACAGTAAGTTACAGGATCTTCTCTCCCTGAAACAACTGAACATAAAGTGCTCTGCTACTGGAAAGAGGTACAAATAATTACCTGATGGGAATATACCTACCTTTACGTGACCTATTTTCCTTACCAGACAAAAGCAGGTGCAACAGCTTTATATAACAAAACATTATATACATACATTAAAGGCTGCTAACTTGTGGTTGGCTCAGAGCTTTGGATAGCTTTAGCTTTGTTCATTTTTCCTTTAGCTTCTTTAAAATGTTCATGTTCAGCCGGGTGCGAGTGATTTAAGTCTATCTTTAGGTTTGTTGCTACAGATGTTATCATGTTGGCTCCCCCTGTGGTTGACTTTGCAAACTCACTTGCAACTCACTTTCCTGCCAGCAACATTTCAGCATGTGGCTGCGAGTCTGCTTGTGATTTTATATTTTTGTCACTTTAGGTCCGGTGTGTTAATACAGTATGTGAAAATGGGGAAAAAAATGAGGTTGTGCTGAAAAAAATTATACCAAACAAGGCAGTTTTTAAGGTTAAAATCAAAAGTAGTCAAAAATGGCCAATTATACCCAAGACCCCAAATGGTTACACATCTTTTATTTTTTTAAAGTCTAAGATGAATATGCTTCTTAAACACCCACTTATGCTCCTGTGGGTTTTTTTCTTTTTTTTTAACAAAGTAAAGTAATCACCAAATTTCCACATACAGTACTTTTTACCCAACTGACAGGCCTACCTGTCTTACCTGATTGCTTAAATGTTCAAGGAAGAGGTTTGTTGATCTGTAAATAGGTGATTACGTAATTAATCATTATGATGTAATAATTTGTTGCCTCGGAAATATGAACATTTGTTAGAGATGCACCAATTTATCAATATATTGGTATTGGCCTATTTGGACCTTGACTGATATCAGCATATCGGTAAATAAGATAACATTTACCATTGTTGGCAGCCAATATTTATCTGTTGTGTTGCACCAATTTTTCACCAAATGCTCAAAATTGTGTGAAGCACTGAAAGTGATTTTAGATAAAAACATTTTTGTTTCACTGGAACAAATTGCAACCAAAACAAAATAAAACTGGGGGAAAAATTAAATCTGTATCGGCGCTGGCTGTTGACCAAATTATTTTAAAAATTGGTATCAGTATCCAGAATTTCACAGTTGTGCATCTCTAATATTTGCTGTTGTTCTTTGTTCTGTGGATTTTGGTTTGTTGGTCAGAAAACAAAAAACAAAAAAAGTAATGGATGCCTCCTTTAAAAAAAAAATCGGAAAAACAAAAGAACTACGGCTCTTACATAATAGAACAAAGCAAACCCTTTTAAACCCTTTGTTTATTCTGCAAATCCAGCTGGAACCAGTTCCAGCGCTGACATTTCTAGTTTCTCAAATCGTGTAACGTACTGATTCATATCATAGAAGCTCTTTATACAAAGATAAAATAAAAAAAGATGCACTCTCTGAGAGACCTCAGTGCTATTTCACAACCCACTCTGTTTTCCATTAATTTTCATAGCTGCACTCATCAGCATGACGAGAGCTGATGGTCCAATAAGTAGTCATAGGAACTCTGGCCTCCAACTCTGTTTCAAACACACACCTGGCCCGCTTTTGAATGTTCCCGCAGTGTTTGAAATGTTCCAAAGATAATGGATATGCCAGTCTCATTATGTTGTTGTTCGCTGATGTGTTTGGCCTTGTGTTTTGTGTTATTTAAATCGCTCGCCTGTTTGTGTTGTTGGGAGCCTCTGTAAGTAGAGTTTGTGTAGGAGTGAGCTAGGTACACTCAGGTGCCGTTTACACGAGGCCGTTTTCACTGGAAACGGTGTCGTTTTGATGCGTTTCAGCCTTTCGTTTACACGATGGCATTTCAGAAACGATCCGCGTTTACACGAGGACATGTGAAACGATGAAAACGATGTAGTTCCCATGCCAGGCCACAAGTTGGCGTTGGTTTTCTCTTTGCAGTTTGTTTACGCAAGACGCGCATGCGTGGAGTGACACAGTAGGTAGTGCGGCAAATTGTTCATTACTTACAAAACGGCCAATGTGAGAGGTTTTGTGTGGACAGATGATGAGGTTGGATCGCTGCTGCACACAACGCTGAATTACAAAACGGTAAAAACACAGGAAAAGCATAAGAAGCACTCGTGAATCCGCGAGTACTGTTTATCAGTTTGCGCGTGCGCGAAAAACTGGCCGTCGCAACCATAGTGCGCATGTGCGAGTCGAGCGTTTTCAAATCACCCCGGTTTCAAGTGTTTACACGAAAACGCAAGCCGGTGCGTTTCTGAAACGCTCCACTCTGGACCCCGTTTCTGAAACACATCGTTTTCACTCTGTTGTCGTGTAAACAGAAGGGCGAAACGCATCAAAACGACACCGTTGTCGTGTAAACGCAAGGCCGAAACGCATCAAAACGACACCGTTTCAAAATGAAAACGGTCTCGTGTAAACGGCACCTCAGGGGTAGAGCTCTTCGAATGGAAACGGCAAAACATTAACTGCAGTGTGACTCAAGCTGCCACACTGAAATTTGTTCAAAACATCCTGAACTAGTGGCCTGATTTTTTTTTTTTTATTTTATTTCTTTTTTGACCAAACAGTCTAAACTAAGAAGTGATGGTTTGTGTTCTCATACTTGCTTCCTGCGACATTTGCACAAAGGGCGACGGAGACATCCAGTATGCTTCTTGTTGCTGGCCCCCTCTCCTCCCAGGCCTTCTGGTGTTTACAGAAATGAGTGGAGACTTTGACCGACCACAGGGACAGCAGATGTCATTTTAAGGGGCAGCTATGCCACCAATCACCGTGTTTGCTCATAGCACCATATGATTATGTGAAAAACAAGGCAATTTTTTTGTTGAAATATAAACCATCACTTGTTATGTAAGCAATCTTTTTAGGTTCTGCTGAGCACAGTGGCAGCAAAGAAATGTAATTAAACCAAACTCTATTAACGTGAGCACCAGTTAGGAAATTGGTTTAATTAAAGTCCTATCTGAGCAGTGCTTGTCTTCTTCAGCCTCAAAAAGACCTGCGAGAACAGTTTTTACTGTATTCATAGAGTTTCTGAGTCAAAGGCAAATCACTGTAAAATGGACTGACTGCCAAAAGCACTTTGAGTGGATCTCATTATTTTTTTTCCAACCCATCTGCCACATTTTCGCAGAGCTACTCATCGTGTTCAGAAGTGCTGGGTGGTGTCACAATGTGACGGAGGCTTGAGAGGACATTCAGTGTGCACACGGTTCCTTAGCACAAGGTACAAGTCCATTGATGAGTGTCACAGTATTAAGTGCAAGCTAATGAGACATCTCTTCAGGAGTCAGGTTGCTAATATAGGGCACATGATGTTCTGAAATGATCTCTATGAATTACTCTGAGTAAAGAGCAGACCTTAAGAAAAGGCTTAGGTGTACCCTGCATTTTTGGAAATAGCATTTCTTCTCATTAAACGACATTGCATGGAAAATACTGAACTATCCGTATTGTCTGATATGCAAATGTATGCTCAGCTACTCTAGCATGAGTAAATGAGGAGGGGTCAGCTATGCAGTCTCTAGTTCCCTTTGAATTTCTTTTTCTTTCCTTTGTTATCAGCAGAGTGTAATCTCAGTCCTTTTCAAAGTCACCCTGTCATTATTCAGTATTGGTTTTGCCGCTCGCTAAATTAGCATTTAAATTGAAAAGTGAAGCCACACCAGTCGGCTTTGGGCTGCGAGCTTGTTTTGGGTTTCCTGCCGTGGCGTGGCACTCGGAGCAGCAGTTTGTTCGCTGAAATTAATCACTCGAGTCCCACAGGGCACGGTGACCAGTATTAAGAGGGTTCACTTAGAACTGGATTAATGAATAGCTTCCTGCTTCGAGGAGCTCAGCAGGTGCAGGAAAATGGGCTTAGCTTGAACACAGAGTGACGTGGTTAGCAGTGGGACACGGCACTTCCTACTGACATCTGTAGAGCAACCCCAGGTACTTGCTGTCACTGCCGGGTACAGTGCTGGTTTGATCAATACTTAATTTGTCACCATACTTTGTACTGTTTTTTGAAAGGTAATGTAATATTATATTAAGATGTTACAGAGACGGTCATGACATTGATTCACAATCCAAAATGTTTAAGTATAGTTTAGCATTGTGATCAATGAGAAATGAAAAGCATTTTAAGTTAAGAAGTATTCAGACTCATCACAGGTGCTCAGGAAGATGAGGCAGAAAAGGTTGAATTGCCCCACCCCCACACACACACACACACTCACATATATAATGTCACGGCCGTTTTTGGCAATAGACTGTTAAGTATTAAAATTCACAGTATGAGACATAACTTCAAAGCCAGTTGCTGCAACGGGGTTTTTCCTGGCTTGAAATGGGCCTATTGGGAGGGACAGGCTGTGCATGTAAGTTCAGTTATATTTCTGGTAATTTCATAAGCAGAAATTGTATTTTATGCTTGAATAAATGAAACCACATTTGAAAAATTTATTACAGATATTTTCATTACCATTCTGGTAATTTTCCTTTTGGGAAAGGCCAAATCCTCTTTGGGACGTGTTAAAATTATATGGAGGCTACGGTAATGTCTGCTGGAAAAACCTTGTTTTAATGCGCTTTGCTTTATTCCCAGTATATTGGGCTTTGACTGGCTGATTCTCGCTTCTTCCACCTGGTGGCAGCAGGTCCAAACAAACAAGCTTCTTGCAGTAAGATGGGAATTTGATGAGGGAGGGGGGGGGCTTAGTGATGAATCAGAATGTTAAAATGCGGCTCTGTCAGATTGCCATTGGCTAAAACTTTGAAAGTAGTCAAAATACCATCAGATACAGGGAACTTATCTTCTGCCAAGTTCTGCTTGGTCAATAGTGCAAATCCAAACAGTGCTGAGCACAAACAAATCAATTTCAAGCCTAGTGTTGATGCAGTTCAGGTAGATTATTTAGATATGTCTTATATTAGCTTTATTGATCATTCCACTGTTCATTTGAGACCTGTCCAGAATAAAAGACCCTGAATTTCCTGTAAGATTGCTAGAACAAAACAAAAAAAGATGTTTGATTTGACTGAATGTGCTCTTTTGAAACACAAGAGAGAGAAAATGTCATAGACTACAAATTTGACTGCAAACCAGCTGCACAACACATCTCATTACTGAGATCCAAATCACATCAGTTTGCAATCAACCATATTGTTTGAAGGTTACAGGCCTTCTTGTGTAATTTTTCCAAACAAATGGAACACATTAATTTGTTTTAATGCCGTGTTGCAGCACTCTGCTTTGTCTGCAGATGGGAATTCAATTTTAACTTAATTTAACGTAAGGAAACCAGATTTCTTCCTCCCACTGCTTTTA
This sequence comes from Archocentrus centrarchus, assembly GCF_007364275.1. Lineage (NCBI taxonomy): Eukaryota > Metazoa > Chordata > Actinopteri > Cichliformes > Cichlidae > Archocentrus > Archocentrus centrarchus. The sequence continues at coordinate 6,976,470 of NW_022060145.1, forward strand.
CCTTAAGAGGAGGTTTTTACCTGCAGGTCCACTGATCACAGTTGTGATCGCATTAGCCCAATAAATAGAGGAAGAAGGTGGACTGTTTGAATACCTAATCTCTTACTGATCAAATGTAGCGGCAACAGAAGGCCACACCGAGTGCCACTCCTGTCAGCTAAGAATGGGAAACTGAGGCTACAGTTCACATAGGCTCACCAAAAATGGACAGTAGAAGATAAAAGAAAAATGCTGCTCGGTCTGATGCCTATCAGGGTTCTACTGTGACATTTGGATGGTAAGGGTCAGAATTTGGCGTAAACAACATGATCCATCCTGCCTTGATGATGATGATGATGATGATACTTTATTGATCCCACTATGGGGAATTTATAGTTAACAGAACACCCATCCAAGAAAAGACAAACAGCCAGACAAACACAGGGAGACAAGTGTCTGTGGCCTTGCTGCCATCACCGAGAGGCGCTGCCGTTACAAAAGAGGGAAACAAAGTGGAAAACAATAGGATAGGTGAGGAAAAAAAATCATCTCATATTTTGCCCCATAATGGGGGCACAGTATGAGGTTGAAAAACCTCTTCATAGTAAGCACATATAGCATGGGAGCACTAGGGTGGGGAGGGGCAGGGGTGGAAGTAAGCCAGCGGAGGCGAGTGCGACTCAAATCCCCACCCCGCCCCACCCCCAGCTAACAGTTCTGGTAAGAGGTTGAATGATAATCAGCAGCTTGGTCTAGGGATATCAAATATTAAGGCTGATGGTGATATAATAGTTTCTTGAACATGACGATGACTTCTCTGTGCTCAAATGGCCTCCACAGTCACCAGATCTCAATCCAGCAGAACATCTTTGGGATGTGGTGGAACAGGAGATTCTCATCATAGATGTGCAGCCAACAAATCTGCAGTAACTGTCTGTCTGATGTTATCATATCAATAAGAACCCAAATCTCTGACGAATGTTTCAAGCACTTTGTTGAATCTGTGCCATGAAGAATTAAGGCAGTTCTGAAGGCAAAAAGGGGTTCAGTCTGGTATTAGCAAGATGTGCCTAACAAAGTGTCCGGTGAGTATATATTTGGCTATGTGGCACTATATTATGTGGCGTAATGGTGCCATTTTGTCATGAGTCATCTCCATGTCCCTGTTACACCCAAGGCTTCCTTTGTGTGTTAGTACTTTCATACACCGGATGAAGCGAGATTGGCCACCAAGAAATATCACTCCTATTTTAGAGACCCACACCTGGAGGTTGGCATAACAGCGTAATAACATGAAGGTGTGTAAGCCAGGAAACTGTGGATTGCATCCTGTGTTTTGCTTTTTTTCTCTTTTGTTTCCACTTGCTGGGGAGACTTAAGCAACTTTTTAGTTAGCAAACATATTTAGTTTGATTGAATTTTTAAAAACAGTGATACACAGTGAACTTAAAGTGCCCAGCTAATTTAGATCAAACTGCTGTTGGGATTTAATTGCACCAGAAATAAACTGTTGGAATTCCTTTAATAAGACTTGCTCTAAAAAAGTACATGACTGTCATCTAGGAATAATCAGCACAGGCAACAAGGAATTCAGTTTTGTTTTCAAATATCGGTACTAAATCCTTCATCCCTGTTTGTGTAATGTTGTAATCATAATTATCACATTTCCCAGTGGGTATGGCTCACTGCCTTTTTATTACTTTAGACTGATGCACTGCTCATGTGATACTCCGTGCATTTCTCCTGTAGCAGTTTTGTCAGTTTGCAGCTGCTGCAGACGCTCTCTGCCACCTACAGTACAGTGCATGCTCCAACCAACACACCACAATTCTCTGCAGTGGCAATTACCATCATCACCAATCACACACTGATTGATCCCGCACACTGTGTCCTGATGACATGCACAGACCTTGATTATTTTCATTACCATTAGCCAAGGGCCTTGATTACACCCTGAGTAAAGTTTTTGAGGTGATTGGAGAGCTGAGATGCTGAGAAGTGGAGGAGTAATCTTTGCGATTAGGTCATGGTCTGATGTTATAATAAAAAGAAACAAAAAAAAAAATAATTCTTATTTAATTTCAATTTAAAACTTTCTTTTTCTCCATGTCTGCCTTCAACTTTTTTCACTGAGGGTTCTGATCACACCTTCTTTTCACCTTTACAACCCCTGTTCTCAAAGAGCTTCCTACACAGTTGCCAGTCCTGTCATGTCCAGAGACACACACACACACACACACACACACACACACACACACACACACACACACACACACACACACACACACAAACACACACGTACACAGGACCTGGGAGCTATATTTGGCTCTTACCCAGCTGCCACAAATAAAGGGAGGTAAGTGATAGTGGGATAAATGAGCTGCCCAATAGCATGCACAACAGAGAGCGGTTGTTTCCATGGTAAAACAGCGTCCTAACAATTCATTTGAGCCAACCGGCTGTGAAGATTAAACGTGGAAATGATCACTCTCATTCCTGAGAGGGTGTGTAAGGGACCTTATTTGTGGAGCAGCTTTTAATTATAAACTACAATGTCACTTTTTTCTAATTAATCATGTAAAAAAAAGTGTCTTGGTAGGATGATCTTTCTGCACTTCTGCACCAGGCAGTTGTGACTATTGCTCTGAATGGAAAGAAATAGTTCACTTTATGGTTCATCTCGAAAATCTGACAGGAGCCGCACGCTCCTTTCATCAGTTTTTAGCAGCTCGATGTCCTAAGTTTGTATGTATGACCCATTTTAAAAACACATTCAAGTCACGCTATGAATTCACGCTCCGTATTATTGTCTTGGGAATGTGAGGTAGTGAATGAATTAGTCTATTTTCTATTTAATATTGTGTATTGAAAAATATAGAGAATATCAACAAATATGAAGTGAGAGACTCAGGAGACACCAGCTAAACTACTTCCTCTGTCCCCCTCCACTGCAGACCGCAGTCATTTACACCCTGAACCTCAAAGCCCTCTACTCTGCCGTGTTGTCTTTCTCCCTGACCTCGCTCTTATCATCTGTCCCTGATGGTTGTGTTCTTTATTTAAAGTCTAGGTGACGGTAAGGTCAGAGACATGCTTTTTTTCCCCTTTTTTCTTTTCTTCTTCCCCATAAGCTGACATTTTGGACTCATCATTCCTCCGGCAGCCTTTTTGTGATGCCTCGCCTCAATCGAAGCTGTTATTAGTTCCTTAACGGAGTAAAAAAAAGAAAAGATGGGAAATATTTTCACATCATTGACTGGCGATGATTTGCACAATGTTTTTCTGTCAGGAAAACTCACCAGTGCAATTTGCCTATAATCCTCAGACAGAACCACTCTCTGTAAAAAGCTGTTTGAGCTGCATTTAACCTGCCTTTGCTGACTTTGATTGTATTATTATCTCTTCAGTTTGTTAGTTCAGCTTGTCAGGCTTGCATTTCTCTTGATTGTGGTGTGTTTTGCACATTTGTATCGATATATTCTTTGTTAAAGTGAAAACATTGGTGATTTGCCAGTCCTTTATCATTTCAATCTATGGTCAAGTGGGTTCTGTGACCTAATTGTGAGTAATGCTTAATGTTATTGCTTACTATTAAACAGAGAAAGAAACATAGAGCTGTATACTAATCAATTTCTGTGAACATGATTAAAATAGCATAAATTCAATATGTATGGAAAAGTTTTGTCTATGAAAAAAAGTAAACAATTGCATAAATGATAGCAGTACGGGTTAGAATGTGAAGCAATAAGGGTATGTTCATGGTTCTAACATGCTATTTTTTTTTTAAGTGGCATTTAAGAAAGGTCAAGACCTTCTGTTAAAATCTGCAGATTATGCAGACTGCGTGGAGTGTAAAAGTCGAGGACCAAAATGCAGATACGGGAGGCAGGCAGGATTTAACAAAAGGCAAGCCTTTTAATTAGGTTACTGCAAAAGTCCATAAAACAAAACATGAAATCCAAAGGGCAAAGCAAAACACAAAGTCCAAAATTGATAATCAAACTATAGCCACAGGCACATGAGAGGAAACGCATGGGCAGGTACAGAGACACAAAGCATTATTTACAGCATACACAAAAGGGCTATCAGGGAACTGGGCACAGAAGGGTAACAAGCCACAAGTCAAACCAATAAGGATAATGACTAAATGCAAGACACAGGAGACAGATGACTGCCAAAATAAAACAGGAAGTAATTAACAAATGCAGATGTTAGACACATACACATAAAGCAGCTTTACACTAAAGGAAACACTGGGGAAGGCTAGAAAACTTATTCAAGAAACTCATAGAAAACTAAGAGCATTAAAATAATAGAAAAGCTCTAAATAATCACAAACCCTAACCCTGTGACATTCAGGGCTAAATATGAAACCAGTGCAGAATTTTACAGCTCAAATAAACATGCTTACAAAAAAAAACCCCAACAAAAGTTGCTTTTGTCCTTACACGGGTTAATTTCATTTGTAACTCATCATTTCAAACTGTATTAAGAATTAAGTAAAGCCAGTTTGAGTAGGTGTCAGTACACTGTCTGCAAGGACACTGAAGTCAGTGGTTTGAGACATCTTGACTTGTTTGTGGTGTTGGAGCTTTTTAAGAAGTTTGTGTTAGTATTGATGTGTGTCTGTGTGATACAGCCATAGTCCATGGATGCATCTTGCTACCCAGCTAACTAAAATTATATGGTAAACCACAAAGCGACCTACACCCATCTTTTATAGGTAGTCTGTGGTTGAAGCTGATGAAAATTATCAGTGAATAAATTTTCAATCGTGTGTGTGTGTGTGTGTGTAAAATTATGTTGGCAGGTAATGATTTTCTCTCTTGCATTAGTAAGAAACATGTGTAAAATCATCTGTGCTTTTGACCTTTGAACACCTTTGGAAAGTGCTTCACATCCCACAGCAACTGGTGGATCACCATCTCTCCTTTTTTTTTTTTTTACCCTCCTGCCTTTTATCTTTGTCACTGTGATCAGGTTCATCCCTTCTCCTACCCCTTCCCTCCTTGCCTCTTTTTCCATTTCCTCACGCCCCCTCATCTTTATCGTTGCCACTCTATCTCCCCCCCTCCTTCCTTTCTTTTTTTCCCACATGCTTCTTCTCCCCCTCCCTCCCTCGCTGACTTGTGCCGGTTTCTCATCAGAGCCAGAGATGCAGGGCTCTTAAGTGGAGTTAAATGGCCTGCTGACAGTGCTGAACACTGAGCTCTGCATCGTTGGCCATGGGCACCCTATGACCTGTCCGACATGTTGACTATGAACTTGGAGGGACTGGAAATGATCGCTGTGCTCGTAGTTGTGGTCCTGTTTGTTAAGGTGCTGGAGCAGTTTGGTTTGTTGGAATCTGGCTATGACGGTAAGGAAAGAGCCGAATCAGATCCTTTCTCTCCTTTTGCTAGCAGTCACCCACTTGTTGCTCCAAGTTTTTAAAAGCAGAGTATAGTTTGTTAGGACTGCCTGCTGCGTGACGGTGGAGGTTGTCATATATAGATTTTGTGCTTAAAATCTATTCTTGACATGTTTGTGTTTTGGTGGTTGAAATATATGATAGTGGACACTGAGCAGTATAAAGTACAAGTAGAATTTATAAGATCAACTTGTAGTCCTCGACAGCCTCTGCATCTGTCCTTCAAGCTATTTTAATTGAATATGTTGCATCTCTCACCTGAGTTTGCTGCTAATCGGCTTAACAGTTGTGATGACTCATACATCTCACATATGGCCTATTATAATTCGACTGTGATCCTTTTCATTCCATTTCAATGTAATTTTAAGATTTAATTTTATACCCAGTAGCCCTTCTAGGATCTTGACCCTTTCGCCTCCACTTTGATGGTTTGTTTACTAAATTGAAATGAAATTTAATTGGGTGTGAAAGCTTGCATCATCTGCGGGTCGGTTAACTTGTTTATTCAAATGAGAGCGAGACGGTTGAGGACTGGGTGTCATTCTGCCGCGGAGAACCTGGAATTTAGCCGGGGCTTCAAACCGCCACAGTGACATTTGCTTTTCCCTCGTTGGCTCGGAATGTAACGGGCTCAAATCCAGATGAAATCCTGTGATGCGGCTGCCCTTCGAGGAAGGAAAAGATTTTTTTTTTTTCCTCATCTTAAAGATGAAAACTTTGCACTTATGTGACTAGTGAAGTAGAAAAACTGTGATTTATGTTCAGCTAAATGTTGCTTGGTGGTTGCAGCTACTCTCAAAGACGCCTTTGCGTCGTGATTAATTATGTTTTGGTGTTCGTTTTTTTCTTGCTTAGTAGGGAACAATGATTGAACCCTCGCCCACTGGAGATTTGTCAAGGTGCCATACTGAATCTTTCCCACCAAAGTGTGAATCTAATATTGAGGAGTTGGGTCTCTCCGGCACAGAAGACAACCTGTTGTTTATGAGCTCCACTTACTATCCAGGCTGCCAAGCTGTTTGCCTTATGGCTGGGAAAGGCAAACATCTTCTAACTAGCCAGAATAAAAGCAGTCGGTTGCCAGTGTTGCACCAGTGTTTGCCAGTGTTTGAAAATAATTCAAAATGAAAATACTTGCTCACTCCACGTGTATTTTTTTTTAATGTTTACTCCATGTTTTACATGGCATGAACACCCACCTGATACACGCCAACAGCAACAATCACATTCACACGTGGGACTGTGACAAAATCCCATTTATGTCTCAGGCAGTTTGTTTGTGGTGGATGCTGAACTCAACCACTTACAAGAGAGAATGTATTTTTAGTTCATTAAAGAAGAATGGCGATGATTTACATCACCAAAAATCAAATTCAGGAATATGAAAAGAAGAAAAACAATCCTATTAAGCCTATTAACTTTAAAATCAGCATCATAACAGTCCATTACCAGAAGGATTTTTAATTGAACATGTACACAGTTTGAATGTGTCATGTGCTATGTGAATTGCTAATTAATTTTCAACAAAAGCAGAATCTTTTTTTGGGCATGTTTGATACACTAAGAGTCTTCTGTGTAAAAATATTGTCGTCAAAAGCAGGGAGAACAGAAATATCCTGTATAAGCACCTGTTCAAAGGTTCAAGCAAAAGACAGGTTTGGATTTTTTAAACTTGACATGCTTTCTCCAAAAACAAACCAACAATAAACCAGGAAATACAACAGAAATTTGTAGAGCTGATTATTACTCTGTGGTACTCTCCCACTTGATGGTTTTTGGATAAAAATAGACTTGCAACACAGCCAGACCCAAATGGCTCTTTTCAGTCTCTGTGCCTCTCTTCAGTGGTGTGACAGTGAGTGACAGCGGTGTGTCACCAGTGCAGTGGGATGTGACAGCTGACAAGGGCAGCCTTTTAGATGGCATTTTTTTTTGCAGATGATTTCCCTGCTGAAGGTGTGGCTTTCATCAGCTGTGACTCTGTAAACACATTCCCAGTACACGCTGGCTGTGGTCATGTGTTCTGTAATTTAGACTCTTAGACTTCAGAAGGGCAAGTAATTTTCATTTGTTGGATGGAATACTGTATGGTTGCATACGGGATGCATTTAACGTCAAGTGCAGTGCACTCTTCATGCCACAGGTCTCACCTACTGTAGGTTACTGGGTCTGTAGAGCTGCAAAGTGTACTGTGTCCCAAGACAGTATTCTCCCTTTTTACACACTGTATGTGTGTGAATCAGAGGGAGACAGGTGTAACATTGAAGCTGCAAGGAACAGAGGTAGTAAAGGTGGATGAGTTTAAGTACCTGGGGTCAGCCATCCAAAACAATGGATTGTTCATAAGAGAGGAGAAGAGTAGAGTGCAGGTAAGGTGGAGTGGGTGGAGATGAGGGTCAGGGGTGATTTGCGATAGAAGGGAGGCAGCAAGAGTGAAAGGGAAGGTTTACAAGATGGTAGTGAGACCTGCTAGGATGTGTGGTTTGGAGACAGTACTGACAAAAAGACAGGAGGCAGAGCTGAAGATGCTAAGTTTTCCTCTGGGAATGACCTGGATGGACAGGATTAGCAATGAGTACATCAGAGGGACTGCTCGGTTTTGGAGACAAAGTCAGAGAGGTGAGGCTGAGATGGTTTGGACGTGTGCAGAGGAGGGATAGTGGACATAATGGACAAAGGATGCTGAAGATGGAGCTGCCAGGCAAGAGGAAAAGAGGAAGACCTCAGAGTAAGTTCATCCACAGAGGATGGAGTGAAGGAGGACATGCAGAGAGTTGGTGTGACAGGAAAGGGTGCTCAGGATAGGGTGAGATGGAGGCAGATGATTTGCTGTAGCGCCCTCTAAAGGCAGCAACTGAAAGAAGAACTGTACAGATTATTTATTAAACCCATTTTCACTGCTATTTATTATAATTCTCTTTTTGCACTATTTCTCTTTTTTTTTCTTTAACTTAATTATCTTTAACTTCATTTTCTAATCTCATTGTACGTTTTGTATTATGACAATAAAAGCATTCTGTCTGTCTAGCTATCTCAGGTTAACAGAAAATATTGTGATCTTTCTAAAAATTGCATATATGGTGCCCTCACATTTATTTTATCACCTTCAGCACATGGTTTGGATTCATAGAGGAAAGTACTTTGCCCAGTGGCGAGGACATGTATTTGGATTTTAGTAATATTTGCTAAGTGAGTGTTTTATAAAGCACACGGGTGCTTTATAAAACATGATTTCTTGGATTTAGAGTAACACACAGTACTAGACTTGGGGGAAAAAAAAATATATAAACAAGCTTAATCTTTGGCTTCCAAGCTGTCATGACATGGCTTTTAGACATAATGTGTTTTGTTTGTTTGTGTTTTTATTACATCTTGTAGCTTTTATGGATAATAAAGGAACATATTACAATTGTTTTGTGTACCAGAGAGCCTGACAACATAATAAACCCAGAGAACAGTTATTATGGTACATTCTTTGTATATTTATATGACCATGAACAGTTCTAGTCCATTAAAAACCCATATCTGTTCTGAGGTAAGCTCATTTTTAATTTGGGAATGAAGCCGTACTGCTGCCTCTTTAACAATGTATGGTTGTACAGTTGAACCTTCAATTACCTAAACATTTTCTTTCTCTGAAATACATGTGAGATTTAGCAGATATGCCAGCAGAGGGAACCAGAGTTTACAGTCAGCCTCCAATGGTGAGTCTAGTATTGAAGGCTAGAGGCACTGCCAGGTTTGTCTAGTAAAAGCGAACAAATATCTATCAGATTAAATATCAAAAACCCTGGCAATGAGTTTTGAGCACTCTGATTTGCGTATATTAGATTCACTTTTCCAGCAGTTCCGGCTGTGATTTAATGGGCGGTAGTTGTTATGGAGAACATTTATTTTCTTATCTTGCACTTTTAAAACCAATCTAGCAAAGTGCCTTACAGATATATAAATACAAGTAATGTAATTACTTGTGCACATGCCACAGTAATGCAATAACTGTGCACAGTAATGAACTCTGTAGATAGAAAATGAAACACCAGCAGGGCACTGTACAACCTAAAGTAAGATATCATAGTGAGTTTTAAACAGCGCGTGGTTAGTTATGGCTGCTGTTTGCTCTCTTAGATGCTCACTCTGTTTTTTTAAATAAAAATTTGTAAGCTGGTCCATCCACATGAACTTGCTCACAGCTTTGGCAAATGTTGCTCTGCAGGTTAGAAGGTGGCAAAGCCTCTTGTACAAAAGGTTAGATTTAATTTTTGTACATGTTCAGCATTCCTGGGAGGATCATTAAATGGGGGGGGGGGGGGGGGGGGGCTCATGTTTGAATAGAGCAAGTTACATAAACTGAAATATGTAAGCTGTTGCTTTTTTTAATATTTATTCCCACTCACAGTATGAGTAATTTGCTCCTTATTGCCTTCATCTTACTTTCTCAACAAGTTTTTCACAAATCTAGCTGTATATTATTCAGTAAAGGAATATTAAAAAAATCTGCAATTTATTATAATTTTTGATAATAGCCTGGAGCCTCAGACAGGTATCAGAGAAAGATCGTTGTACCTTGTGGCTTTCCACTGAATTAAACTCTGTTAGGGATGCTTCCACAGGCTTTAGTTTTACTGTCATCAATCTCAGCAATGAGAGAGCTGCTAATGATTGATTCTCAAAATCATGAATGTGTGATGCTTTCATTTGTTTTGGGCTCTTCCTGCAGGCACATTTGTAAAAGGGTAGATTTATTTTTAACTTTTTTTGGAACAGAACTGTTAGTGTTGGAATCTGTATGGCCTCCATAAGGAAACGAGGCATAACCTCATGTGCCTCTTTAAAATTAACTTTTCCAACCAAAAGCTTTAACCTTTTTCTTTGCTTTTGAAACAACCTGAACCCGTTCACATAGTAAGGATTAGTAGAGTTCAGCTTTTTTTTTGTTTTTTGTTTTTTTTGTTTTCAGAAATCACCTTGTGTTCGTTTGTACTTAGAAGTGTTCTTCAGACGTGCAAGTTTGACATAACACATAACTTTGCTTTGCCCAGATAGCAGCCATTGTTTCAGCATCTTGTCAGCAGAGTTTCAGTTGATGGCTTACCTTATACTCTGTTATACATCCAATTGGTAAATCTTGTTGTTGTGCATCTGCAAGGATCTTTGCAACTCACCTCCACCCCATCTTCTCCTTGAATGCAGAATCTGACGTAATCAGTGTTTGATAATAATATCTGCTCTGTGTTTTGGTCTGGTCTGCCAGAACACAGCTATACTGTCAGATATAATCAGGACTAAACTTAATTTAGTCCCGATTGAATTTTATTTGCTAACTCGATTCAGTTCAGTATTTACCACCAAATCACAACAACTGTCATTAATTGATGCTTTGTATTGTAGGGTAAAGACCCTACAATATTAGAGAGAAACCCGAACACTCAGACAACCCCCAATGATCAAGGACTTGGTGACAGTGGGAAGGAAAAACTCCCTTTTAACAGGAAGAAACCTCCGGCAGAACCAGCTGTCTGCTGGGAGTGAGGGGAGGGAGACAGGACAAAAGACACGCTATGGGAGACAACCAAAGTTTCTGCGTATGGTTTTGGTTATGCATTGATTCCACAGCACAACAACAACATGGTGAAAAGCTCATTATCACACTGTAGATGTTATGTTAATGACACTTTTGGATAAGAAAAATACAAGGGACTGAATACAGTACAGTATGAGGGGAATTACATTTAGTGCATTTAGTACATGCTTTGCCTCCAGGCATTGCTAAAAGCCCCATAATACTTGTTAGAGACATTTTATTCCCTAATTAAAAAAAAAATGTCAAAAAGGCATTATGCTAACACACTGGCACAATAAATTTATGATAGGAAATTAAATCACAGTAAGAGAAATTTGGTTGCAGTATACTGTAACAATTACAGTTTACCAAAATATAGCAGAAATGGTGGTCCTGGTGATTTATTTAAACCTTTTGTCTCCAGAAATGAATAACAGCTCATGAAAAATGCAGACTAACTGTACTTTCATGTTGTTGTTGTTGTGGTTGTGTGTTTTTTTTTTTTCTCAGTTTATTCATTTGTTCAAATTTCTCACATAATTTGCCACCTCTTAATATAACGCAGTACCTGCGTGTGGTGCTATTTATTGTTGCTGTACTGTGGCAGCCCTCTGTTATCTATTTCAGTGACTTTATGCAAAACAGTACGGCTCATTTACACGTGCTTGGAATTTCAGGAAATTCTTTGGCAGTTAATTTTGCTTCCTGTTCATGGGTGATATTAAATCACTCAGTGTGTGTGTGATGAACATGGATTTGTATTTACTGGTTTGATTTGTAAATGTATCTTTAAATCAATAAAACATTATTCTGATGGATGCTCCGCTGGTAAATGATATCCGATCCGCTTCATCTGTGGACCAAACAGCTTTGATAAATTATTTCCTCTCATTTATGTATCCCTCTTATGGCAAGGGATGTCTCAACACAATTAACTAGAAATGAAGCGGTATTGAATACCAGAATATTTAGCAGTGAGAGATTATTAACATCACAGCCAAATGTTGCCTCGGGAGATCCCTTTGCTTGTAATATTAAGTAGATAGGCTTAGTTAATGCTGATTTTTTGTGTTTTCATAGCATATTTTATGGGTTTATTTATCCTAGCTTTCACGGTGAAAGTAAATTGTTTGTCTTCTGCTTTTCTTAATTGGAGAATCAGGAATATGATAAAGTATGCATGCCCTGTAGCATTCAGTAGTGTGAAGATAATTTTTAAGGATCCCTTGCCAGGGCTTGTCAGCACTGGGCTCATGATGTAGGATATGAGATTTATTGGGACTCATTTATCAGAGGGTATTTCTAATTAAAGGTGAATGAAGTTACACTTTAAAACAAGCATGGCAATAAGGGCTGGTGTATCAGGCAGTTAAGTTTATCAGGCTGACGTTACCTGAAATTCAGCGTCCCAGTCTCCCCATTCTGTCTCCCTGTTGAATATAAATCAAACATTCTCATGTTTTCACTTTGATATGAGCCATCAAATCAGTGTCTGTTTGGGTAGCTAACTCAGCAGTACCATAAATATTTGATTTGGTGCTTAATCGCTTCCACACAATCCATGCTTTCTATAACCCAGAAAGCTTTGTATTTGCAGTGCTTTGACACAATGACTAACACATTACTCATCACTTTTCCACATAGTGCTAAATAAATTTATACTTATGTTCATGATTCCTTTTAGAAACAGCCTCCTTTATTGATTTCCTCTCAGCATCCTCTTCTTTCTGCTGAACTGTGCTCGTCATATCTCATCCTCTGGACAGTGGCTCCAGCCGTCCCATATCCTGTCTGCCATTTCTTGCCACCCCTGTTCTCTTTTTTTTTACTGTTCCTGCTAATGCATGTTCTCCATTGACCTTTGCACTTGAAGTTCAGCTTGACTGGCACTCTGCTGCTGCTGAAAGGATGGTGTGCATCATAAATCAGATGTCAGGCTGACTGTGCAAAGAGAACTCATGTCCTGCTCTTTGGCCTCACGTGTTGTCCACAGTGAGCTGTCAGATAGCCGTGGCAGAGCTAATATTGCGGAGGCACAGAACGGAGGAGTTCAATGTTATCTCCTGTAGCACACTGCCCTGAAGCTTTGTGTTACTGTCCAGCTGCAGACAATGCCTGTGACCTTTCCCTTCTACGCTACAACTAATCATGCAGAATGAATTGGGAGTTTGATAACGATCTGGTGGTTCTGCTGTAGAGAGATGGCTGCTGTTTTGTTGTGAAAATGAATGTCTTTAATTTATAGGCTTATTGCCACTAAAGGGAATTACTGACCCATCACTGAACTTGTTGCTTTTGTCATGGATTGTGCTTTTGTTTCTGGGAGCTACATTTTGGCACCCTTTATGATTTGGTTTGTCAGGATTTTGTGCAAATTACAAGAGGTGTAATGAATGATAGAATATTTTCTCCGTCTTCCTTATTTGACACAATGCCATGGATTGAAACACACTTCTTGAATTGGCGCATTACCTTTTGAAAAATGGGGTCTTTCCTAGGGCATGTTTGCAACTTTAAAAGTGGGTGAATTGGACTGGACAGAACTGATTTAGGTGGGAAAATGGGCGAGGAAGAGCTGCGGATATATTTACTACCCATCCAGCCTTTAATGATGAGACATTGCCATAGCACAGCAGCTATAGTGGGTAGTGAAAAATGCATTTCCTGTGAATGTCCCTGAGCCCACACACCCATATTTCGATAAATAACCAAAGAGCCCAGCTCCCATAGTGTACCTGCAGTAGTAAAGAAACAGACTGATGGTGTTTCCACGTACACTTAGAGAAGCATTATGAGGTGAGCTTGGAATCAGTCCACCAACAACCCAACTTGGAGAGATATGTGTATGTAAAATGCTGATTGGTTTAAAGGGTTGAACGGGAAAGGTAACATGCTGAGCAGAGTATACCTGCAAAGAGGAAGATGCACAGCAAACAATGAAGAGGAGAAGCCCAGGCTCAGTTTTTTTTTTTTTTTTCTTTTTTTCTTCAGTGTGCTGCAAAGAATTTTTTTTTTTTTTTTTTTTTTTTTTCCCCCTTAGGACAGGGCAAAATCTAACACACCAACAGCAGCACATGCATGACCAAAACTCCAGCATTACTGGTTCCTCCATGCATTTTTACCGCCATCCAATCAACTCAGAATCATGAGGAGGAAAAAAAAAACAGCTTCTCTTATGCATGTGCTCTCAGTGCTTGTGTAACATTGACAAATGTTCAGTACAGCAGTACACATTATCATGGCAAGCCACACTGCAGCCCTGCATCTGTCTAAAAAACGAGTACCAACATGGCTTCTCAAAAATGGAACAATTTAGTTTGAGAAATAAAAGACTGATTCCAGAGTATTTCCAGCATTAGTTTTGTTTTGCATTTCCTTTAGGAAGGTGTGAACATACAGTATATATTTGGTCTGACCACCTTTATTCTTCAACACAGTCTGAACTCTCTGAGGCAGGGCTGGGCTCTGAGAAGGCCAAGCCATGACTGATAGTGTTGTGTGTTTTCTATCCAGGTATGCTTTTACTGCTTTGGCAATGTGTTTAGAATCATTGTCATGCTGAAAATTGAAGCTGTTGCAAATCAGACACTTTTCAGATGGTATTGTGTGGTGGATCTGCTGAGTACTGACAGTACTTTTCTGCATTCATTTCATCAATTTTGACTAGATCTCCAAGACCACTGGCAAAAATGCAGTCCCAAACAATGACAGAGCCTCCACCGTATTTTACAGATAGGTGTAGACACTCTTCTGTCTTCTGACCACCCAGAGCCAGATGTTGATGACGATTTAAATAAAAAATTTCAGATTTGGATTTATCACTCCATCAGACCTGTTGCCGCTGATTTTCAGTCAAATTCTTGTGTAATCTGGCATACTGCAGATACCGAATCACCTTGTTGGTGCAAAACTATTTTATGTCAAACTGTGTTATCTTTGGTCTTTGTCATATATCCAAGTAAAGAAACTGGAACTAATTATAAACAAAAGCAAAAAAGCACAATCTAAAGAAATGATGGGTAGCTCGAGACTTGTGCACAGTATTTATACTATGAAACTACACTATTCTTACACTAACGGCCTAAAGACCTTTCAGGTCTACAATGCATTGTTCATAATAGCTACTTCTGCATAAATACACATTTGTTTGAGTCCTGGATAATACTCAATAGAGAGAATGAATCATCTCTTCAGTTGAGTCATATTTGTCTTCCCTTCAGTTATGAGTGTGTAGAAGTTGAAAGGATGAAATATTCCCACAAATGAATGCATGCGCACGCACCTGGCGGGGTGAGTCTGTCTACAAAGCAAGTCCTCAATATCAGTCACCCCATGGCACTCCATGGTTGATTGCACAAGCTGCTTCACTGAGGGTTTCTCTGGTTCACGGCTCATAATTGTCTACCCTTTCACAGGCGCTGCTTCGGTAAATATGACAGCCTCATTTTAATGTACCTTGGAACACATAACCCAAACACTAACGCTGCTCTGCATCCCTGAGCAAATCGCTGCAGGTGTTGCCTCATAACACCCGCTTGTACTCCTAAGCTGTGCTGTAAACAGCAGGACAATCTCATTTTCGCCTCTTTGCCCATCCACCAATCGGTGTCGCTTTGATCGATGATGGTTACGTAAAAGCAAGTTTCTCTTCTGCTGGTCTTGTACTTTCACTGAGGCTCACCATGTGCTTCAACAAAGATAACAGTTGTCCAATTTGTAATGGAAATTTTTTTCTTGGGGCCCTGTTTGGTATCCATATGCAGTGACTGTGGGAAAAAGTTAAAATCTTGTAACAAAAACTCCATCCTCCATCCTCTTCAGGGTTGTGGGGGGACTGAAGTCTAGCCTAGCTATCACAGGGCAAGTGGCAGGTTACACCCTGTACAGGTCACCAGCCTGTCGCAGGGCTAACACAGAATGACAGACAACCATTCGCACATGGGCAATTCAGAATTACCAGTTATCCTAACCCGACTAACTGCATGTCTTTGAACTGTGGGAGGAAGCCGGAGTACCCAGAGAAAACCCGCACACGGGGAGAACATGCAAACTCCACACAGAAAGGCCCCGGCCAAGGTAGATTTGAATCAAGGCCTTTTCGCTGTGAGGCAGCAGTGCTTGCCACCATGCTGCCCATGTGTTTAAAAAAAAAAAAAAAAAAAAAAAAAAGACTAATTTAAGTTTTTCCTGCACCTGTGCTGTTCACACTAGTTTTAGCCTAATTTACTGTTGCATAAGTTTGATGTACATAAGAAACATTTTAAGCTTACAGGACTTTTTCAGTGACTTGTACTGTTGGTCCTGTCTTTTGAGTTCACACGACCCAGACAAAATGTGATAAGATCCTCCCCTTGTGAATACTGAGAATGGAAAGTGGCGAGACCTGTGGGCAGCAAGTGAGTGAGGAAAAATATGTAATCTGTTCCAAGATCAGTGTCCATCAGTCTACAGTGGCAAATGAACAAAAAGGCTGCAGGTTTGTCACTCAGACATCTCCTGTTTGATCACAGATAAGAAATGTGGACACGGCAAATCTCCAGACCTGAGTGCAGCTTGACATTTCAGACTTGTTTATTTTCAAAGATGCTATCTAATAAAGGTTATGGAGGTTGGACAAAGTCTTTGTGGAAGCTCTCAGTCAAGGAATGATGGATGTGATGATTTGGGTGGTGCAAGCTGTCATCAAGCAGATGTGTTCTGTATAGCGGTAAAACTTGCTAGAAGGAATTGTTGTTCAATAAATGTTTCACTGTTAACATATTAAAGGAAAGAGAGACAAATGTACCAAATCAAAAGGTTTGAATATAAACTGAAAAATTATTTTATTTATTTGTATTTATGAATGGCATAACACTTTCATCATAATTGTGATTTGTCTTTACCATAATTTTTCTCAATAACACCCATACCTCTCTATTTAAATGGCTCACCAGAGGAAAGAGAAAGCAGACAGGCTTAAATGTGCAGACTTATAAAATGCTATTTCTCCTTACACGTATGGTAATGTGCTAAAGTCTTGAGCCACTCCTATTTTACTTCCAATGAGCCAGATTTCCTTGTAATCTTTTTAAAGTGGTCTTGAGCAATAGTGCTCCAGGCTTTCTTAAAGTCTCATTGTTTATTAAACCACTTAACACTAACCATTCACACCTAAATGAAGGGATGAACCAGTGTTGTCTACATATAACAGACAACTTAGCAAAACACCAGTTTTTAATTGTATTTTAGGCACTTTAACAGCCTGTTGCAAAAGCATAACACTGAGCACTGAGGTGAATCTATGAAAACAAAGCTAAAATTAACACAGTTTGACAGGCATGAAATAGTATTTTTGCACCAACAAGGTGCCAAAGAGCATCTTGCCAAAAATGTGATATATCTCAGCATGGTGTGCAGCCTGTTCTCAAAAAAAAAAAAAACAAGGTGGGTGCTTTGTCATGCTTTGGGGCTGCATTTCAGCCAGTTAGAGTTGCACAAACTCCATTTTTTTTTTCATATATACTGTATTTCCACGGATTCAATTCAATTTTATTTATATAGTGCCAAATCACAACAGTCACCTCAAGGAGCTTTATATTGTAAGGTAAAGACCCTACAGTAATTACAGAGAAAACCCAACAATCAGAACAACCCCCTGTGAGCAGCATTTGGTGACAGTGGGAAGGAAAAACTCCCTTTTAACAGGAAGAAACCTCCAACAGAAACAGGCTCAGGGAGGGGCAGTCATCTGCTACGACCGGTTGGGGCTAAGGGGAGAGAGAGAGGACAGGAGACACACTGTGGAAGAGAGCCAGAGATTAATAATACCAAATGATCAAATGCAGAGTGGAGTATAAACAGAGTAAAAAGAGGTGAATAAGAAGAAACACTCAGTACATCATGGGAACCCCCCCCCCCCCAGCAGCCTAGGCCGATTGCAGAAAAACTAGGGGATGGTTCAGGGTCACCTGATGCAGCCCCAACTATAAGCTTTATCATAAAGGAAAGTTTTAAGCCTCATCTTAAAAATGTTTGCATGTTTAAGTAAATCACTACACCTATTTCCCATTATCCAAACAAAATATAAAGAAATGAGGGGCGGCTCAAGACTTTTGTGCAGTACTGATGGCAGCAATAAGAAGCCTTTCATGTGGCAGCTCAAAGGCTTCTTATTTCTTAAGATAATTTCATACTTTTATGTCTGATTGAGGCAGTTGGCATCTTTATCACTTTTTAATGTAATATTCCTTGAGTAACATTTTAGTGCTCTCAGAGACATTATTGAATCATTAGTGTTATGAGTAGCTCTATAGAAGCTCATTCAGGGAGCTTTTCTTTTTTTTTTTTTCTCCTCAGGCTTTTGTTTCAAATCATAGCAGTGTCATCTCTTCACAGCTTCCATTTTCTTTTCCAGTATTGAAATAAAATCATTTTGTAATTTAAGTCTTGGGAAGATAAATATTCTTGTCAGGTCTATAAACGCAGAATTTTCTGGTTTTCCATCTGTCAGACCTGCCATCCTATAATAGTTTTAGAGTGGTGATTGTCCAGAATTTGTGTGACATTAATTGAGCAAGATGTGGAGTGTAATATTTATCTGTCAGCACTGTTGATAGAATCATGGCTCAGATAATGGCCGGGTGAATGCTTACTGCCACAAAATCCCCACTCCTACTTTTTTCACTTGTCTTACCGCCGTCCCCACATTTTTTATTAATTTGCAATTTTAAGATGTGTGCTAGAGAGAAGCTATGATTGGGCAGTTATTCCTACATGTTTTATTAGCTATTGGTCCTCTGGGAAGCATTTGGAAAGCCAAGCCATGATTTTGGAAAAGGGGGGATAGTGAAGCCTCTGTTGGCCCACTGAGTGGCTTGTGATGTGGCTGTGGCTTCACTGAGGCAGTGCCAGTGCCCACATGTTGGCAGCTCTGCTGTGAGTTGTTGCTGCCCAGGAGACACCGAAGCGCTCCACTTTTAGGTTATTTTAGGTTATTTATATTTCCTAAATTGTATGTGAAAGCTAGAGTAATACTCTGAACTGAACCTGCAATTCTTCCACGAGAATTTATTGACTCTGACTTACTATGCTGAAGTAACATTGGAAATATGTGGAAACATGGAAAAATGCACATACTGTCTGTAACATTAAATAGAGTATAGTCATTTTTAGAGCCTTTTTATTGAAAATTGGAATGGTGTTGCTGTGAATTGAAACTTGGAAATGATCTGGATCTGGAATATTAAAAACTACATTGTAGTACAACATAGCTCCATACTGTGCCCTGCAGCCTGATGTCCACCTTCCCAGAAGTGTAACTACACACAGTACGCAGTAATGCATGATGTGAACCTCCTATTCCCAAAGGCGCTTTATTAGACTGCGATATGGTGACTGTGAACTAGTACAGAAAAAAAGTCAATGAACTCACCTTTCTTCCCCATTCTGATGCTCGGTTTGAACTTCAGCAGGTTGTCTTAATGAATGCACTAAGTTGTTGCCATGCAATTGGCTAAGCTTATATTTGGCTAATGAGCAGCTGAACAGGTTTACCTAATTAAGTGGCTGGTTTGTGCAGGCTGTTATTGTATCTAGCTTGCTCATTATGTTAATACAGACAAATGCCTTTTTATCATTTTTGGAGCTCTGACAATCTATATAGTTTTGAAATCTGTCTGCATTTCAGTGAAAATAACTGTTATTCAACATTTAATGAGTTCCAAGTCCAATGTAGGCAGCTCCATTGCAGAGGGGATGGCAGAGCAATAAAATATAACTAATGACATTAGCCACAGGTGGGGATTTCACACAGTACAGCTGAGGGATGATAATTGAAAGTTCTTCAACCTAAACCAACCAAAATAGTCCACAGTTGATATGAAAATACTGATTAATGGGACTTTCTAGCTAAACTTGTTTGCTATCCTCTTACCTGCAATTTGGACACAACAAATCCTGCTAAACCTGCTATGACCTAAACTTAGCTGTGTGGTACAATAATTACTATGCTGATGACACACAACTCTATCTCAGTACTAAACCCTCCACCCAGCTCCCCTCACAATCACTTGTCAACTGTTTGCATGAAATCAAAAGCTGGATGCCGTTTAATCTACTTAAGCTTAACAGTAATAAAACAGAGCTCTGGGTCGTGGCCCCCAAAGCCCTATTCCGGAAGTTTGGAGATCTGCTCTTTGGCATAGATGGTTCCTTCATCTCACCATCACCAGAAGTTCACAACCTGGGTGTCGTCCTAGACTCCACACTTTCGTTCCATACTCATATCAAATCTGTCACCAAAACAGCCTTTTCCCACCTAATGAACATCTCTAGACTTCGGCCTTTACATCCTGACTTTATAGGAGAGACCCTTATCCATGCCTTTGTCACCAATCGGCTGGACTACTGTAATGGGGTACTGTTCGGGATCTGCAGCAAAGCCCTGGACAGTCTCCAGTATATCCAGAACTCAGTTGCCAGGCTTTTAACAGGCACTAAGCTCTGGCAACATATCACCCCCACCTTTATTAATCTTCATTGGCTCTCGGTAAAGTCACGCATTACCTACAAGATCTTTCTTCTCACATATAAATCCCTCATTGCCCTGGCCCCTCAGTATTTGTTCAGCCTTCTTCACCCATACACACAATCTTGGACACTTCAGTCTTCAGCCATGCGTCTGCTTTCTGTCCCTCGCTCCAACCTCCATACCTTTTGGGGACAGAGCCTTCAGCGTGGCATCCCCCACCCTCTTGAACACTTTCCCTTTTGAGCTTCGCAACATCCCACCACTGGACTCTTTTAAGAAACTTTTGAAAACTCACCTGTTTAAAAAGGCCTTCAATCTCTAGTTTGTTTATTTACTTATTTATTTTTTGATGTTTACTTTTGTTTATTTACACTCTTTCTACAGTGTCCCTCGGTTTCTTGAAAGGCACTACTGTATATAAACCTCAGTTATTATTATTATTATCAATGGCAGCTATAGATATAGCAGATATATTTAAGTATCTTATAGTATGACTGTCAGTATAACACAGCTAAAAGCCAATGATTGAAGATGTTCCTCAGCCTCCTTTGAAATCTGCTTGGAAAGTCGATCCCGACACACAGGCTAACTTTTCCATGATTTGCATGAGGAAATTACAGAGAACACGTATTATTGTATCGCCTAAGAATGTACTTTTTGCTCCAATTCAATATTCAGAACAGCACACACATTTAAAAATACACCTAAATATACAAATAAATACACATTTTTACAACTGCTGAATACAAAATAGTCCTTGAGATCAGTCCTCATCGAATTTCTCGCTTTACTTAGATAAGTCTCCCATACCAATGACTTGTTAAAATGCTCTGGGCTATTCAGGTTAAGCAGGATCTCTGCTGAATATTATTTTCTTTTTCAAATAGCATCATGCTAAATTATTCAGAGAATTAAAAAAACCCCACAGAATTACATTCCCTTTCCATTCTGTGTTGCTGAAGAAAGAACAGCAGCAGATGGATCGCATGTAAATGGATGAGTGTGCGTTTTTTCCATCACTGGAACAAAGCACTGCATCACATCGGGCATTTATCATAGAGCAATTGAGTAAGCGGTGAGACATGGTTTCTTTCACAGTGCCAAAATAATGTCATGCCGTGATGATTGTAATTAAGTTGGCTTTGTGCATTTACATCAGTGATATATTGCAGACTTTACGCTAAATTGATTTACAGCTCAGGAAGCATGGCAGAGGGACATTCTGAGTCAAAATAATCAAGTAGAGTGCAATGAAATTGTGTTTGCAGTTGCAAATAAGTCACAGAAACACATGAGTTTTGAACGTGGTTTTTCTACTTGTTGTGAGATTGTAGTCATTGGGGTTAATCGTGCGCACTGTTTAGGGGGAAAGATGGATTCCTCAAATATGAACGTTTGTTATTTTCAAAATGAAATTCAGCTAATTTTCTTTGCTTTGGTTAAACATGAAGGAATATTGAATGCCATGGTGTATGATAATTACAGTCCACACAGGACCAGTAGATGGTGGTGTCTTCACTCATTTACTATGAACACTGACTACAGGGATCAGCCTCTCGCTTAGACACATACGGTCTTTGTCACTGTAGTTTCCTTCAATGGTTCACTGCATCTCAGAGGAATAAAATTTGATTTAAAAGCAAGCAAATAAATTAAAGCGGTGTGATCAGTAGTAAATTCCCTTGCTTTCTTTACTCCTGCAGTAGGTGCACCTTTTTCTTTTGCTTTTGTTGCCATCACAGGAAACATTCTTATTTCTCCACATTCAGTTTTTCCTGTGAAAGTTAGCAGGTATTTCTCTTTTTTCCCTTCCTTTTGAACCATGAGACATTTATTTTTCTTGCAGTGAATGCCTTGTTAGAAAGTTACCTCTCTAAGATCAGTCTTCACTGTAACCGTGGAATTATGCAGTTTTCTTGATTTAATGACGCAATTATCCAGTAGAGAATAAACGCAACTGTATCAGAATCAGTTATACTTTCTGTGCCGCTTCTGTGATTGAAGTTGATTTGAACATGTGTAGCTCTCACTCGGTTGTGCACCTTCTAGGACCACACCTCCCCACAGCCGCCATCCCATCTCCCCTCCCTCACTCATATCCATTCCCTCTCCTGTTCCCTCCCTTTACTTTGCAGCGAGGCAGTGAGAGAAAGCTACAAACTGTCAGAGAAGAGCAGAGTTTGCTCTGCCCGCTTTCCCACAGCTTTCAAGTGTCTCCTCATTTTGCGCCGAAGGGGAAAACAAAAAGAGGGAGAAGATTTTTCTAAATTCTTATCAAAATCAAAAACATCCTTGATGACTTCAGGCTTCACACAAACCTGAGGACAGGAATTGCTGATTCTTGACCTCCAATTTTAACTTCACCCAGACTGGATTTAGAGAACAAACGAGCAAAAGGCGGGTGCCAAGGGGCGCCCGGCCCGTGCGTGTGGGCCGGCGTAGCGCTGGAGTTGGTGCAGGGGAACTGGAGTGCGGGGCCAGGTGGGAGTGGTGGTCCTGGTCCCGGCGGCGGTCCAGAGGTAGAAGAAGCTGGCTCAGGATCCGGGTTTGGGTCTGGCTATGGTGGTGGGGAGTGGGCAGAAGGTGGAGTGATGCTGAGCGCGATCTGGGAGACTGAGGGGCTGCAGACGGTGGGCATCGTGGTGTTGGTGTTTGCTTCCATCAAGCTTCTGCACCTTCTGGGGCTCATCAGCTTCTCAGAGGGTAAGATCTGATTGGGGGAGGCAGACTGGCAGACACAACAAGTAAAACTTTGCTCATTGATAGACTTTTAATATGCTGCTATAATAAGTCTTGCTGATGCATTTTCAATCAGTCTTGTCTTTTCAGTTTTCCGCGTCTGTTCCCTTGACTCATTAGACTTGCTCTCGGTTTGCTAGAACTCCTTTGAAACTTTCCAGGACTGCAGTTTGAAAAGTTGTGACGTTAACTGAGGGGTAATCATTATACCAAAACAGGAAAGACTCAGAAGCACACAAAAACGATCTAATTAATGCGTAAAAAGGAAAATGTCACAGAAATATGTGTGAGCTTGTGATGTAACTGGATGGAGGACTGTCTTGAGCTGCAAAAATGTGTCACTTCTGAAGGATCAAAATGTTTGAGAGGCAAGTGAATTTCCACATTTCAGACCTTAGAAGACAGCGACAGCCTGTCATTTTCAATCCACCAAGGTCTTTCTTGGTTGCTTTTTTTCATATGCTTTTTGCTATACAGCTTCTCAGTGTGTCTCAAAATAATAAGTAATAAGACATGCCGTTTCATGTGTGTGCCTTTCACTTTGCACTCCAAAATTGAGCAGTGAAGTTGAGTAAGCACAGAATGAGCAAATTAAGTGTTTAGTTTGGACCTACTGCAGTTGTCTCATTAAATAAAGTGAACTAAAGGAAAATAAACTAAAGAACAGCCCATCCGTCCCACAGCTGCTCAGTAAATACACCTTAACTTGTAATTAGAGTAATCAATCAAAGGTCGACGCATATTCCGAGGGGCAGCAAGTAAATAGAGAAGTGATAATGTGTATTAGTCGGTAGCAGGAAAAAGCTGACCTGACCTGAGTCGCGTGTTTAGATGGTGAACAGAGGGGCTGGCGTCTGTTGATTGTCTCCGGCTGTGCAGTTTCAAAGGCATGTGGGAGCTGTGTTTTCATTTGGGGGAACGGTGAACCTTATGCCTGGCGTAACAGTTTACATGCCTCACTAAACACTGGTGACTTGGTTTCCCCTCACTCTGCATTTCCAAATGGAGCTGACATGATATTGATTATTTGCGACGGCGGGATTATACAGATGTCAGAGCTGGCATGTCGGGGGCCGTTTGCTTGTTGATGCAATTTATATTCCACGCAGCTGCCTCAGAGTCTGATTACTTACAGAATGCCTGCGCCGGTGGTACCCGACAGGCTGTCAATACAGATATTGATGTTTTGCATGTGTTTGCAGTCATTTTCAGGACAAATTAAGGTGATGGGAATGGTGAAAGATGATGGGGAGAGGGGTTGAAAATACACCTGAAATTCTTTTCATCAGGCAAACAAGCTTGAAAAACACAGGTCACAAATCTTTTTTTTAATCATAGTAACACTGGAAATCACACCTGTGTGTAGTCTTAAAAGCCCACATGATGCAAATTGGGGTAGAAGGAAGTTAAATGTTGCAGTCAAGCCCACACAGAAGCAAACAGATCATCAAAACTACAGGTGCAACTAAGAATTACTTTAATTTCTGTTGCTTTCTTGATTACTTAATTAGCAAAGGTCCTTTTTTTATTTCACAGATCCCAAGTTGACATAAATTGCGCTTTTCATCTAAGAATCTTGTTAGTAAGCAAGCTAAGCACCAATAACAGCCTGAATGTATTAGTCAACAACAACATTATTCCACAGTGTCTTTTTTTTCTCTCTATAACTGCTTTTATAGCAGTGATATCTCAGTGTGTAAATAGAAGCACTTTGCACTTGTTAGATGACACTTTTTAAAGATCCAGGGTAGTTGTGCTCCCTGTTTTCACTGCTCTGTTAAACAAAGCTAAATATCATGAAGCCAAGGCTGCACTAAACACACATGAAACTGATCATCAAAAAGAACTGCATTTTAGAAATGCCACGCTAAGATCAGGATTCAGGACTTATACTTGCAAATATCTGAATTGACAGTCTTAACCACCGCGTGTATATATAAACCCCATCGTCCTATAGGATTACCTCTGTAGCAGCTGTCACGTTCTGCAATAACTAAAATAGTTTGTTTTTGCCCTTTTTAATTTTTAATTTTTTTTTTTAAAGAAACCTCCTGGGACACAGTTTCACTAAAAGCGCACGCTCTGCTTAACATTCATACAGTCAGACACGTTCACAGCTGGGAGCTGCCCAGTACGATCACATCCCTCTACTGCAGGCCACCTGAGCAGCTCCGCTGGGGCTTCTGGAGGATAAAGGCCTTTCTTTCAAAAGCCTGTGTGGGGTAAATGTTGAGGGAGTTTCTCCACTGCGCTGTAGACTTAAAATGGCAACGTTCCAGTCACGGGAGATACATCCAGAGCACGCTCTCAGCTCGAGTTATCTTACTGTTCCACTCTTTACTGTATAGAGTCAGCTGGCAGCAAAGAGAAACTGTACCCTTTGTAGAAAAATCAAGTCTGACCTCCTGGGATTGATTATTTCTACTTCACAGCCTGTAAGGATCTCAAACCCTGAAAAATAGTGTATTAACAGCCTCTCCCTCTTACTGGCATGCTTTCACACTGGAGAAATCTAACAAGACCATTGCATCAGGCTGTGCACACCAGAGCATTTACTGTGAATAAAAGTAAGGTCTGACAAGCTGCATAAAAGTCACTTGTTTCAGTGACACGGTGAACACAGCTGAACTGATGCATGTGTCCGTGTATTGTTGCTATTAATCCTAAGAATAGTGACAGCCGGCAAGTGTTTAGCCCAACTTGGCTAGTGAAATGAAGTAATGACCACTCTCATTAGAGGCTGAATTAAAGATGTAGAAATGACATCAGATTACACCTGAAATTGTTTTTTTGCTAAATAATCAGTCTTTACTCTGTATTTGTAAGCCTCCTCCTCCTCACAGCATAACAATTTGCAGTTTTCGCTTGCTTATTCACAAACATACCCAGATCTTTCTCACACACACGTACATTTCTACTTACGCTTATAAAATGCATTAGTGCAAACTGCTGAATAAAGACTGAAGCCCCGAGTTGCAGGCTAATCAGTATGACACGCGATGATAAATTATTCTCTGGTTCAGCTGTACACAGCAATACCCCTGACCGTAACCCTGTAACCCTGCAGACACACACATACTACACCCAGTTACAGCATTATTAGAGCAGTGATTGAACCCTGTGTCAATTTGGACCTGCCGTTTGTTATTACCGGCTGAGGGGACAGAGTATCTGATATTTATCTAACAGTGTTCTGCATGACCTTGATTAGGTTTTCAAGGCCAGGCAGTAAAAAGAGTTGGTGTCAGCAACTCACCACAACTATTGCCGTTTTTTTTGTTTTTTTTTTGAGTGTGGAAATAAAGCATAAATGATTGTGTTTGGTTGATTTGTTGGTACATTTGCAAGTACAAGTCCTGCGTCCTGAGCTGGCCTTTGCGGCCTTTTTAAAATGCAGTTCTTGGAAGAGATGAAGCAGAAATTATGTGTGTAGGTGATGCGGACACAATTGCAGTATAATCAAACCAAGATAATAGTGCCGGATGTAATAATTACCTGAAATTAACTTGATCATATTCATGGCCATGCTTATGGTTTGTATCAGTTTGGACACTTGCATTAGTGCACTTTCATGCACTACATCATACACTTGTGTATTCAGTTTCACAGGGTAGTGTGAAATCAAGGGTGAAACGTTAACGTTGAAGATGGCATTTCATTCACTTACTTGAAATGACTTTTGCAGCAATTTGTGATTGCCATTCGAGCATCTGCGTTGCGAACATTTGCAACTTGTTGTGCGTCTGACCTCACATAATGCTAATGAGAATACCACAACTCAATATGCACAAATGCTGAACAATGCCACAACACGCTAATGTGTGGTTTTACCTTCGGTGCCTGAAGTAAATCTGCCACTGATGTTGGTGTGTCCTTTTTGTAGCAGCTGAAAATTGCTTGGTGGGCCCTCCCTTTCCCTAAAATGGGGATCATAGGAGACAAGAAGTGCGCAGTACTCCTCAGTTAACTTTTTAACCTGGATACACTTAATAGTGACACACTAGTGCGCTTAAAATAGCAGGTGTCCATATGGAAGTATGTTATCTGAAACACCGTGTCAGCCTCGGACAATGGCAGTCAGTGATGTGGTTCATTACCTCTCCACAGTCCGATATCTCATGGATGTTCATATGGATGAAGCCAATTGATCCCTGAAAGACCACCAGTTGGTTAACATTTGAATATATTGACAGCAGTGTTCGGGTCGTTACGCAACAAAAGTAACTCGTTACACATTACTCGTTCATTTTCTTAAAGGTAATCTAACATATTACGTAATTACTCATTGGAGAAAGTAACTGGTTACGCTGCTCATTACATTACTTTTGTTTTACTCATGTGACAGTGGATTTCAGATCATAATTATCAGTTAACTATAGAAACCAGAGGCTACAGTCCCGCACACTGACACAAATCTCTATCCCAATGAGGACACACATAGGAGCTTTCTTTTTGTTTTTAATGCATGTACACAAAAGACACTGAAGTGATTCTACTTTAGAAACATGCACATGTAGACATGGAGTCTACAGTGCTACGGGCCTGACTGCTCATCACTTCCTTTGTTGAAGATCAGGCTCTGGCTGCTTAGCTGGGGTCAGCATCCACTCAGCTTTAACATCACTCTGGGTTGTTTGGCTGTCTGTGCAGATGCTTGCACAGTGCCAAAGTTGTGTTAGCAGCATAATATAGTTTATGTCCAGTTTCCACTTTAGCATTGTGCTCTTTGTTCTTTTGTGCAATAAAAATAAAAGTAAGGTCCATACGGGCCCTCCTCAAAAGCTGTAGACCACTCCACTATTTTCCTCCTCCATGCACACAAACTGAATTTGGTGCAGGGAGAAAAATGCTTGTTTGGTGGTTTTTTTTTTGTTTGTTTGTTTGTTTTTCCCCCTTCTATCTACGCATTGTACAGATAACTACTTGCGTTTCAAAGAAACATTGTAATCTAAGTAACGACATAATTGTAACTGTAATGTGATTATTGAATTTAGTACAATAACGCAGTACATTGCTGCGTTACTCAAAAATGTAATGTATTTACAGTAAATAGTTGCTTTGAAACTTGTTACACCCAACACTGCTTGACAGATACTGATTTAATTTAATCATTGGATCAACATGTATGTGTCCAGTTCCAGGACTTTAGCTTGTTACCACCTTTCTTTAGTGGTAATCAGCAAACGTTATCAGACCGATATCATAAGCTCAACTAATGAACATGCTGATAGCATAAATATAGTCAGACCTAAATGCACTCACTGTGGCACATGTTTTGTTTCAGATTTCTTTAGTTGGGTGTTAAGGATCTACCAAGCTTTGCTGTTTAGTATAAGATGCATGATCGTGGAGAAGCTTTTCCTTTGTAACCCACAGCTGTTAAATTTTTATGATACAAAATTATGAATGACCTTTCTGCTCTGGCATTTATTTCTGATCTAGCTGTTCTGACATGCCTGTCACTGATAATCACATCATCTCGGCATAAAGCTGGTTGTACAGTAGGAGAATGACAGCTAGCTGTGTTGTGTTTTATGTTTTCTGTCCTTGTACAGGTACTTAAGACATTGTTTGAAGCATGTAATCGGTGAGGGATTTGTAGCCCTGCAACATACCAAACCACTGTTCTTCATTTTAATAGTGCAGTGTGTCCGTTTTTAGTTCAAATGTGCTGTTCTATAGATGTCATAGAAAGTCTGCTGCATCTTTATGGGATTGTTTTCTTTTAGTCACATATCCATCATCAAAGCTGAGTCAGCAGAAGGGAGTAGCATCCTTTTTGTTCTAACAGATGATTTACAGCGTCTTCAGTAAATTCAGTTGGCCGTGTCCATTGTGGAAATAAATCTTATAATTATTCCAGCAGGCAAACATTTAAAAGATGGGAAGCAGTTCTGAGTCACAGATGAGGAAGTATAA
Organism: Archocentrus centrarchus; assembly: GCF_007364275.1. Lineage (NCBI taxonomy): Eukaryota > Metazoa > Chordata > Actinopteri > Cichliformes > Cichlidae > Archocentrus > Archocentrus centrarchus. Next base: position 7,005,585 of record NW_022060145.1, read on the forward strand.
GGTATTTTGCAGCAACTGTAATTGCTCATCCACTCACCAGTAAATGTAAGGGGCAACAGTCAAATGGCCCAATTTTCCTTTAGCTACTTTCCATGATGCCTGTTTAGAGCAACCTCTTGATTGACTTAACCTTGCCTGTGTGTTATGGGTCCATCTGGTGTCTTTCAAGGCAAGGAGGGCCTCACAGAGGAGCTTAGTGAAAGTCAGCCTGACAATCTGAGTTTAGGAAGGCAAGGGCAAGTTTCACACAAGCAATCCATTTTGATGAAAACATCACTGATAATAAATTGTGATAGAAGGATGACACCTGCTCCTGAGCCGAGTGTGTAAAAGCTCCCCGTGGAAGAGTGAACAGGAGGCAGATTATATTTTTAAAGACACATTTAATTAAATGACCTGGACAGGCAGTAGTAGTGAAGCAATTGAGTACAAAATCTCTAAAGCATATTGTCTCGTGAAGCACTCAGAAGTTTTTAAGCATGAATATATTTCAAGCTTGAGCCTTGCTTCTTTCAACCATCTCTAGACCTTTGAAGCTGCACGTGCTTTTCCTTTTTTTTTTTTTTTTTAATCAAGGATGCACAATCAGCATGCTCATTCAGTGTGTTCCTGGCCTTAATTAGCCAGCAAAATGAATTCATGTTGCCACATGAATCCAGCAACATTATTGTCCATAATTAAACCAAGGACATAGGTTCTCATTCATAATGCATGATTCTTGCTTCTTGTTATAGCTAATAGTGAATTCTGTGGGGTTTATAGTCCCCATTAAGTTCACTGCAAATTTCTTTTGTTGCTGTTTGTGGGGGAATGGTCTATATACTGGATTTTTCAGTATTTGTTTCTCACTGTCTAACCAAACATACAAGAGTTAGATTCCTCAACTAAATAAAGGCAAGCTTTTTTGGAGAATTTAGTGTTGTGCACTATTGTAAAGAGAACTGGGACACTGGGAAATGTAAAGTGCTGAATTGTACCTTTCGTGAACTAATCTCATCTCACAAGAGATTCCTCTGGTATATTGGAACCATTTGCTGAGCAAGGATAAGTGTGAATTTGCACTGAATCTGATGAAATATCATACATCATCAGCTGCGAAGCTATGGAAAATGTTAATCTAGTCTGAGTGCATAAAATACTTTTTTATATTTAAAAATTTGAAGATAATCAACATTTTCAAGTAGACATGTAATGAATAGAAGAAAGAAAAATCACTTGGCTCATTTTGATTCTATTGGCTGGTGCTGCGGACCATAAATCATCGCAGTAGTGGTGGCAGAGTAAAAGCCTCACTGTCAGAGAAATAATGGAGGAAGTAAGTAAAACGTTAATCAACCATCCAGGGCTTTTTGTTTCCCTTCAAGTGATCACATGCATCTTTTGTCTGAGCTGCAATCTATGGAGGAAACTGGATGTGAGTTCAAAAGTTTGTTTTGGCATCTCAGACTGTCAGTGTGAATATACTGTAAACATTGTCTATCTTGTCAGGGTAAAATCCATTAATCCATGGATGCACTTTTCTGAGTGACTGGTAGCATCAGTGTCAGCAGCTGGAATAAGGATGACTCATCCTGAAGTTAGTCATAAAGATTCTCTCCTCTTCGGGTATCCTTTTTTTTTTTTTTTTTTTTTTTTTCTCCCCCCTAGTGTGAGAGCTCTAATCTGTGGAGCTGAAGTATGATAAACCTCCTCCTTCCACCCTTGTCCCATCTTATAATCTTTAAAATGATAGGAGAAGAAAGGGCAAAGTTCCTTTCCTTCCAGTACTGCAGCAAGGCTTTCTTAGAGACAGACTATTATTGAAGCACTTCCACATGACAGATGATTGCAATTAAAAACATAGACTGCTCTTTCCCCCAGATTCCAATAAATGGTGATGGTGTGTCATTATGGCCGGCGTGAGAGTCTGCTCTCGCCCATAAAGAACCTTGGCATCCGGCTCCCAGATCACCAGTCAGTGTAGTCACTCACACTGAGGTCAGAACAGGAAAGGACAGCTTTTTATGTGCTGCTCATACTCAGCCTGAAAAATTAGTTTCTACATGTCTACATTTAAACTAATTAAAACTGCTATTATTGCATTTGGCAACATAGAAATTGTAGCAAATTGTACTAATGGTGGAAAGCAATGGCTAATGTGTTCCTGGTAAGGAGCCACTGTAATTAGAGATATTTGGCCTTCTGTCTTATAGTAGCTAACCTACATTAAAGGGAATAGTCGAGGCTTCCGTTCACACGGATCCAGTGGACTGGGTGGTTTGGATGTTCTTTTCATTACTGGCGGCATGGCACAAAATTTGTTGATATGGATAAATAAATTCACATCTCAGCAAAAAGATTTTGTGTTGTTGCACGTGGTCTAAGAAATGTGCTCAACTGACCCTGCCCTATTCTCCTTCATATTACTACGGCAATTTCACTGCCATTTTTCTTGCCTTCCATAAGAAACTGTTTTATTAAATAACGGCAATGACATATCGCTCTGGCTGACTCCAGTCTCAGAGCTTATTTGTATTTGTGGCCACCAAATGGAAACAAATGGCAGATCTGTATCCACCTCCCTCATCGCCTCTCTGATTTATCAGATATAACATGAGGCTTTCTCCTTATACACAATGGGGACTGTGTTTCAATTACTTTTCTTTCATTGACTTGCATCTGCAGATCTTACACCTGGGGGAAAAAAAAAACAAAAAAAAAAAACGTGTATTGTAATCAGCAGATGTCCACTGGTGGCAGCTCTGGTGTTCATGGTGTCAGCTGTAATTTGTTTTGGAGCATTAGGAAATATTTTCTGCTGCAACAAGGGAATTCATTATGCTTCAGGTAAAGGCAAAGTCATGTTATATCAGATAAATCAGAGGGGCGATGAGGGAGGCACTGCAAAGGAGCTAGATGTTTTCTCTTTTGTCTGCAAGCAGATCTGGAGATGACGGCATTATTGGTACTCTTGCGCTTCTGCCGCCTCTTTATTATTAAGTTATATCAGCTGGCATATTTCTATACTACAGCACATATTTCTAAACAGCCATGGTCCCTGTCCAATTACACATGGTGTCACATGCATGTGGGTAGATTCCAAGTTTCCTCCCATATTTGAATGGCCTCCAGCACGTGTCAAAAGTGACATCACAACTACTCACGCCATGCTCTGGTGTTGTTTCGGCTTGTCGTGCACCCCTCAATTTTTGTAACCTGCCATGCACGGCCAGGTTGTAGACACACGTGTACGATCATATCAGCCTTTACTGCCATTTCAGTGCTATGTCAGTACAGGAGCTCAGAGATTCCTTGATTTTATAGGAGGAGGTGCTGCAACAGCTTAAGAAGACAAGACTTTCTGGGGAAAGCTGTGATTTCTTTGATTCCCTGTTTTGACTTCCCTGTTTTCTACTCTAACAGTATAACAGCGCTAATGCAGAACCCCAAGTTGCCCTCGTTGCATCCATTGGAGTGTGCATGAGAATGTTAGACAAAGTGCACAGAATAAAAGCGCTGTATGACTGTGTGAATGAAGCTTGTAGTAGAAAGAGCTTTGAGTGTTCAACTAAAGCAGAAAATGGTAAATGGACTGGTACTCTATATGAGCACTCCAAGCTCTTTATACAACGTGCCTCATTCACACAAGCACTTTCTTCAACCTCTAAGTGCTTTCTATCTAACATTCACACTCCAACAAACACATCAGAGAGCAACTTGGGATTCAGTATCTTGCCCACGGATACTTTGGCACGCCGCCTGGAGCAGCCAGGGGTCAAACCACCAACCTTCTGATTAGTAGATGACCTGCGCTACCTCCTGAGCTACAGACACCCTGAGGAGCACCGGTCCATTTACTGCTTTGTAAAACAGTACCTTGAAAGCACTAAACTGTTTACCCATATCTGTGTAATCTGGCTGTGTTAACATGCTGTAATGCAAGCTCATTAGATTTATATCTGTGCCAGAGGTGGTGTCTGTAAACAGATGTTTAGTGTTGACAGAAGCATTTCTTGAGCAATAAATCAACATAGCCACACAACACTTGGTGCAGTTTAGTATTCTGCTGGGAGACAGCTCGTGACATCAGAGTTGATGTAACTTCAGGTCAGTTTCATATCACGTTGGCCTTTTTTTTTTTTTAGGAATCGTGCCAATCATGCCAGCACAGGCTGCCAGACGCTGCTCATCTGCTGCCCTCGTCCCTTGTCTCTGGGTGTAATTTCAGTTAATTGCTAGCTGCCAAGTGTCTGCCACATTTGTCCCTCAAAAACAACATGCAGCATTGGGACTTAGACACTGGTGGTGTTAAAGCCAAATAATTCAGAGCTTAAAAGAAGCCTACTATCACGTGGCTCTTGCTGAGTGGATTAGATTTTGATGACCTCAGAATTTCATCAATTGACTGTATGACCTTCTGTAAATGTTCCATGTGTAGACTATTACTAATACCAAGTTGACCTTCAGAAATATGAGGCAGTTTAAATTGAAAATCAAAGTATTGACAAGCCAGAATAGCAATTACCAGTTACTAGCATTGAGTTAAATACCACACAATCAAATAATCCTCTTTTACAGCTATTAGTCATTTGACCTCTGTTCGGTTCATATTTTGATGATTTGAAATGTGTTTAAACAAAAGCAAATACGTAGCTGCGTTGTCTGTGAAGATCCAATGAAATGGAGCTGTCACTGACCCTACAGATGTCATGAAATTGCAATATGTTTTGTAGTAGTGTAAAACTTTGCTGATAAGAGGCAGCCGTGCTCTGATTCTGACTTTGATCTGTCTTGAGATCAGCAGGAGACAGATTAGGGTGTTAAGAGATTAGCACCTGGGGAGCCACTGACTTTGAAACCTGGCATCAGGACTGTAAACATTTCAAAATACCCAAACACCATCCATCTCTTAATAAATCAGTTCTGCCATGTTGACATTTGTTATCGTAAAGAGCTTATTATTTTTATAAACCCCAGAAAACCTATAAAACAGAAGCAATTTTTTTGTGACTTATGCAGCAGATGGCACATACTGACCAAGGTGGCATCGAAAAGGTTCCCAGAATCCCCTTTTTAAAGTCGGGTGTTGACTGTCCTATCCAATGTGGTTGGTATCACCGGCAGATCACTGAACCAGTGTCTCACTAAATCACTGGCTCAGTAAAACAATCCAATTTTGTGCAGAGTGATTAATTACTTGTAAACCCGTTTGATCCTCGATCAGATGCACATTAGGATCCAGATAGAAAGGACAGCAGCACCGGTGTCGTCTACCACATGAAATCACTCACACAAGGGACTCAGAATGTCCCAGAAAATGACTACTATGGTTTTAATGCGCCTAAAGACATGATAAAATCATACTTAAAATCCACTTTTTGAATTTTTTCTTGGATATGAAATGTCAGTGTTGCTTTTGACAGCCATTGCAACCATCCGTACCTGACTGCTTTGTAACTATGTTGGCATATTTTGACCCTAAATGGACAGCAGAAGAAGCAGCACAGCCTTGTGATTAACTTGATACCCCGGATTGTTGGTTGGTGTGTATGTGTTGTATTGCCAGGACTCAGAACCTGCTATATTAGGAGTGAGCACAGAATTAGATAAGATCAGATTTGAGTTTTGTTCAAGTGCTGTTTGTCAGCAACAGCGTAGTGAAGGGTCATCTGGAGTTTATCGATGGTGAGCTTTGCAGTGGTAAATGTGAAGAAGTCGGGTTTATTTAGGGAGCTTTTGATAGTAACGGTCTGTTAAAATCTTTTTCATTGCTCCGGACAGACTGTATTAACTCATAACAATTATAAAATCCTGTTTATTTACTCTGGTGGCGCGACTGTAGCTCAGGAGGTAGAGCAGGTCACCTGATAATTCTAAGTTTCCTTGGGCAAAATACTGAACCCCAGGTTTCGCTGCCATATGTTCATCGGCTTGTGAATGTTAGATAGAAAGCACTTAGGTGTAGAATGTCCGTACATGAATGTGTGAAATCTGTTTATTATAGCTTTAGGATGATGACTTAAGGTGATTATGAAAGCTGATATGAAATATCACCTAATTATTCATTTTTGATCAAGTCTACATTCAGTATTTTTCAGTATATTTTTTAAGTACTTTATTTGTTTTAACCTCCTGAGACCCTGTGTCCTCATATGCTATGTCTGGCTTTTCTGCACATTATACTTCATCCTGGTCAACATAAACCTGTTGCATCCCAAACAAGAGCTCGGGTCTCATGAGGTTAAAGATGTGCTGCACATGCATCTAAAGTCACGTTTTCACTACAGGAAACTTTCCTCAGGGACTAAAACAACCTTTGGGGGAACTCTGTACTTTTCCGCCGCAGGGACCAGGCTGTAAATTAGGTTCTGGGACAATGATTTTATAGTCCAAAACCGCTCAGGGGGTAGTACTTTCTGAAAGTTCAGGAATTTGGTGGGGTGAGACATACAGCACAAAAGAAACTTTCTTTTTGGTGCTCACAGTTCTATCAGCCAGTAAATCACTCATCACACCATCAGTCTGTTTTTTTCCAATACTGACTCAGTGACTGAGTTTTCAAAAAGTAAATGAAAATCAACAACAGCAGGACTTTCTGTCCCTCCATTTATATGGCATCAGTACTGTGGAACAGTTTGTTGTATAAGTCCTGCTCATCAGTGGTGCAGAAAAACAATCCTTTTCATAAATAGAAGTTTAAGGATGTGTAAACATTGATGTGTTTGTCGTGATCATCCTTTGGTTGCTGTACGTAGCTCTCCATCTTTTTCTCTTTACGTGCTTACTGTTAGGCTGAGTTAGTACCAGCGTGGGGGTAATGCTGATTAGCAAATTTAAGGTTGCTAAGATGGCAGACTAAGAAGGTGAAACCTTTATACCTAAGCTTAAAGTGTTTCTGAACATAGAAGTGTCATTGTGAGCATGTTAGCCCACTAACACTAACATTTAGCTTTAAAGCTTTGTGAGTAGCCTAAAACTGCTGCGATGCTGCTATAGGCTAAGATTCTACATTTGGCTAAACTGAATTTCCCCATCATGGGACTAATAAAGGGATTTCTTATCTTATCTTAATAAGCTGTAACCAAAACTCTGTCAAATCATGGTCAGGCCACTTTTTGAAGCTGTATGTGCCCACACCCTTGTTGCTGATGCCCATAAAACTCTCTCTCTCTCTGTAGGTGTTAGAAGATAAGTTGTGCTCCCTTGGAGTCATGGCCTATTTTTGTGAGGCCTGCCTTCTTGGCGCCGCTGTGCTAAAGGAGCTGGAGCCAAACAGTATAAGACCTCATGTTAGATGAACACACAGAGAAAAAACATGCACATACACGCACACAACACAGAAGCTCTTGAGAAATTACACATGTTGCCAGTTCATTTAATGGCTCACTGTCACCATGTGGGACAAGGTTTGTAACAAATAAGTAAATGACAGATGGTGAGAAAGCAAAATCCAGGCCTATCAGATCCTGAAATTGAAAATTATCTTGGTCAATTTCACAGAGATTAAACCTAGACTTCCCACACTAAAGACTTAATTTAATCATTTTAATTTGAGCCTCACACTGAGTAAGGGCTTTTGCTCTTACTGTATTAAATTCATCAGTCCCACGTGTTCCTCGAGGCCATCATTTGTCTGTGTGTAACTCCAGACTGTACATACGTCCTTGCACGACAACAAAGAAGCAGAAAGCTCAGCAGCGCTGAATTGACCCAAGATTTATTGATTATAAGCAGCCATGTGTGGCCAGCTCAATACATTTTAGTTTGCACATCAAATATTTGTTAGTCCCTCGCTTTTGGTTTATGGATCCAATAGATTTAGTGAGGTTTTACCCTCCAACTTGACCTTAGGCTTTTTCAAATAAATGAGTCCTGATATTATAAACATTAAGGGACAACAGCAGCGGGGCTGTGATTGATCAGTCCAGACTGGGAGGGGGGTATTCGCATACTCATTCTTCAGGATTTAAGTGTTTTTGCAGGGCATTGACAAAGACGATACTGTGTAGTAGACCATTTTATGGTCATAGTCCGCAACGCTTGTTACACTATGTTCTGTGGTAATTACATTTTGCTGAAACATCAGTCTCATTCTCTTGTATTGCTGCAGGGCAAAATAGCTAAGACAGCTTTGCTGCTCAGAGGTGGCTGTGAATTACATTTTTGTTGAGCTGCACAGTGAGCTACAGCCTACTGTTTATAGCTGCTGTCACTCAAGAAGCTGCTAAGGTTTGTTTTTTTTTTGTTTTTTTTCTTTCGAGGAAGGCAAAAGTACAGCATGACAATATGAGTTTGCACGTATTGACTAAATCAGTGAAGTAAATGTTTAGACTTGCATGATCTACTTGACTCTTCAGGACAACAACAGCCATTTTATAGCATTCAGTAAACTGGACACAAGTGGTGCAATACCAGAAAAAAGTTTGACCTTTGACCTTTCTGGGTAGGGGCACAAGGACTCAGCTTGAGTTGTTCTTTGCAGAATCTCACACACACACACACAGTCGAGCGTCGGATCCTTTTTGTCAATAAAATAAAAGGGCAAACGTTAATCAGACAGCCGTGACTGCATGCTCTTTTCTCGCCTGATTAAGCACTCTGTCACTCAAGCTCTCCTTCGTTCCACATTAGAGATCAGTTTTTATTGGCTTCTTAGTGGTTCAGCTTTCACCAAAAAGTCATGCCTTCACTTTCACTAGTCAAGATTTGTTATCATGTTTGCACTGCATCTCAGTTCAGGTGCTAAAGAATCCACTGAAGTCCCCAAGTTGTCCTTGAGCTCCAGGGTAGAAAAATGTGCCTCTCTGGAGCACAGTAATGCCTCCGAATGAAGCCAGCTTGCTGTCAAGACCAATATATCTTGATAACAAAAGCAACATCTGTCTAGTTCAACCTTAGTGAGGGGGCACTCAGACGTCTCCTCTCCACTCAGGTAGGAAGGTGTGTGTGTGTGTCACGGAGGTAACGAGAACAAATGAGAGCTTCATCCTCTAAATCTCTAAGTTGTGTTATAAGAGAGGGCGATATAAACGGCCTTCAACAGAAAAAGATCGCTCACAGCAAAGAAGTTTGCTTTGCACAATAATGTTGGTCGTTATGAGTCCGGGCCTAAGAGCTTTTAACCATCTGCTCTGTGGTTTGCCTGTGGTCCATTAACACAGTGTGCAGTGTTTACCCTTTATACACTGTGAGGCTGAAAAGGCAAAGACACACTAAATATTGACTCTGCTGGGGCTTCTTTTCAGCTCGCTGGAATAAGCATTTGGCAAAATTATGAGTAAAAATTCATGCTTAAGGCTAAGTTTGCTCAAGCTTCATTTCTCTGATTCAGCCACATTGCTCATATGTGAATTCATACAAATAAAGCAAATATGATACATCGCTAGTGTAAGTATGCAACATCTGATCAACACAGTAGACCAGTGGTTCCCAAAGTGTGGGCTGCGGCCCCCTCGTGGGCCACAGAGGTACTGCAGGGGGACCGCAGTACTACCAGGAAATGCAGTTTGAAATTAGTTTGACAGTGTGCATAGTTACATATTTATAAAAATGTATTTATTTATATAAAAAGTAAATTAAAACTGGTAATAGGAGGTGGTTAGTTTGTGATATTGCTCATTACTCTGACCTAAATTTACTGCTCTTGTATTGAAGTTTGTGTCTCAGTGGCAAGTTGGTCACATACTGGCATTAGCACAATATAGCATATAGCACATCTGAATGACTGGGTAGTATTAGCAATTTATAGCCAGCAGCCTATGTTGTTTATGTTTTCTGAATAAAATTTTCAAGGAAAAACATCACTATGTATTTTGATGAGAGTGAAGATGGGAACCCAGCCAGGAAACTTTTACAGGCTGGTGCTATCAAATGACTGGGGGGAGGTCATTTAAATGTCCCGCAGCACTCGTGACTTTGGGAACCACTGCAGTAGACTATCCAAAAGAACAATCTTTTCAGGGGTCCTTTCTCTCTATCTCAGACTGTCAGTTTTCTATTAGACCTTCATGATGGTCTAGGCCGCAGATTTATGACATATATTTTCACTCCCTCTGTTCAATGATGTAATTGTTACTATTATATCCCTTTATAGCTCAGGTTTATAGAAACCTCTTGCAACTCTCATCAGCCATCGTAATTAGTTAGTTATAAACATGTCATGAGCTGCATCTCTATTATTATTTTTACCTGCGAGCGCTGCCTTGTACTTGGCGTACAATTGACAAATGTTTGGCAGAGCTCGTCTTAGCACCCACTGCTGCCATCAAACCTTGTACTAAATTTTTCACAATAGCCTGGAGAGGGAGGGGAAATGGGCTTGTGGAGTTTTTTGGCACGGCTGTGAACTTATTACTTAATGGCTTTCATATTCACATGCTAGCGTTGAATATAACACAAGATATTTTTTGGGGGTGTGTGTGTGTAATGCAGTCATCAGTTCATATGTTGAATGCACCACTTTGTTAAATAAAAGGGGAGAAAACACGATTGTGAAGCAGCAAGCTTGATCGTGTGAAAAGAGATGACACCTGATGAGATATTAACTTACATACTGACCTGAGGTTACTAGCTCCATATCAGATTCAGAGCCTGTCTTTTACACTGATGGCCAACAATGTGCTTGCAGATTCATTAATAATGTAACCAAACGAACTAGTCTCTTATGAGTACCTCATTTTTGGGCAGCCCTGAACCTGTACAGCTATACACACCCAGCAAAAACCTGCCAGAAAATGCACAGAAAAGATATTAAAAGCAACTTTGATAGACATCTAAATGGAGTTAAATTTTATTCTCTTGAAAAGTGAAAAGCCATCTTCTCAGGTCATTAAAAAGATGCCACTTCAAGTATAAATTTGGTTAAAAAGTGAAAAGACACCTCATCAATCGCCTCCATCAGCCAATTCAGACTAAAAACCTTATAGCTATGAGGCAACATAGGGGAATTACAGGTTTTGACTGTCTTCTTCCCTTGGCAACCCTTTTAGATCTTTCTCTAATGAACAGAAAATTGCTAAGTGGGTAACCTTAAAGGGGTGAGCATTTGAAATGAGGTTGAATTCCAGTCTTTGCAATAACCTCAAAGGACCACTTTTCCCCCTTCTACTTCACAACTAACTTTAAACATAAAGGAACGTCTACTTAAAAGCCAACGTCTGGTTGAGCAGATTAACTACAGAACACAACGCCAGTTCATGGATGTATGGTGCTTGGGAGAGTAGCTAAAAAGAAGAGGAAGTTCCTCTTTATCTATTAGCAGTATTACGCTGTCTGTGAAGTAAATTCCAACATTTTCGGCAGTGTTACTAAATGGAAACGCCTCTTGATCTGCCATTTGATCCAGACTGACCTGTCTCTTGGATGGATTAAGAAGAATTTTTGTGTAGATGGTTTAACCTGTTGTTGGGGATGAGTTTCACATTTGTGGTGAGAAATTGACATGACAACTAATCCTCAGAAGGAGGAGAACAGTGCTGAAGATTTCCTTTCTTCTCTTCCACCTTTCATTTTATTTATTTATTAATTTATTTTTACGTCTTCTCATCAGTGTGTTAAGCATTGTGTTAAGGGCTAATTAGCAAACGCCAACATGAAACAAGCCAAACTAAGATGGCACACACCACACCTGCTAAATACCAGTGTCTTAAGCACAGCTGAAAGCACCGCTGTGCTAAAGGTACAGCTTCACAGAGCAGCTGCCGTAGCTTTAATCCAGTCTTTCCCTCATTAAATGATTCCTCTGACTTTTAAGTCTGCCAAATGTAAAGGTTTTTCTCTCGTCTACTTGTGGGGTAGCTCGCTGCAGTGCAAAATACTGTGTTGTCCTGAAGACCGTAAACTTCAAGTCCTAACTAGACCCTCACCTCTTGCATGTCCAGTTTCCTGCAGTATTCTGAGGCTCTTAGTTGCCTGGGTAACCCATAAGACCTAATGCTGTATTTCCCAGGTTACCCTCAGATTGTCCACAAGCGCGGGGTGAGAGCTCGACTCATGAGGCTCTTTCCATGCTCCAAAGCCAAAAAGCCATCCTCCAGTAATCAAAGCAAGTGGCTCTTCCAAGGCTCTCTCTCTCCCTTCCTCACTCACTCTGTCTCTGTCTCTCTGATGATTTTGTTGCTGTTGTCAAAGATGTTCTTTGTTTCTGTGGCTTTTCCCGGAGTTTGGCATGCATACTCAGCACAGGCTTTAGTCACACATGATTGACAGAGCTGCATTTTAGCTGCAACATAAAATCTTTTTTGTTCTGTTTGTTGAACGTTTTTGGTCTTGTCGTTTCCAAAGAGAAAAATAATGCTTGTTTTAATTTGTGAAATGATTTTCTATTATACAAAGGCAGCGGTTTCATCTTTCGCTGAAACAAAAATAATGACGTTTCAAGATTAGTTTCATCGTAATTATATGGTGAACACACAAAAAGAATGTCTGATGCTAAACAGGTCAGGTTAACATAAATCTGTTAATTGCACAGCTGTAATTCCACAGTTTCTGGACTAATATGATGATGAGAATGAGATCAAATAGGCATTTTATTTCCTTTATATCAGCTGACATCCCCTACGGATGCAAAGCATTTGTTCCATAGCAACAGGTTAATTATGGTCCGTTTAAAGATTTGGCCTTTTGACTGTGGGCTGTAATAAGCCTCTTGGAGCTAATGAGGCACTTAGTGTGTCACACTTCAGGTATATGAGAGCCCCTGCACAGGACGAGTCAAACACTGTGCTGTGAGGACAGTGCAGTCAGTGACAGTGCCCAGACAGCATCTGCTATCATTAAAGGCCCATTAAAACATTTCTCAGGGTTCAGCTGCCCTCTTTCATGAAGAGACTCTCTGCCACGAGGGCTTGTTGTGTTCTGGGGTCTCTAAAACTCTAATTACCTCTGCTGTCATTTTGTTGTAGAGAGGAAAAGTGCATTCAGATGTTTGGTTTGGTTTTGTGAAGGGCCCAATAAAGAAATGTGGTGTATGAGGCAAATAAAAAGGGACGTCAAAACTGATCTGCTAGAATGGAATTTTCCATAAACCATAAAACGTTGATTTCTGGCATTGTGAATAGTGTTTTTTGTTTGTTTGTATTATTTGCGTAGCTATTCCCTGAAAGTGTAATGGGATATCTAAAATTCTAGCATCAAACAATACAAATTTGCAAAGATTCATTTCAGGTCTGACCTTATTCCTTCTCCTCTCCAGACAGCGTTGAAGATGAGCTCGAACTATCGGCCGTCCGCCATCGCCCAGAAGGCCTGGAACAGCTCGAAGCCCAGACACGTTTCTCACGAAAGGAGCTGCAGATTCTTTACCGCGGCTTCAAGAATGTAAGTGACAAGGCCACCGTGCAGCCTCAGCGCCATACATAATGTACACCTTTGCAAGCTTTGTTCTCTCTTGGACATCTCTTTTCCTTTTGGACATCAAAAAAATATTTTTTCTTTTGATTTTATTTGATGTATTCTTTTACAACCTGCTGTAGTGAGCAGGGGTGTTCCTACTCGAGCCTCCTCAAGCAGCTCAACCGTCTAGATCTCATCACTGTTCATCTTTCATTCTGCTTGTGTAGCAATAAATAAGCATCTCAGGAATGCCACTGTGATGGATCATCAGCATCGTGCATTAAATGTTAAACTGTCTAATAGTGCTTACCGCAGAAAACTAAAATCTCTGTACGTGGTTCACTGTGCCAGAGATAATTAGGTCATACCTTAAACCCACTACGGAAGATTAGTGATGAGCAATCCAGGTCAAAGTCCTTGAGAACAGCCCAGATAAAACCACCTCACTTCTTTGTCACCTCTGGTGTGAGGCGTAATGAGATGACCCAGAATTAACCCAACCCAGATTGTCTGGCAGTGAAAGAGGATAGTGAGAGTCCTGCCACGGTGGAATTCCCGTGAGGCTTCAGTTTCCTTTGAACATGCGCTGTGCTCTAGCCAAGTCCCTGCAAAGCTTTGCCCATTAGTCCACTTCCACTGGAAATGGAGTATGAGGTGTTCTGATGAGGGCTTTAATTTCATCCAACACTCACAGCAACAGTGTTGCATGTGTTTATAGACAACCTTCCATTTTGTCACAGTATAAACTGGAAGAAATTATGGCTTCCAAGTGATGAATCCAAATTACTTAAGCGGCCCTTTCAGCTCTCCTTGAGCACCCTGAAGAAGACACATATTAAATTGCCCCTCTGGGGCTCTTTATCAAGTATCTGCATATAAATATGCAGAATCTGTTTGCAGGAAACATGATTTTTTGTTCTGGAAGCTTTCTGGATTTAGTTTTTTTTAGTTAGCTTATTGTCCCTTAAAGTACCATTAAATGTCACGTTTGAGCAGGTCTTGTTGCATTGAGGTAAGCAGTCTGTGCAGAGAGTGAAACACAGCTTGCATCTGCTGACCTGCAGTCATGAAACCACTGATATCATCTAATAACATACTTAGATTTGTGAATAATTACTGGCACACAGAACAGGAAGTCTTAGCCCGAAAGTTATCAGATCAGCTGATGGGTCTCCAGACTGAATCTTTCATTTGTCAGCACCATTGGGTCAAATTTGACTAATTTTTAATTTAATTTAATTTAATTGTTTTTTTGTTTTTTTTTTGAGAAAATACAAAAATGAAGTTCCTCTCAGCTTCACTGTGTTCAGCTTGCTTGCAAATCACAATAGTAAAACATTAGTATATTAGCATTTAGCTCTGCACCACAGTGCCTCAGTGCAGCCTCACTAGTTATACATTTTTTGTCTTATTTATTTATTTGGAATAAGAAATAAGTTACTCCTGTCTACTGTGTAATAAGATGTGGTTGAGCTAGAAGCCGAAGTTGGACAAACAGAAAGAGTTATGGCACTTAAATTACAGCTATTAAATAGCTCTTGTCTATCACTAAATCTATAATGTGGCTCATTTTTTAACTTCTGGGGTCAAACAGCTCATCTTCGTCTTGCCCCGTCCCAGTGACATTGGCAGAATGAGGGAGAGCTTTTAAGGCGAGCCAGACTAATAGAAGCTGGCATGGTTCCCATGATGAGAGGTTTGGCCCTTTGTCCTTGGTATCCAGGGTTTCGAAGCAAATCAGACTTCTCTTACGCACGGGGCAGGATGAGGTCATTTGTCTTGACAATGAACTTTACAAGTTATTCACTTGTAGCGCAGGTGGTCAGAGTGTTATTTCGTCTTAGATCCAGCTCTGTGTCTAGCAGGTCTCATCTACCAAATGAAACCTCAGGTCCTGGGCCTTGCTATCAAGGCAGAGTTTGAGCAAAGGGTCGCCTTAAAGGTATGAGAGAATCTATTTTATAAATCTCTTGACCTCAGACTACAGAAAATAATACAATATTGTCCTCACGTCTGACTGAATCTTCTGAGCTTTCACAGTTCACAGTCCAGGGCACTGACTTGGGCATTAGATTAAGATCTCATACTTTGGATTCCATCAGTCATGATGCCTCTGTTCATAGGTTTGTTTCATTCCCCACACTGCTTATTGCTGCTTCGCTTCATGGGTCTCCAAAAGAAATTTCATGCCTGGCCAGTTCTGCATTTGATTGAATTGCATGTGTGATTTTATTATCATGGATGAGCTCATTTTACAAGCATATCAAATGAATACAAATTCACTTTCTGATCTCTCAGTCCGTTTAATGAAAATGGCGTTGAACAATGTATAAAATGAAACGACATCCAAGGACAGGTGGAAAATGATGCCTGGATTTTTGGTCATACTGGAAAAAGTGACACATGTTTTGACCTGGAAGCACACAAGCAAATATATATGCATGGAGTGCTTGCAGAAAAGTAATATCAAAATGTAAACATTTAGATATTATATCTTTAATTAGATAATGCATTCATCTGTTGTTGTGTCACTGATGCATACTTTACGAAAATA
The DNA here is from genome assembly GCF_007364275.1 of Archocentrus centrarchus. Lineage (NCBI taxonomy): Eukaryota > Metazoa > Chordata > Actinopteri > Cichliformes > Cichlidae > Archocentrus > Archocentrus centrarchus. The sequence goes on from NW_022060145.1 coordinate 7,021,450, forward strand.
AAATTGATTTTTGGCTTAATGTCTGTTATGTAACGTAAAGTGAACGAGGTCCTGACTTATAGCTTAGCAAGATCAAAGTTTTTCTTGATGAGCCAGAGTGTAGTCAGAGTGTAACTGTTTCTCTGAACTTTAAATTGAATTGCAGGGGCACTGCATTGTATGTGGTAATAAGATGACACACAGGCTTCCTTCTCAATTGAAAAATAGCCTCCCTCACCAATGTCATCATCAGGGTGTAAAGAAACGATAAAGTACAATCAAGTTGAATTCTGCCGTGAGTGTAAAACTCGCTTCAACAATTTCTACTGAACTTTATTTTCCTTCAGCTTTTCTGAGAATGATTTTCAGTAGAGGGAATAGAAGAAGAAGCTGCTATTTGAATATTATGGTCCCATTTAAGACCAGCTGTTATTAATGTAGACAGGCCTGAGTTTGTGTGTGTGGATGCACATGCACATACTCTGCAAATTTAAGTTATCTTTAAAAAAAAAAAAATCCCCCTCCTTTACTCACACAGCATTTACTCGCACAACTACAACACGAGGTTGACTGTTGAGAGCTTGTTGTTTGTGTGTTTGTTGAAGATAAAGCAGTAATTAACAGGAGCTCTGGTAAACAACAAAGAAATACTGTCACGTGTACAGAGATGCTGTAGTGCATTTTCTCTTTATGGTGGATATGTGTGAAGTCCCTGCAGGGACAGAAGTTTTCACTTTCGTACTAAACTGCAGATAAATGTCCTGTGTACTGTGTAGTACTGTGTACAAGTCTTGACACAGCCCTCGTTTTTTTTTTTTCATATTTTCGTGGGAAAATGGGAAGTAAGTGCAGCAGTTTATTGAAAAGTGCAAACATAGATGAGAAGACAGTAAATACGGCAAAAACAGAGTCTGTACAGTTCTAATGAGCTTTATTTGGTCTGACCACCTGAACTCTGAGGCAGCTTTCTTCTCATTTCTTTAAGCAGTCTTCAGGAATAGTTCTCCAGGCTTCTTGAAGGACATTCAAAGCTCTTCTTTGGATGTTGGCTGCCTTTTGTTCTGTTCTCTGTCAAGATGATCCCACAGTGCTTCAATAATGTTGAGGTCCAGGCTCTGGGGAGGCCAGTCCATGACTGATAGAGTTCCACTGTTTGTTTTTCTATCCAGGTATGCTTTTACTGCACTGACAGTATGTTTGTGCAATAAAATCTGGAAAGCATCTGATTGGCAACAGCTTCTTTTTTCAGCATGACAATGATCACAGAGGATCAAAATCTGAATTTACGTTTCTACGTTCATAATTCCATATTTTTTTGACAAAATCTCAAACAGCACTGGCTGAAATGCAGCTCCAAACCATGACAGTTTCCACCATGTTTTCACCGATGGCTGTAGACACTAACTGTTGCACCTCTGTCCTCAGTGCTGTACCATATTGACAATGATTTGAACCAGAAATTTCAAATTTGGATTAATCACTTGATAATAACAACACGACTCAATAAGACCTGTTGCCTCTTATTTTCAGTCTAGTTCTTGTGTAATTTGGCATACCTCAGCCTTTTGTCCCCGTTTCCCTTCCTTAATAATGGCTTCTTGACAAAAATATTATTTCATGTCTGTCATACTGTGTTATCTTTGACAGTTTTCATAGATTCAGCTAAAGAAATGGTAATAAGTTATGTCTTTGCAACAGGCTGGTGGTAACGAAGTGCTTGAAGATGCAATTTAAAATTGGTTCTTTGCTAACGCCACAACACTCATTCGTCCGTTGAGTTAAGTGACTTTTTTGTGCTTGAATGATTCACAGGTCAGTGTTCAGTGGTTTACCAAATAAAAAAATATTCCTCTGGAAATGGCCAGGTACAAGGACTGCACTGAAAATGAGTGAAAAAGCTGACAATGTTCAAAAAAACACTTTGAAAGACCTTCAGAAAGCTGGAGAACTACTGCTCAAGACCACTTTAAAAAATTACTAGAAAGTCTGACTACATGGAAGCGGACTATAAAGGAATGCAGGGTGGCTTGAAACTTTTGCACAGTACTGTACTAAAAGCTTAGACTTGTTCATTTTCAAGAGTTTGATGGCAGGTTTGGCTGTGTCTCACTGTGTCCCATGGCACATTTGTCCATTAGATACTGTGAGAAAATATTCAGACACCTTCACTTTTTGGACCCTTTATTGTATTTATTTGATAGATTATGAACATGATTAATTTGAAGATGTTTTCAACGAGTTTGCACTCAGTGATCCATAATGGTGAAGTAAAAAAAAAAACTGAGTAAAAATCCAAAATTGAAATCCTTCATTTACAAAAATATTCAGACCCTTAATGCAGGGTTTTCTGAACCTTCTGTTGGTGCCAGCTGCCAGTTTTCAGTTTTCTTTGGTAACTTAATAAAGAGTCCCCATTTCAGAGTTTCACTATGCTCTCATAAAGGCCTCTTAAATCTTCAGATGCCTCTCAAACTGTGACCATTAGCGCTAATTTGTCACAGTTGGACTCCAGTTACGTTCTTGACACTAAAGATTAATTAAAGAAAACAGGGTGAAGTTTTTAAAGGCATCCTGCTAATTTGTTATTAGGGGTTACTGAGTGAAGACTGCAAAAATGCCTGTTTTATTCTTTTTAAAATAAACTCTGTTACATGATAATTTGCAAAATCAAAGGGGGTTCTGACATGGCTTTATGTAATCAAGTCAGAATTTTAGCTCGGTCATTTGTTTTATGACCATTTACTTGCAAAACAATATACCCTCAGGTCTTAGCTGAGACGTTTATTTATTACCACTTAACAAATCCTGTCATGCCAAATTAAGAAGTGAGCAATTAAAAGTAAGCTGTGCAGCATATTAGCACTGCTGTTATAGTACAAGCATGTTAGCATGTTAATCATTGGCACAAAGTATTGCTTCACATGTTTTTCTTGATTTGCCAAAATTTAGCTTCCAGTCTTTAGAGCTAAACTTAGCCAAAGCTCATCCTGTTCACTTACTAATAATGCCTGCTTTAGGGTGTCACCAGTAAATTAATGTAAACAGCTAACATAAAGATTTACACCTATAAAAGCTTTTTTTTGTGCAAATATAGTATAGATTATGTAACAGAAATTAATTATGAAAATGTAAATGCCCTTCTGTTTTGCCTAGAGCGAGATTTTCCCCATAAAATTTGCGTTCTGCTTCTGCATCAGCTGATTGGATGATTAAGGATTTACAGTCTGTTTAAGGTCATACCAAAGCATCTCAATGGGATTTGAGGCCAGACTTTGATTAGACCACTCCAAGACCTTCATTTTGGAGTGATGTATGATGTTCTTTTTTATGAAATGCAGATGTAACGAGACTCAAACCTTAAAAAGTTCCGCTTTTGTCTCATCAGTAAACAGAATATTCTCCCAAAAGTCTTGGTCTCGATGTTTTTTGGCAAACGTGAGACGAGCCTTTGTGTTATTGGTCAGCAGTGGTTTTCTCCTTGGAACTCTCCCATTGATGCTATTTTTGCGCAGTCTCTTTCTTAGAAAGAAGCCATCTATGTCCACTGTGAACAACCATCATTGAACAGAGGAGGTGGATTACGTCACCAACTTTCCACCGCGTACAGTGCTGTCCTGAGCTCTCTTCCCAGACGTCTCAACCCCCATTCACACCTTTGTTCCAGTGACCTCAATAGGCCACATGAAACAATGGAGCGAAGTCCTAAATTGGTTTCAACTGAAACCACTGATTGAAATGACCCACGCCTCCCTTCACACCTGGGCACGTGTGTTTACGCACATGAACAATAGAGGGTCATAACCACCTCCAAGGGACTACGCCCACAGGGGTTTAAATACCTGGGTCTCTCCACCATTTGGCTGGGACTGAAGAAGCCTTTCGGATGAGAGGTGAAACGTTTTCAAGAAACAAAAAAAAGTCCAGTCGCCTTTTTTCAAGCTCCAGAGACTACTATGACCTGGATGACTGAGAATCTACACAGACATGTCTTTCTTATTGTTGAATCATGAACTCTGATCGTAACTGAGGGAAGTGAGGCCTGCATTTCTTTAGATATTGTTCTGAGTTGTTTTGTTCCTGGATGAGTCGTCGACGCGCCACTCCTGGGAAGGTTCACTGCTGTTCCAGATTTTCTCCGTTTGTGGATAATGGCTCTCACTGTGGGTCACTGGAGTCCCAAAATGGCTTTGAAACCCTTCCAGACTGATAGATGCCAATGACTTTGTTTCTCAGGTTCTTGGAGATCTTGGCATGATGTGTTGCTTTTTGAGATCTTTTGGCCTACTTCACTTTCTCAGGCAGGTTCTCTTTAAGCGATCTCTTGATTCAACAGGTCTGGCAGCTATCAGGCCCGGGTGCGGTTAGTGAAATTGGACTCAGCTTTAACTGTGTGGTTAATCACAGTTAATTACTTTATCCCACAGGGCCAGGTAGGTTTGGATGGCTTTCGCTTAATAAATGAAACCGTCATTTAGAAACTGCATTTTGTTATCTTTGTCCAATATTAAAATTTGTTTGATTTGAAACATGTAACTTGACAATCTTGCAAAAAAAAATTGAGAGATCAGGAAGGGGACAGATACGTTTTCACGACGCTGTAGCTTCATATTTGGTGTCCACACGTAACAGAAACCACATACTTTTCATCTAACTTATGTAAGACAAATTGTTTTCTTTGCAGCTGCAGTCTTTGGTTTTACCAAAAATAACGATCAATAATTATAAATTAACAGCTTGAATGTTTTTCTCAGTCTGGGCTCTTTGGATCACTGTAATTAGGTGTTATTTATTCCGACCATGATGGAGAGTACTGTAATTCTCCCCACTGCACATCATTATGATTCATAATGCTGGTCCAAGCAATGACTTTCAGACGTCACAAATCAGGTTAGAGCCTGCCAAATGACAACGCAGAGACAGACTTGTTCGCATGCTGTCTCCTTTAACTCCTCCAAAACTTCTTTCTCACCTCATCCTACAAGCTATGCAGAACTGAGTATGTGAGACAAAGGAGGAGGCTGTCAGGGGACTTGTGCAGACAACCTTGAAGCATCCTCTTGAAACACAAGACGCCCATTTGAAACAAGCTAACAAGGTTTTGTCTTTATTTTCTTCCCCTCGCTGCACCGATTCCCAAAGTGGCTGATAAGACGTGGTCACAGGAAGCAGGAAACCCACTGTGCCCTTTGAATCTAGTGAGGTTATTCATACTGAGAGCCTCTTAAGATGTCTGCTTTAAATCAGATCGACTGTTTTAAACTCTTGACTTTTATGGAAGGGTACAGAATATGTTGATGCAGAAGTTCACAAATACTATGCAACTTTACCAGTTCTTCCTGTATCTCAGAGGTGTTCATATAATCGTATCCACTCTGGGGGTTTTTTGTCTTTTTTTCCATCTTTGATGTCCTACAACAGCCTTCGCTATGACCATTTTCTTCAACAGAAAACTCAGAGAATCATGGGGCTCCTGCCCTGGAAATTGCCCACATAGGGGGAACATTTCCTCTGTTAAAGTCAATATCCTGCCAGTGTGCAGCTTCGCACCAAGAGAGCAAAACTGAACCCATTTGCCTTCATCGCCACACCACTCCGAGCAAGGTCATCCACTATGTTGGTTCTTTGAAAAGAGACATGAGCGCCATTCTTGGATGTTCGAGTATTCGGTCTTTTCCAGTGACTGGCGACCACAAGCGGGTGACTTTGAACAAGTGTGGGCAAGCTATCTACTGAGGCGTGGATGGTGTTCAGTTTGAATAACAGTCCTTAGAATAGGATAGAATAAAGTGTTTTTCATTCTAAATACATCTTTCCTCTGAAGGTTGACTTTATATTTCTTAGAGGTTTCAAGTTTTAGTCAGACTTGACTAATTGGCACAATATGAACTCACGTTTAAGGCAGGGGCTTTAACAGAAGAGGGAGTCTTTAACATCGATGTCAAATAACCTGCGCATCTCCATTTTTTTTTTCTTCCAGGAATGTCCCAGCGGAGTCGTCAACGAAGACACTTTTAAAGACATCTACGCACAGTTCTTCCCACAAGGAGGTTTGTGCCCACTGTTTTGTTTTCCCGGCATGTTATCCCTTTGTGCATTGATGGATGTTTACAAAAAAATTCCACTAAGTCCAGATTATTTTAAGTTCCCCCTCCTTCTATGAAAACAGTGTTAGTGAGAGACCGAGGGAGAGGAGAAGTTTGTATTCAGGCAGCCTTGAGTTTCTCACTATTGGCTCTCATCATTATGCAAAGATTCTACCCGAGGAAGAACAGAGGAAACATTAGGAGGCTTTGATATATCTGTTCAGAGAGAAGAAAGGCAGGCCAGTGAACATAATGGCACAGCACAGAGGAAACAATGATAAAACCCTTAGCTCTAAGCACACTGTTCTTCCCTCTCATCATGAGCCTGTTTTCTTTGAAGTTGCAAAGAAAGAGCTGGGAAAAAAAATCTATATATATATATATATATATATATATATATATATATATATATATATATATATATATATAAAATATCATTGCTTTGAACCTTTTCTTGTTTGCAGTAGCCACCACTGCCAGTGAGCTGTAATCATCACAGATGTTCTGTGATTCCTTGTTTGTTCTCTCCATAGATGCTTCAACATACGCACACTTCCTGTTCAATGCGTTTGACACAGATCACAATGGCTCTGTGAGTTTTGAGGTAAGCCAGGAGTTGCCAGGTTGCTAATGTGTTTGATTTCTTGCAATAAACCAAGCTGTGCTCAGCATCGCAAAGCTCGACCGCTGTGTGGGTTTGTTGGAAAAAAAAAAAAACAATGTCAAAAAACACTCCTACAGACGTACCTCAGAGTTTGGATGCTGCACCCTAGCGAGGCTTTACACTCGAGCATTATGTAACCTGCAACCCCATTTTTATTTAGCCTCGCCGAGTTTACTCAAGATGCTCAACATTTGATTAATATTTATGAAGGGCACTTATTTGCTTATTAGGACAGAACAGGAAACGGCTGTCATTATGCCAAACCAAAGTTTCCCCGGCTAATGTGCGGTCCACTCTGTTGTACGGAGCTTCCCCGAGGGCCAGCACAGAATATGAGTCGACTTTGAATAATGAGGTATTTTTGATTTATGATGGCTACACTCTTGCTGTTTCATCATTTTCCTCTAATTAATACCTGATAGAGGACGGTATCCTTGCAGAAATGTTGACATCTGCAAATGCTGAAGTGCTTCACATACAAAGCGCACACTGTGAAAAGGGCTGGGTTTATCTCGTACATTGCTGTTTACGAACAGCTTTATTTAAAATATACAAATATATTTTGTGCAGTTGTCAGTAAATTGTGTTTTCACTACAGGATTTTGTCATGGGTCTGTCTATCCTCCTGCGTGGCACAGTCCAGGAAAAACTCAACTGGGCATTCAACCTTTATGATATCAATAAGGATGGATATATCACTAAAGAGGTATGTCTCCCAAAAACACTGCCAATAAACAAAGGCCACAATCCACTGTTAATACGCTTACATGTTGCACTACACTATGTACGCAATGTACTTGTTTGGGTAGTGTGTTGATTTTGACAGTTTCAAATCGAACACAGCACCACGACAGTTGTCACTTTTAACCGTTAACCGCTGCGTTGTGCTAATATTTACATGCAAATTTGATGAGCCTGCAGACTGTACTACATTTTTCTACAGTGAAGATAAAAGTGTAACTACTAAACACCAAATAAAGCCAGAAAACACCAATTCCTGATAAAAATCTACCGCTGTGAGCTAGCATTGAAGTTAGCATTGACATATCCTCCCCCTCAGTTTGTTTTTCCCAAGCAATACAGTGGTCCCTTGCTATATCGCAGTTCACTTATTGCAGCTTCACTGTATCGCAGATTTTTTTAAAAATATTACTGTTTCGCGGAGTTTTCACTATATGGCGGGACATTGCGGTATATACACCCCATCACTATGTTCATCACTCGGACAGAGAGAGAAGTTACACCTACGCCTTTTAACGGTAATGGCTGAGGACAAAGATACTGCACCACCTTCATCGCCATCAGTACTGCACAGCTACATAATTCATCATCTTCATCATTCAAGTTGTAGTAAGAGAGTGGGAAAGGTTTATAAAGCCTTAAAAATATATAAATAATAACATGTATAACGCTGCTACTTTGTGGATGTACTTGACAGTGTTAATGCACTCGAATATTGGACTTCACAATAACTGAGTGAAACGAGAAAACTTTTTAACTTTCTTATGAACTGAATGGGGAAAACAATACTAGAACAAACACTGCCCTCTTATGGATGATTTGTAGTACTGTGTTCAGTCTATGGCACGGGGCAGGGTCTCGAGGCTGCAGAGCCACGTGGCTCATTTGGCCATCTGCCATGGCTACCTGTGGCTGTAACCCATCTGCTTCAAGGTTGGATGTGTTGTGTGCTCAGAGATGCGCTTCTGCAGACCTTGTGTGTAATGAGTGGTTATTCGAGGTACTCTTACCTTTTTGTCAGCTCAAAGCAGTCTGGTTTTTCTCCTCTGACATCAACAAGGCATTTTGACCCAGTGAACTGCTGGATATGTTGTTTTTTTCTGTAAACCCTGGAGGTGGTTGTGTGAGAAATCAGAAACTGCTCAAAAATTGCTGATCTACTCAGACTGGCACCTGCAGCCATGCCGTGTTCAAAGTCATTTAAACTTAAATCACCTTTCTTCTCCATTCTGATGCTCAGTTTTAACTTCAGCAGGTCATCTTGACCACGTCTGCATGCCTAAATGCATCGACTTGCTGCCACGCAATTTGATTTGTGTTAAGGAGCAGTTGAACAGGTGTCCCTAATAAAGTGGCCAGTGAGTGTATGTCTCCCATTAGAACATGGATTCGGCACTATAAGTCAAGCTTAATAACGCGGTGCAGGGATCACCCAGCAAAACAGAGTAGCCAGGCCCAGCTTTTCCCGCAATGTGACGAGACGCTGCATCGATCAATCACACAGGAAAACAGACGCCTTTTCTTCTCTTTACGTGACAGAAACATCAAATAGTCGAACTCTTTAAATTCTCAGGTTTGTTATTCAAACTGGACTTCCTGCTCATTTGTTCTGTTTTCTGAATGAACAAACAATCCCAGCGCACATGAATCTTCTATAATGCAACAAGTGCTGATTAGCAGAACAGCTGAGGCTCGGGGCCTTTCATTTTAATTAGTGCTGGGCTTTTTTTTTTTTTTCTTTCTTCTGACACTGACCAATAATTCATCCTGAGAGTACATGAGTTATCCCAAACTGGCAAGTGATCCAAGAGCATTTGAGTGTGGACTGAAGATATTTTCATCCTCAGAGCTGTTTTTTGCAGTTTTCTATTTCTTCAATGAAGGTACTTAATGAAAACTGTGGAAAGAGAGTATCATTGTTAGGTTTCAAATCGTTGAACTAAGACAGTCTTAGCTGCATTTATCTCAGTAATGTTTCCTGTGTGTCATAGGAAATGCTGGACATCATGAAGGCCATCTACGACATGATGGGAAAATGCACATACCCTGTCCTCAAAGAGGAGACGCCCCGTCAGCACGTAGAAGTATTCTTTCAGGCAAGCAGGCACTTGGCAGATTTCGCTGTTCTATAAACGAGGCTTTAGAAAACCTTTTTTTTTTTTTTATATCTTTTCTTTTCTCCGTCTCCAACAGAAGATGGATAAGAACAAAGATGGTGTGGTAACCATAGACGAGTTCATCGACTGTTGCCAAAACGTAAGCCTGATCCCAAACACAGCCGCGCATACCACTGCTGGCACAATATCAGCTTTGCTCATTGTGTTGTTTCTGTTTTTTATCCTCAGGATGAAAACATCATGCGATCAATGCACCTCTTTGAAAACGTTCTTTAATTTTTGGCTGGCTGCGGAGGCTTTGGAAGAGACCATCATCTTTAGCTTGGCCCAATTACTGACTTGGGACTCATACTGTGTACAGTGTGCTATGCAGCCTTTTTGACCATAGATAGAATATTGTTCTTACACCGGGCCACAATTATTAGTAGGCAATATGGTGCGAACACTCTGGAATTTGTTGCCTTCCAAAACAAATTATGGAATACAGTTAGGTCGGGAACTTACAGCTGAAAAAGTGCAAATGAGTTAAAAGGAGAAGCTAGGTTGAGTTTTCAAAATGAAACCATTAATTTCAAGGTTGATTTCCACCATCCGTCCCTGGAGTGTCGTTGTGTTTGCAGGCTGTGTAAGCCTCTCGCATTATCAGCACAGAGACGTCTAATGAAAGGCTTCAGACACATTTCTTCCCGTTTTATTTACTGCCAAATCAAATCACTGTGACTTTCTACAGCATTAAGAAAACCTGAACAAAACATCAGATGTAACGTCACACTCAGCTGTTTTTACATTCCAGACTGGCTCCCAGTTCCAGAGTGTTCCCGCCTGACTTAGTTAACCGTTGTGGTCTTTCTGCTCTTTGGAGGAACTGTTTTTTTTTTTGGGGGGGGGGGTATGTTGTACCATTTTAAACTGTACATATTATAAAACATTAGATAAGAACTCTATGAGAAACTTTTGTTCTTGTTTACTTGCCAACTAGGATGAGACAACACAAGGATTGTATTGATGTCAAACTCGGACCATAATATCGATGGTTTGTCTACAGAAGCACACAGGTAGCTCTATTTACCATCAGTATAATGTTATACAACCATGTCTTTGTCATGAGAGAAATGCTGCTTTCAGTGCATTCATTCAACCTTATGTATGTATATTTCCTGTAAAGTAACCCATCTATCAGTATGTTTTTATTTGGGTTTTCTGAGTTTACAACTAAGAGCGGTGTTTGGGATTATCTGTATGGTATTCTGGTCGTTGTACAAAAGATTGTCAGCTGCACAGTATTAAATGAAAAGTCGCCTTCGGGTGAATTTCAGGTCTTTAGATTCGTTCATATGAGTCACTGTTTTTAATAAGAAAGGCCAGTGGGGGTTTGGTTGTTGGTACAAAACTTTGTATTATACTCATTAGTTTGGGTTTTCTTGTTGTTTGCCTCCTCCTCACCCTGTGGGATGCAGCTGCCCACTCCTATTCAGGCTGATTGGTTTGATTGGCCCCAAATGTTAGCAAACACGAGGCACGCAGGGTAGAAGTCTCGCTGACTACATCTTGCTTATTGGAAACTACTGGATTATTGAGAGAAGTGTCTCAAGTGTGTCTGAGTGTTTCTGTCTGACATTGCTCTTTTTTTTTTTCCCTCCTTTTCACAAAGGCTCGGATATTAGACACAGGAAGTAGCCAGAAATAAGACTTATACTTGAGAACTGTTTTGGTTTATGGTTAATGTGTTGCAGCATTTAACGGTTTATCATTCAAAGTGTACAGTGTGTTTCTACGATGTATCACTGGGAGTCACAAACATACAAACCTCCTCGGTGAGGCATGCTAATCATCCATTATTTAGTAAAGAAAATGTCACATTTTTCTCAGCTCTCTTCTTTTTATTTGTGTAATCTGAGATCATGTGTTTCATCAGCTTTTCTTTGTCGGCTTGTTTGACTTGCTGTTTGTTACTCGGCACCGCTGGTTTTGAGTATGATTCTGATTTTATTTGCAGAGAACTGATGATGAAAACAAACTTTTCCCACTTCCAAATACAAAAGTGCAATCACAGTTAATTTACAAACATGGTAAAAAAAAAAAAAATATATATATATATAATATATATATATATTATATATATATATATATATATATATATATATATATATATATATATAATGAAGACAGAAAGATTTGAATCCAATCAAAAATCACATCGCATAGCAGACGTAAAAGTATGGACAAAAGTACGGCGCCACCTACCCTTACAGGACCTGCTGGGCCATGGGAACCCATGCTATGAAGCTCCAGCATGCAGTTTTTGTGCTGATGTTAATGCCTGAGGAGGTCTGCAGTTACTGAGTCTGCAGAGAGTTTTTACATGAGCACTCTGCAACCCTGCACTGTGAATTTACCCTTCCCTGCTGCAATAATACTTGCAACAGTGGCATCCTATTATAGTACCACATGCAAATACAGTGAGCTCTTTAGAATAACCCATTCTTTCACAAATGTTTGTAAAAAGCAGACTGCACAGCTTGGTGCTTTGTTTTATACATCAGTGGGACACAAAAGACCTACATTCAGGGATTAAGAGATGTGGCCCAATCTGCTTGTCCATATAGTGTATACTACTCTTACTGGTTCTCACTGAAGAACAGATATGCCTCCTGATGGTAGCAAGGAGGTATTGCACAAGGAGAAAAAAGTTACCGGTACTTTGTCTGGATGGGATACCAATTCTTGTTTAGAGTGTAAAGAAAAAAAAATAAGCAAACATTTTTTACTTTGACTCTTTTAGTGTAGCTGCAAATCATCACTTGGAAACATAGGAACTTGGATACTGCAGCAAGAGAAGTCAGTCAGCACACAGTCATGGTAAGTGCTATTATACCTTTAGCACTAATGCTCTGGCTTACAAAGAACTGCATCAATGAAGCACACCCATACTAAGTTTTCATTTTAATATGTGTCAGAAGGTGATGTGATAAATTGCATTTGTAAACTATACATAAATGTTCACAAAGTTGGGCAAACACATTTCAAGACAAGTTTGCTTGGATAAAAAGGCCTTTTAAGGTGAGAAATTAAATGTATCTGGCACAATTTTCCACAAAAATAATCTCTCCAGTTAAATTCCAGTCACTGCTTTCAGCATACTCAAATTACCTGAGATAAGTTTGCTCATAAACCAAACAGACTGATACTTTAGTCACACAGAGACATGCAGATTTTATGATGTTAAATAATATGAATAACATTAATTACACTGATGCAAACACAGTACCTCTTAATAGAAGGTGATCTTGGACAGAATGAAGTGACTGACTTAAATGTTACCACTGTATACAATATTTAATGATTTGATGGTTATGCAGTAAGCAGATAGTCCTCTTACACTAATGGTCAGCTGACAAAAATAATGACTGGACTGTTTGTCTGCTGTAAAAGTCATTTTAAATTCAAATCTGCTGCTGCTGAAGGTTCTTATATGGTGACATTTCTCAAGCAGGCCCAAACAAACGAAAAAAAATCTTTTCCTATGTTGGATTGTTAAGGTAATTCTTTTTGAGTAACGACTCTGACTCGCGTATAATTGGGAAAAGAAAAAGTGTCACTTTTCATCAGACACGTTCTCTACATAGAGCCACAGCTGTGATCACCTCATTGTGTACTCAGAACACCAAAACAAAACGTTACATTTATCGCTGCATGTTGTGAGGCCATAAATGGTCAAAGAATGAGATTTTCGGTGGTGGTGGGGGGGGCACGTGTGAATCGAATGCATTGAATCACTCGTGGTGTAACAACAGGACCGTGTTCAGTCCTGGCAGCCTGTGGCTTTTGTTTCAGCATCATTACAGTTAAATTATGATATGATGGATACACGTTTGAAAACATTTACTGAAATGCATTTTCGAGCCAGACGGCCAAAGTGTGATAAAATGTAGAAACCTCTGCAAGTCCTTTAAATATTGTAAATATTCTTTGAACATCTATTGTTTAAAAAAGATTTTTAAAAAAATTAAATGTACTGAGGCTCCTTATATATACTCAGTTTTCCTGGGAGAGTAACAAAGACTAGTGAACATCTACAGTATAGCCCACAAATAACCTCTTGTCGTATCCAAATCCTATAAATCTACAAAGTGAAATGGAAAAAAAAACACTTCAGCCAATGAATACACAGTGGGTGTTGTATTGCTTATGTCGATGGGCCTTGTGCCAGAATGCATTTCAGCCTCGGGCACTGATATCAGTCCATCACACAGAGTGCCCTAGCGGGAAATGCTGAATGTGTTGTCCATTTCATTCCCTTGTTTACTCTAAAGTTGCTCGAGTGTCAAGTGGTTATTTGAAGATCATACTGTGGGTACACTAAACAATGATAAAGGCAACTTTGGACTCTGGAGGTTGAATGACGACAGGCTCTCCCTGGTTCCTTTTTCTTTTTTTTTTCCCTCGTCTTTCTGTGGCTCATCTTAAAGATTCAAACAGAACCTAATGAGACTGACCCTCGGAGTTTGTACATGGTCCAGTTGGGGAAACTGAGCCCAAACATGAGGAATGGGTTAAGTTAGCAGCTGCCTGATCTCTCGGTGAACGTAGCAAAGGAAGTCCATGTAGGAGGCCCCGCCGTGCAAGCCTTTGTCCTCCACCAGGAACTGACGGAACAGCATCTCTGGTTGTCTCTCTGCCTCACGATGTGCAGCTGAATAGGGCAGAAAACATAAGTGTGACTGATTTCCGGTACACCTGGAGCACAGTGGCTTTCATAGTACAAAATGTACTCACATTGTTGTCACAGCTGGCATGTTCCTATTTTTGTATAACATGTTCCTCATCTATCGACTGAATTTACTTCAGCTTCATTTTAAGACTGGTGTGTGTGTGTGTGTGTGTGTGTAAGGGGGTCCTCTGTGGATTCAGAAGAATACTCGAACTACTTTCTATATATTAACTGCTCGATAGCACTGGGTGTGCAGTGCATGGGGCCATTTGTACAGTGCTTTCTCTAGATGTACTTTGAGTAGACTATTTATATAGAAAAAAAAATGTTTTTAGAGCCTGTTTGGGGGGATGTATTTACTATGATGCTCCACTAGAGGGAAGCAGAGCAACAAAAGCCTAAATATGGAACGGTCTGCCATGCCTCAACTAAACAGTGTTATCTCGCTGTGTTTTAAAGTGAATTAAAAGGAGATTAATTGTGGTTAAATGTGTTTTGGGTTGTGTTTCTGCCTACCTTCATAGAGTTCGGCCTCTTTTCAAGAAGGCTGCTGATGATCGATCGGACCTTCTTTGATAAAGGGTTGTCGAGCTCCGGCAGCGCACACTAAAGAAAAACAGAAGAAAAACCCAATTCATTCTAATTGGGACTCGTTTGATCACTAAAAATAAAGCGCAGTCTGCCTCAGTCATACTGTCTGCCTCCTTCCTGTGTACCACTAACACATAGTGAAGTATTTGAGCTCTACCCTGAAAATAAATATCCATCTGTGAGTTGTGTGTGTGGTGTTCTTGTTTTTTTTCTCTGTGAGGTTTACAAAAGCCTTGACTGTTTAGCTAATTTTACAGAACAAACTAGTGGAGTTCAAGTGAGTCATACTTGATAAAATGTGGGCACAGTCAAATGAACTATGTGCTGAGATTGTTTCTCACAACTGGACTTCTCAGACATTCTCTGACCATACTATAATGCCTCCAGGCACCAGAGAGGTCAAATGTCAAATCTAATAGCTCAAAACACCATTTCACCTGGATTCTGAGTGCACTGAGGTCAAAGTGCTGAAATAAAATGAATTCTGACCATGTGTCCTTGCAGATGGGCGAGGGAGGGCAGGTTGAAGAGGTTCTGGATGAGGTCTGGTGGGCTCGCTTGGCCCAACCACAGGAACATGGACTGGCCGTTCTCCAGCAGGAACATGCCAGAGTCTGTGAGGCGCTCCTCAGAACAGCGCACCGGGGTGGGCGGCTTCTCGCTGTCGACGTCTACATTGTGCTGAAAAACAGTACAGGAGTTTACCAAGTGGAAAAAAAAAAAATAGTTTATGCCTAAGTAAGATGATCTGGCACATGGTGGTTTCATTCCTTACCAGGGGAGTGAGGCGAGGTAGTAGAGCAGAAGTTGCGTGTCCTCCACCCCATGGCCATGAACGACAGCCTCTGGTGGGCTCTGTCATCTGTGGAGAGCTCTGTGCTGCCCACCAAGGGGGCAGTTTTCATCAGGCTGTTCATGTAGACTGGGAACACTTTCATGGCATCAGGCAGGATCAGCTGCAGATGGACAGAAGCATGAAACCTAGCTGTTACTTTCTAACAGATGACACACAGATAGCAGATTTATATTAAAACAATCTTTATTTTTATCACATTCAAATGTCCTTTGTTGGTGCAATGCTGCACTGACCTGGCTGGCAGCGGAGGGACTGGCACAGTTCTTCCTGTAGCAGGCCAGCATGTGAGCTGTTTGGTTTACCAGGATCTCCCTCACATTCTTTAGAGGCTGGTTCAATATGGCACGGTAAGCTGAAGGGGCATGACAAAGGTTAGTTTAAAAAAAAAAAAAAAGCAAGAGAGGAGGAAAAACACAGGGGGCGGGGGGGGGGCCTAAGAGCCAGCTGATGATAAGCAGGCAAAAAAAGAAGGTGGAAGAAGAGGAAAAACAATCAGGCAGGGGAAGGAAAAAGTGGAAAAGAGGACTAAAGAGTAACAGGAGAGGTAAGAGAAGGCAAACAGAGGTCAGTAACACAGCTGGACTTATACTCTGCTATGTGCAGATTACAGAAAGACTGCATCATGTGAAACATATGGCTCACATAAATCACTGCATATAAGTAGATTATTTAGTGATACACAGGGTACGTTTAACAAAGGTCAGATGACGCTTGAGTATGTTAACAGGCCATGCCTCTGCGCTGCATTATAGCCCTAAAAATTATGGTTCCCACATGCAGAGTTTTAACTGCAGAAAGAAATGTTTAAGGTAGTCCACTTGAACTTTTAAGGAAACTAACCTGATTTGGCAAAGAAGTTGATGAGCGAATCGGTCTCGCAGCTCTTGTACAGCTCTGACAACTGCGAGCTGCAGTTCAGACTCAGGTTGTGGATGCGGAGCCGTCTCTGCCCGCTGATGGTGGTGTACAGCAAGGCACACTGGGAAACGGAGCGGAACATGGAACGTAAGCTTTCAAAAAACTCTTGGGTTTTTCATCTCTTGACAAAAAAAATCATTTCAAATATCACGTGTCTGGAATAAAGCTCATTTTGACACACACACCTGCATGAATGCACCGGTCTCCTCGCTGAGTGTGTCGTCATGCTTGAACTCTACTGTCACGGCCTTGTCGCAATCCACAGCCGCCATCTCTATATCTGTAGTGTTGCTCATATAAACAGCACCAAAGAAGTCCGTGGCTCTGAAGCCTGAAGGGAGACACGCAGAGTGGTGTGAAAAACCGACTCGACTCTGATCGATCAGAACACACCAGATGAACAATCTTGCATTGCTTCTTACCTGTGCTAGTACGAACGCGCATGATGGCATCAAACCCGATGCTCTTCTGCACGTCTTTCCTCAGGTCTCTCAGAAAATGCTCCCCATCTGTCTCTACCTGTCAACAAAAAGCAAAAAAAAATAAATAAATGAACAAAGCTTTGGCCAGCAGATGGCACTGTTGTCATTGTTGGAGAACAAGGCTCATAAAGGTGCCTTAACACAAGTAATACTACTTAATACCAAGTGAGGTGTTTTACTGAAATGTCCCTTTGGGTAAAAGAAAAAGTATAAACACTAAATGAGAGGAGGATGTTGTTATTAAGCAGCTGAAATGCTTTTAAAACATTTATTTTTGGTTGCCTACAATGTACTGTTATAAAGTACTTTATTGTAGGTTTACACTGTGTGCAAATCAGAAATGCATTCTTTCAATATGTGCAAACTTCCTATGATTGTTGCACCATTCCTTTGGGACAGTTTTATATTAGACTGTGGCTTCTGTGCCAAACTCATTATGTAGGTACAGTTTGCTTTTATTAGGCAGCAAATACCTTTGTCTATGTGTGAAACTATGGCTTCTTAATGGAATTACAAGGAAAAAAAAACAACTGCACAATAAATGTTTGGTGCGTGAAGCGTTTTAGTGTGTGTGCTGAGTGGCCACTACATAATGTAAAAAAGGCACCATAGGTCTGCTGCACGTCATACCTGGAAGTTGCTGTACTTGTAGACGGAGCCTCCGGTGTGTGAAGGCACATCGGCCATGGTTGCCAGGTCCGAATACTGGCTGGGGAAAAGGAAGAGATCCACGCAGCAGCCACTTGCCACACAGTCTTTAGACAGCTGCTCATAAACACTTTTCTGAGGCTGGAACAGGGTCTGTGGAAAAGTACGAGACAATTAGTCAAGGTAAGCCAGCAGTTTCAAATATCACATTTAACAAAACCCATTTTCACACAACATTTTACTTCCATAAATCTGAAAAGACAAAGAATAACTAAAATGTGATCGATGAAAGAAAAAAAAATATTTGCCTTTAATTATATTAGATTAAGGGTCTTTATTAAGGGTACACTGTGAGTTCACTTCACACAATAAGTTACTCGCCTTCTCTTTGTCAGTGTTGACCAGCTTTTTGTCATCCCTGTTCTTCAGTTTGCCCGGAGCCTCAGCAGTGGGCATAGATGAGTGGAAGATGAAGAGCTTTCCGCTACATTCTGCTGCCTGGAGGGCGGCGAGAGACGGAAGGAGAAAACGTCTTAAAAAAAAGAACATCTCGCTAAGTCAAAAGGTCAGGAGGTTAAAAAAAACGTCCACTCCTGCAAATACTCTAACACTAGATGTCATGTACACAACATGGATGGGCATGAACAAATAAATTACTGACTCTTTGCTGTTGTGTAATATTGCAACTGCTTCCAATTAAAAGCTGCGTGGGAGCTTTTCCTTTGTTTTGGGCCAAAACTCTGACTTCATATCACTGGGAAAGCTTGCTGGACTTTAAGTAAACACAAACATATCAGGGGGAGAAAAAAACCCAACATGTTGCTTCACTCAGTTGGTCGGTTGAATGAGTTCAATGCCAGCGTTGGTGAGAGCATCTGACAATTTTGAATGTTGTGGGGATGGGGAGGGGGGCAGCACTTTGAGGAAAACACACCCCAGTATACGGTGTACTATAAGTATTATTCAGAAAAGAGCAAAAAAAAAAACCTTTCAAAGTAGGTTAATAGAATCAGAAACATTGTTTCCTATAAAATGAAGCTTCCACTTGCTCTAATAATACTTCGCCCTTAACTTTACAGATGCAGACATGAATCTATATCTAAACCTACATCAGGTGCTTGTTTCAATGAGCCTACACTATGTTCCACTTCAGTGTCGACAGATGTCGCACTGTGGCTAACCTTAAATGCCTCCACACCAGCCTGGATGACGGGGGCAAAGACCGTTTCACTCTCGCTGGTGTCTGCAAACATGTCAGGGATCTGGTCCAGGAGGCTGCAGAGAAAGCAAGAGGATTATGGTTTGACATGGACGTGTCACACTGCCTTGTTAATGCTTTCACAATAGCCACTCTTGAAATGTTTTGACAGGACAAAAAAAACTACTTGCTCTCTGCTGGAGATAAACAGTTACTCTACATGTCAGTGACAAAGCGCTTCTTACTTGTAATGACGGCCCTCGAGTCCTGGTAGTTAACGAGGGAAGCCGTTGAGCAGCGGCACGAACATCTCGGCCGTGTCTGACACCACCATCATCTGCGGCTGAGCCAAAGCGCTCTTCACGTTGTAGAAGTGGAGGACCTTGTTGTAGGTAACAAAGCCCACCTTTATTGCTGAGTTCTCCATACCCTCCTCTCTGGTGACGGAGGCACAACGAGCAATCAGTGAATTCCAGCATGGATTAAATCCAAAAAGATATGTATATACCGCTACAGTCTTGCCTGCTGTGATAATTCTTTTTCTCTACACTGTGCCTCCAGCCACACAAACATACTTTTGGAAACAATACGTGGTGACATTTACCAGAATCCTCTGATTCAGATGTCTAATAGGCAGCTACAGTGAACTGGACCATGAATAAAAAACCTGTCACCACATGAGCAATTTAGAAGCATTCTTTACTGGCAATAGCAACTGCACTTTGTAGGCCTCTCTTGTTAAATCACAGGACACACTGAAGGAACATGTAATGTGATTGGGAACAGTTATCAGCCACACAGCTCCCATAAATACTGTCTACAGCTGCTGTTCTAATAACACATTCAGAAGATTTTATTTCTTGAGCTCTTCTTCATACCAGCGGTGATATATATATATATATATATATATATATATATATATATATATATATATATATATATATATATATATATATTAATTAAAGCTTTCATCTACATCTGGATTTATTTAAACTGGCCTCTACCACCTTAAGTGAATTATTCATGCATGTTGTTAAACTCTGCAGAATTATGTGAACCACATGAAAATCACTGAGTATCCTCTGGGTTTAATTTAGTGCCTGTGAAAACAAAAGTAGCCATTCAAACACAGCCCTGAAGAAGGCCGTATCTTGTGTATACTTCTAAGTGTTTAAAGGGTGATGTCATGGCAGCAGACAGATAAGGAAATATTGTTGCTGGCACTAACAAACTAGTGAGAAGAGAAGGCAGTTTCCAAGTTATTTTAGGAGTAACCAGGTGAAGCACACCATCCTCTCCTCTGAGATAAATCAAGTCATTCTTAGCAGAAAAACCACAACAGAGCGTTTTGTTTAGGATGCCTTTCAAAGGTGAGATCATGCACTGTCATATTTTCCCCTTGCGGCACCATTTTTAGCACTCCATCATCATCATCATACCCATCATCTGCAAAGTTTCATGCAAAAATGTTCAGCTGATATGAACAAAAAAAGTTGGCTTGATCTGTAAGGCTTCAGGGAAGCACAGCAATATGGGGACTGTGTTGTAGTTTTGCATTTTAAGCAGATCCTAGTTCTCTTTGAAGTAGTGACAATTGAAGTAGAAGTACCTGACGATACGCATTACATTCCTAGTATGTGTGTACCTGGGCAGCTTCTCCAGCAGAGTCTTCAGCTCATCACATATCAGTTTGACCAGACCACTCTTAATGTTGTTGTAGGACACATCAATCATGAAGATGTAGGCGGGAGGATTTGGAGGCTTGTTGTTCTGTGGGGGGGGGAGCAGGTGTAATAAATGAACTGCTACTTTGAAATCTTTCCAGGCAACGACAGCTTGACTGATATCCAACACAGAAAAAGTTTTTCTTGGCCTCTTAAACATACAAGTCAGAAGATAACAGACCTTCATCCTGAATATAAGCCCACAATGATGGCATATCAGAGAGCCCTTAACAGGGGTCAAACATTATGTCTTCCACTTTAAAAAATATATATTTCCTTCTGTGCTTGTTTATAACTATAACTTCTGTGAACACTGTGGCAGGAATGAATTCCTGAATACGAGGGAACAGCAGTGAAGTGTGTGAGGGGCTTGTCGGTGAGATATTATGTTTCCACAGTTACAACCCATTACAAGACACTCACCTTACAGGCCTTTGTTTATCAGCTGGCCAGCAGAGATTGTTTATAAGACTTAATAAACAGAGCAAAATTAGGCCAGTGAAGTGACTCAGCTTTGCCCCCTTACTTTAAACCTCTCATGTTCTCAATAAACACACCCTCAGTGTGGACAGTGATTGGCATCACTGTGTTTTCTTTTGTATTTTCAATAGACTGAGCCGAACACTCTTCTGTCCTGTTCAGCTCGTGCTGAATAATAATGGGTGTGTGCCAAAAGGTTCCTTTGAAAATCAGTAATGCAGTTCTGTAGATGCAAATCTCTTGTACTGCATTCAACAAACTAAACAGAGAACCATCCATCCATCTTTCAGCATAAACTCTGCCTTACACAAGCAAACAGTGCCTGAATTTAAGTGCTTGTTTTTAGCAATCTGACCAACTTTATTTACCCTGCATTTTGTGTACTTGATATCAGTCTTTGTGTACCTTACAGTAATCCAGAGTGGCTACAAACTCATAGGATCCCAGCGACAGTTCAGGCCTCTCATAGAAGTCCACCCTTCGGCCCATGTGGTCCAGATGTTGGAAGTAGAAGACTGGCACTGGGATTAAAGACAGAAATAAAACTCTGTGTGGGGACTGTGTTCTTCTTCAACATTAAATTAAATAATTTAGATTTTCCTCCCTTGGACAGATTTTTCAAATAATGAAGTTAGCATTTCTACAAGTAATCCCTGTGAGCTACAAGCTCAGGCTTCACTTGTTTTTTTTTTGTTTTTTTTTTCTCTGTTTACTCTGCTTGATGTCAATGAGATTTGGTCATCTTAACCACACTGTAAGCAGCCATCTGCTGCTCAAATGTATGAGAGGCATCAATAAGTAATATGGCTTAAAGAGAGGAAGAATAGGACTAAACAACTTGTTTCAGACAGTGGATGTATAACATTAATAAGGAGTATTATCATACTCATACAAAGCTACTCTAGTACAGTGAAAGGATTAAAAATATGCTGTTTGAAATGGACATGCTAGGTCTCCTTTAAAGTTATCAGAATCTATCCTGTTTTGTTTTTTTTATTGTACTGTACCTTCATTGACACAGTTGCAGAAACCACACTGGTAGCGGCGACCGCCATCAATAAATTGCATGTAGGGACACATATAGGCCTTGCATCGATTGCAGCGGACTGGGCCTGTATCACCGTGATTCACGACGTACAGTGGAGTCTACACAGAGAAGAAAGAGAAGATATATTGCTACTAGCTGTACTGAACACACGCATACACACACAGACACACACACATATTTTTTTTGAGCACCGATTCTGTGATGTTTCCCGTGCTTTTAATAAATGCAGTTTTTCTATTCCTAAATACCTTAAGCTAATATATACCAGCTCCGTCAGAAGCACGAGTGGTTCCTTGGCACCCCAACAAAAACACATTTTGCTTTCAAAATGAGAACAATTGTTAATCATGGGATAGAAATAGTGAGTATGAATTTGGGAAGCACACCACAGCACTGTTACTGGAAACCACAAGCAGGCGTGCAGATGACAGAGAGTGTCTTTGCACTGTTTATTTAAGACTCTCTGACACAACATAAACTGAACATGTTTGCTTCAAATGAACTCCAGTGCAATAAAACGCATGCAGACAAAGCAGCAAGTAGGTTTATTATTAGACCCGAGAGGAGAGTTAAAGTGTTTACAATATCTTGGAGCAAAGCAAAACTGATAACAGCAATGAAACAACATTAAAGCCCAGCAGCATGCTTTTCTGAGTCTTTATAACCTCAGAGCACTGATTTCCATTTGCACTGGATGATATTGAATGTGCCACACTCTAATTTTCCATTCTTTTTGTATAAACCTCCTTTTTTTTTTTCTTCTCTGGTCCCAGCAGATCTGACATTAGCCAATTAGCCAAAAGCCAGATGAGACAAAGCTAACATTGCCTAAAAAGGCCAATCGACGTCTGGGACAAGGCGAGTGTAGCGGGAAAATATCTAAGGCAGGGTTCTTGGACCACACATGATCCAAAAGGAGGTCATTCATAGGACAAATGATCTTTAGTAGTTCGTGGAAATATCTATTAAAGGAGAACTCACAGTGTAACCACCACAACTGACTTTTGCATTTTTATGATCCCTTCTGTCTTACAGGGAAATGCCAAAAAGACTTTAACACAAACCCTTTTGGTAGAATGACAGAAACAACTGATTCTCCTACTGCATTAAAAACAGTCTTTGTCAAGTGTTCTTCGTAAGATTTATGAGTCATTATATATGACAGCGTTCAACATTTCGAAAACACAGTTCAGTCCAAGGATACGCGTGGGATGGATGGTCAGCAAACATGAATAAATTCTCAGCCTGACAGAGACGGTGCAGTGTATTAGCACTTATCAGTCCTTGCAAAGGTTACACTTACAGCACAGCACGAAATGGGCTTATTTTCCTCTCTGTCTTTCTCTCGTATATTAACCACAGACAGCATAAAAGATGGATGTAGTGTTCAGGTCAGAAATATTAAGCCAATGCATTAGTCCCTAAAAACCTGCATTCTACTTGAAGGCCACCAGATGGCAAAAAGCCTTCCAGTCCTGTGGAAATCTATGAGAAAGCTGCTTTCTGTCTTGACTTGTGCTAACACTTTTCTGATGAGTTTATGGGCTCACTCATCTTTATTCATCATATTGAATTTTAAAAAAATGATGCTTGGTCAAACTATGTTTCAAAAGGAAGGATGCAAAAGTGGTATGCTCATTTGCTAATGGCTTGTCAATCACAAATTGTTAGCATATCACAGATAATCCTTCTTTCACAGTGATTTCACGGTCAGACCCACCCCTGATTTTTTTAATGGCTGGTTGAAGTTGTATGTGAAACTGTAACTTACCTCATTCTTTGGCAAACTGGCAAAGGGTTTGACGATGGCAGCAAGGGGTACTTGGCACTGCTTGGCCAAATCAGCGGTGCAGGGGAGTGAGTAGGTGGTGCAGCGTATGAACCTGGGGCTGGCATTACCTGGATTTAGCAAAAAGAAGCATAAATAAGCTATTGTTTATTTCATGATGTTTTGTTATATCAACATTTTATTATTGATGATTTTCTACCTATTCTTTAATTTTGTCAACTGCTTGTGAAGCTCTTCTGGATTATTATCTATGCATCTACATCAGTATATAAATACCTTGATTTTTTTGATCGTAATACCTTTCCCAAATAAACAATTATTCAATTATATTTGAATTCTATATTGCAAATAGGTTTTAAATAGATGATACGCTTTAAGAGAAGTTCAGATGTCCATTTTTTACCTTGGTCTGTTACTGTGAAGTCAGTGGTCACCAGAGGTGGAACCTGTCCTCTGATGTTTGTGCTGAAGACCTCTCCTCCTTGTTTCACTTGATCATCTTCAATCACCTGGGTCTAAAGAAGAAAAGTTATGTAATAAGATACAATCTGACATTTGTCAAGCCCATTTAGGTGGATACCATGCTTTAAGAATGGATACTTCATTAAAGTGGACCCATCATGCTAATTTCTAACTCCATATTTTTACTACAGTAATTTTGCATGATTTACAGTTGAAATTAATCATTATTTATCTTATACTTAGACTTGGTGTGGGTCCTCAGTTCATCCACTGTCTGAAACAAGCTGTTTTAGCACCTCTCCCTTTAATGCCCACTGATTGTACTCATTTTTTTGGAAAGAGGTTGAGCATGCAATACCCTCAAACTCTGGGCAACAACTTTTGATTGTAAGGCGACTGTACAGGATGCCTGGTGGGAGGCAACCTGTCTCCAAACAATCACAGTCTGATTCGGACTGACTGCAATCACACTCAGACAAGGTTTTGCCAACTTGACCCCAGTCATTTGCAAACAGATAGCTGACTGATAGCAGACTAACTCCATCTTATTGCAATTTTATCAATTCTTGATGCACCAAAGTTAAGTTTAAGACAGCATCTGACTGCGAGTGGTCAATCCTGGCCCCCATCTTCAAAGCAATCATTTCTAAAGAAACAACATTGCAAGTTAATTGTACATGGTTGTAATCATTTTGCTTGTGCTGTGATCTCCAACCACTGTTTTGCCTCGAGTAACTTTAGCATGAGCCAGCTTTGTTCTGATTGGCTGTCCCTTGCAAACACAACATATGAACAGCAGGTGGGGGTGGCTATTGTGTTCACAGCCCAAGATGATGAGTGCCTACTTGCTTCAGCTTGACTCTACTTGGTTTCCATTACAACTGAGTACAGCCTCAGCAAGGCGGCCCGAAAGTATCATGACGTCATTTGTATGCGACACAAACACAAGCGATCGCTCTGTCTAGCTTCCTCTGGATTCTGTCATCAGCCACCAAGCGCAAAAACGTCTGTGTTGTGTAGGCATTTTCCTCGTTCTCGGGTTTCAAAAACGGCAGGTTTGGTTTCCTGTTTAGAAGTCACTCTCATGATTCAGCTAGTGATGTTACTGCTTGGCCAATCAGTAGTAAGCATTCTGACGATGTCACATTTTCATCTTGATTCAGCTTGCTTGAAACCACAGCAGAGTAGGTACTAAAAAAGTGCCTGGTACAAGGTACTACCACCAAGCTGAGCATTTACTAGTGGAAAAGCAGCAATATATATATATATATATATATATATATATATATATAAACACTGAGTAACAAAGAAGCCGATGTCAGTGGCTTTGCCACACAACTCTTGAAGACTGAATAAGCTGGTAGTTCAGGACAGAAAATGAGGAAAGACAAATGCTCTGTGTTGGTTAGTGGTGGCATGCTGTTCCAGGAAGATTAATTGTTCACTCACTATGCTAGGGATAGAGTCAGGGTCCAGTTTCTTCTGAGGTGGGCCAGCCAGTGCAGATGGTGCTCCAGGAAAGCCTCCTGGCATATTTGGCTGGGGTCCAGCCATGTATCCCCCAAACTGACCTGTACATTGAAACAAAACATACATCAGTGGGTATTTATTGGCTACACTGTAAAGAGTGTACAGTTAAACAAAGCTGTTTTAACTACTTGATGAATTAGCAGTCTGAAAGAGGAACCAAGTATCAGAGACGCATTAAAAATGAGAGAATGCTAAGCTAATGCTGAAATAGTTTTTTATTTGGTGGCCCTGTTGCTGTTTTTGTTCAGTTCTGTCTGACAAGGAGAGGACAACACTGACTGTGTTGTCACTGTTCTTGAACTTTCCTTATCAGAATTGAGGCTGGACAGATTGTGTTGTATGATGTACAGACTGTAAGACCCCTCGTTACAAATGTTGAGATATTGGGCTAAATAAACACCTGTGACCTCCACTGCCTCTGGCTCGAAGTTACCTGCTTGCTGGGGGTATCCTGGCTGACCAGCAGATGCCAAACCAGGCTGCTGGAAACCTCCAGGGCCCGGAGGAGGGGGCCCAGGGAACGGTCTACCCGTGCCTGCCATTGGTGTACCTGCCATCGACTGGCCTGCCATTGGCATGTTTGCTTGGGGTGACTGTGGAGGAGACATCTGGGGAGACATGTGGGGGGACTGGGGGCCTGGAGGCATGTGTTGGGGAGCCAATGAGGAAGGAGGTGGTGCCTGGAAAGGCTGCTGAGCGACAGAACTTGCTGGAGGAGGAGGGCTCTGCATTGGACCTAAGGAATAAAATAAACACATCCAATGTAGTGAGTGAAGACAATCCTCCATTTCTCTAATCCCTGCATTCGTCCCTTCCACTAAATTACCATGTTCTGTGGAAAGTCTTTTTCCTAAATGGACAACTTACCATAGTTGCCTAAGTTCATAGAACTCATCTGATTGGTGAGCTGCTGTGTTGGTGGTGGGCCAGGCGAGGCCATGTTGTTGTATAGTGAGTGTGGAGGTTGTCCATATGGAGCAGACACAGCTGGTGGAGCAGGGTAGCTGAAGAACATAAGAGCAGTTTTTGTACTGTACTGTTCAGTGTAGTCTTACATTAACAAAGTGATTTATTCTTGAAGCTGCTTTTAAACACATGGCAAATGTTAGCAACTGTTATTGCAACAGTCTATTAACACAATTAACAAGTCATGGTATAGGATGGCTACATAAATCCACCCTGTGTTATTTTCCAGCCAGATAGAGTAAACTTTGAGCCCACATAAATTCATCACTGTTGTTTCAATTCCAGGGAAAATCAGTTGGTCCGAGCAGGTGCTCTCTGATAAGGTCTGTTACCTTTGTGGATGAGCGCCATTCTGCTGGACATTTGGATTGTACTGACTGGACACCGGAGACAGAGGCATGCCAGCAACTGAGGAGACTGGTGATTTCATCACACCTGCAGTGACTGGCAGACATTATGTTATACAACTGCACTGATATTGCTTCAAAATGCAGTTTATTTTAAAAAAGGCAATAAACTGACTGTAGCATGTGTGCTATTACAGTGGTATAACATATGATTAAAAATAAGGGTAGGCAGATATTCATTATACACATAACCACACATGACAATATTCAATAGAAATTCAATAGAATATGAATCATTACTCTTACTCTGAAAGACATGCACTTTATTTGACATATTTTTGCACCCTAAACTTAAAAATTAAACCTCATCCATGAAATGTTGAATATGTGTGCTTCTGTTGCTGATAAGGAGAAAAAGTTCTATTTTATATGATTAAATGCATGTTACCTGCAGGAGGAGCCTGAGGTGGACCCCCATAATGCCCGTAGAGGGGCTGCGCAGGGCCAGATCCGAATCCACCTTGATAGGCCCCCATCCCTGGCTGGGCCTGGGAGTACGGGGGTGCAGCAACATAACCCTGTTGACTCATTTCGCTGGAATGGCTCTCACTGTCTTCTCATGCCAAGATGAAGGAGTATCACCTGTGGCAGAGAAATGAGGATATTCAGATTAATGAAAGTATAAAAGGACTTCAGTCTTATATATAGGGATTTAGTTCATTTGTTTGTTTGATTCTTCTACTATAAATTGTAAAATTACAGACTGAATATGGAAATAGAAGGGAAACTTATTTAAAAGCTTAATTAAGTATAACTTCAGTGATATGCTTCAACTTTGCACATTCAGTCAGTTACTGCCATTAGATATGAATTTGATTTTTTTTTTGTGCTTTTAAAGATCTGCAAGCACAAAAGTATTTTGAAGCTAAATAAAACAGCACTTCCCTTCTTTTTGATTCAAGCGACTCGGTAGTTTCTGCCCTCCCGGCTGCATGATTTATGACTAAAACATATATTTTATGTTTACAAACCACACCACCAACAACTGATATTTGACCTCACGCAATCATCTGTATAGTGTAAGATGGACTTTGACTGCCTTATCTCCCAATAAACAATGCCAATCTCTGGGAATAGCATCTTAAGTAATTAACAACATCAGCAGCTCATTTCTGTTTTGCTCTATTCATGCTAACGTACATACATTTGCAGTGTTTATCAAAGTATTTGCATTTTTTTTCTGGCAACATGAATAGGCTTGTAATTATGTTTTACTTTCCTAAAACTTGTCCTTTTTTTAAAAAAAAATAAAAAAATAAAATAAAACAATGACTTTTAAACTCTAAAGCCTGTAAAGTTTTAAAAGGGAAGTGGGAACAGCTGGATCAACAGCTGTGTGATGACGTCTCCATGAACCTCTTTATAACTTTATAGTAACAATTAAAAAAAAAAAACCTTTAGAAATGAAATCTGAGTGGTTCATTGGGCGGTTCAATAGTTAATGTATCTGACATTTTGAGAGCTGCCACGTCGAATACCGTTATGATGGCTAAAAAAAAAAAAATCGCTGCCTTCCTTTAATTTACATCAAGCTGGACACACGATGGCCTCTTTGCTGCTACTACATAATTTTGGCCATAAAACGTAGCTTGCTGTTTGACAATAAATGCAGCCTTCCTGTTTTTTTAAAGGGCAGCAGTACCGTGACAGAAGTGGGTTCAGTTACAATTGCACTCTGACTGAAAACATCTTGCTAGCAACGCGGAAATTACTACAAAGTTTTCCTCTGAGACAGAAACGTTGTAACTCCTACAATAAATACATTCAAATGAAGAATTGTGGCAGACATAAATACTCACATCTGGCGGCTGAATATCACTGCCGTACTGGTATTTACCTGTATGTCGGGCAGAGTCCTCTCCACTATCTACACCTCTCTGTGAAGCGGAGTGCCACGTCAAACTCCACCACAGCACCGGCGCTCTGTTGGTTTGTGCGACGAAAAATTGCCACTTTGCGAAACCACCAAATGAACCATACATTGTTTCCGGTTAAACGTTTCAAAATAAATCTGCTAACAACAGATAAACACTCTTATCCGAAATGAATCACGCAAACGCGATTAGGAGTTTTGAAATATCAATATGTTACTACTAAATAGAACAATAGCAGAATTTTTTACGCTCAATTTTTTTGTTTCAAAACGCTACTTTAAGTTTTATGTTGAAGAAGTTACATTTACTTCTGTTTTGGGCACCGTGCTTTTGGAAAGGAGGAGTTAACTTGACGGGGCCGAGTCGCCCCTTGCGCTGTGCGCATGCGTGGAAGAGAGGGAACCCATACACGTCAGCACCTCAGCACAGCGGTTGAGTGGTGGTCCTTATGACAGTACATGCATTTCATCAGCTGAGAAACAAACGTGAGCTTTCTCTCTGACAAAACAAACTCCATAACGACCTTAATTTCAATATAATATAAAAGAAAACTTGAAAATTATTTCAAACATCCACCTGAAAGGGAAATTGAAGAGATTGAAGTTCAAAAAAGAATGAATGGATACTGATATGAATCATACTAAGGTGTATGCAGTGATAATTTAGGGGAATTTATTTGTGTTAGAACACAAATCAAGTTGGAATTATCATTCTCTGTTTACACAGATAAATCTTATTATACTGCACTATATTGCCAAAAGCATTCACTCCTCTGCCTTCACAGGCATATGAACTTGAGTGGCATCCCATTCTCAATCCATAGGGTTTAATATGATGTTGGGCCACCCTTTGCAGCTATAACAGCTTCAACTCTTCTGGGAAGGCTTTCCACAAGATTTAGGAGTGTGTTTATGGGAATTATTGACCACTCTTCCGGAAGTGCATTTGTGAGGTCAGACCCTGATGTTGGACGAGAAGGCCTGGCTCACATTCTCCGCTCATTCATCCCAAAGGTGTTCTATCATGTTGAAGTCAGGACTCTGTGCAAGTCAGTCAGGTTCTTTATGGACCTTGCTTTGTGCACTGGTGCGCAGTTATGTTGGAACAGGAAGGGGCCATCCCCACCTGTTCCCACAAAGTTGGGAGCATGAAATTGTCCAAAATGTCTTGGTATGCTGAAGCATTAAGAGCTCCATTCACTGGAACTAAGGGCCTGGGCCCAACTCCTGAAAAACAACCCCACACCATAATCCCCGCTCCACCAAACTTTACACCTGGCACAGTGCAGTCAGACAAGTACTGTTCTCATGGCAACCACCAAACCCAGACTCATCCATGATACCAGATGGGGAAGCGTGGTTTGTCAGTGCAGGGAACACGACTCCACTGCACTAGAGTCCAGTGTCCAATGGAAGTGATTGGAATACCTGTGTATCTTCAATGTCTTCTTCTTTGCTGTCTCTAAAGCAGAAACATAACTCCCCGTTGCCCAAATTTTCTTTTAGTGGGCAAAAAATAGAATGTTAGAGGATGCTTGGGAAGTGAGAATTGCAAACAAGAAGGCTGCAGAGCTCACCGACCACCAGTTCCATTTTACGCCTGCAGGCGGGTCCGTGCGCAGTGACGTTTCCAAAGCGGGCTGGACTCGGAGGACAGATGATGGGGGTTATAGGCTCCAGCGGTGCGGTGGATGTGGTTTTTTGTTAAGTGCTGCTGGCTCGGCTGACAGCTCTATGAACGCGCTGTGGAAGTTTGGCTGAGGAGCTGCGCGCAGCATGGGCACCGGGGATTACATCTGCGTAACGCTGCGCGGTGGTGCACCCTGGGGATTCACCCTGCAAGAGGGAGAAGGGGACACCTACAGACCTTTTCTAGTTTCCCAGGTATGTGTGCATATGTGGAAGTCTTAATTCCACTTAAGCAGGGTCATGCCCGTCTAAGGCGAGTGAGCTTGCAGTGATGAATAAACAGCCTAATGAAAGTTTGTGCAAATGTTATTGTTGAGATCCTGGGAAAGTTTCTATTTCTTTAGAATGGCGAGAGACAAAGATTTATTTTTGATAAATTCATCAGGGAAAAAAGGAGACTAAAAAAAGTTTTTTAATGGGAGAGTCACTGCATTTTTCTGCGCGTTGGCTGTGTTTTGGTGAGAGATTCCTCGGCACCCTTATATGGTCAAGGCCATGAGAGAGTGTGAAGCTTAGGGCAGTGTGATCTGTTTTCAGTCACAAAGACTTTAAAGCAAGAAAGAAAGACCAATAACCAAGCTGAAGAGTTAAAGTATATGTCCATTACACCCCAGTGTTACGCGAAAAAAAAGAAAAAAAAAGAAAAAGAAAGAGGTTCGGCTAAAACTAAAATGTTGTCATGCAAATATCACTTTCAAAGAACATTCAAATAAGTGATAAGAAGGAGGACAGGCAAATTTCAAGTGTTGCTGTAAGAACAGCTCAGCCACATAGCATTTGTTTAGCCTGATAATAAGGTAATAAACCGCAGAGCTGCAGGATTTTATCTGCTTTCAGGTAACTGCTGAGGTAGCCACTTTCCAATGACTCACAGAAGCCATTCTTTTACATATTGTAGTGCAAATGACAATAGATACATGATATATGTTCTACTCTTTAGGGAATTAGGTTTTTTCCTATTATTTGCATGTCTTTTTTTTTTTTTTTTAATCCACCTATCACATATTGTCATTTTGTAGCCAGTAATAATGGACATCAGGTTAAAGATTAAAATACTTTTAAATTAGTCACAACAGCTTTACAAAGAACACATGTCTGGACAGCGCTGTACACTCTGCAAACTCACAGCTTTTTGGTAATTTTGATTGCAGTAAAGGCCACCTTAGTTTACTGCTTTCAAGTTTGGGAAAAAAACAAGTAGATAAAAAAAAATGACACTATGTAAAAGTACCATACTTAAGCGGAGCTTTAATAATCGAACATAACGATTAATGAACATCTGTGTAAGTGTAAGGATCACTGAAAGGTCTGCAGGCTGGATCACCACAAAGCAGACTTCCCTGAAGAAATGGATTTGATGTTGACCATTTAGATGCACCGTATATGTGAAGCCAGGTGTCGTTACTTCGACTAGCCGCTGAGGCTCTATATATGGTATGCATGTTCACAAGTACTCCTGCTGCACGCATCCCTCATCAACTTGTCAACACAGTAAAGTGCATGTAAATTTTTTTTTTTTTCCTTAAGCCGCATTCCTGCGACATCAAAGCTCCGCCAGAAGAAAGCTTCGGAGAATCTGAAAACATCAGCAGATCATTTTTGTGACAGATGTTTAACCTGTCTCCAGCAACTGAAGCCACATCTGTAAAAGCTGTTTTGTGTGATATTTTGTATGAATAGTCTGATCAAGTAGCATAGTCGCACTTGTTACTATGAAACGGCCCCCTTCCCTTTTACTGAAGCAGTTAAGTAATAAACCTCCATACTGTAAGAAATCCCTTGCTCAGGTCTGGCATTAAGTCACTGCCTCATGTCAGAATAAAAGCATCAGCAAAAGGACTAAATGCAAAATCTGATGTGGGCAATAAACAGCCGTAAAATCATAATAGTTTTTAGTGAGAGAAATACAGCATAAAGCTTTGTATGGTGAATTGAAGAAAAAAAAAAATTGCACACAGGCTACCATCTCTCCCTCACACAATTCTAAGCCAAAAACAGCAGCTAACATGAGGTAAAGTAAGCAAAGCTGTTTGGAAAGCCGCCCTCCTTTTTGCCCCCTGCTTTCAGTGCCTGTTTAAGCTTTAATTTTCTTGTGAGACTGCGCTGCCTAATTTCAGACATAAATGTGGTGTTTAAAGTGTGCTTGCATCCAAAGTGTTCTCGTGTGTTACATAAGAGTGTTGTGAATACACTGCATTCAAGTGTGGCCCTATTAATGTGAAGTAGCTACATATGCTGCAGTCTGGGACATCTGGGGGTGACGGGGTGGGGGGTGGGGGGGTGTTCAGTCTGCCTCATCTGGAAGGCATAACTCTAAACATACCTTTAAACTCTTCTCATGAGTGAGCCAAGTCTGTTAGTCAGAAGTTGAAAAAGAGAAACAAACATACCAAGATCGTGACAAATGCTCTTAAGCTGGAGGCTCTGCCGCGTCTGATAAAATGTGTGTGTTTAAAGCTCCTGTTGAATGTAGTGGAAGCTGTTTTGTTTCCTGAGAGAAAGTGATTGTTCGGTGTACTGACAAGCAGTACAGAGTAAGGCACTCTGTATCCACTCTTAAAAGGTTCTGTCCATATAAGGGTGGTAGTCTTTTTCTTCTTATTTGGAGTCCTGGCTTGAGTAGAAAGTTGATGAGGTCACTTTATTTTTTTAAAGCTACAGAAACACGCTCAATACAAAGCCATTTCAAATGCATTCAACACACACACATTGGGGTGAAAAAGAAACATTTATTTCTATGATGTGGACATGTGTCGGCAAATGTATTAATATTAAACAGATTTTTCCAAAAAGTTTAAATCGCACCAACCTGATCAGGAGACATTTTGGCCTAATTACTAAGGTATGCTGTGTTGGTATGTGGACTGTCAGCACACATCAGATCAGCTGTGGAATACACAGTGACAGTTGTAATCGTAATAAAAGTCTTTTGAAAGTTTTCCTGAGTATCTGTATGACCTAATTGCCAGTCTACTAAAGTATAAAAACTTGAATTAATTGTTCTTTTGCCTTTTACAGAGCAAAGAGGGCTTTTGTTTTTGATGCTTCAGCCCTAATAGTGCGCCACAGGAACCTTATTAAGCTGGCAAGAAAATGAGCAAAATGTCATTCACTGCTGTTTTCCCAGACTGAGCAGAGTGATTCACAGCTCCCCCAGTTATCTGAGCTTTGGCATCGTGTTTTGCAACAAGCCATCTCATTTCCAGTCCTGGGAGAAAGCAGTGACCTTACGTGATGACTAGGCTTGTTTTCTACTTTTCTGTTTCACATCACCTAAACAAATGAGGGCCAGGGCTCGGACAGCTTTATATTTGTGGCATTCCTGCTCGCTTTTTGTCAGTAGACCCCCCCCCCCAAAAAAAAAAAAAGAAAAGGGAAAAAAAAAAGTGTAGTGTTTCATTTGTGATGACAGAAAACATCTTGCACTTTAATTTTTGATGATGGAATTGAGGGTTGGATTAAATGTTAAGTAAACTTTGCACAACATTCCCCAATCACTGCATTCTTATTGTTGTGTTCTTATCTGTTAAGTTAGTTACAAAAAATGTTAACTTTAGTTGTTATATCATCAACAAATCACTTTAAGTCATTTTCTAACTTCGTTTACTAAAGTTCCCACAAAGTTAATGTTTGCTATTTGTTTTGTAAAATATATAAATTCACACTTAGGGAATAGGGACCCATTCACTCCTCAAGATGCATATAGCTCAAATCAAAGTAAATAGAGGAATAATAATAAGTAGAAGAAATGATACAAAAACAGAGGAAAGCCCAAAGGATGCTTAATAGTATAAATACCCTTACACAGACTAAGATCTGGCTTTTCCAGGGGAAAGTACAGATGAGTAAAATGTAAATCTTCCGGCATGGATTCAGGGCTAAATGTGAAACACCTGGAAAATATTTGCCTGTAATCTAAAAGCATAATTGCTCAAAGCTGTGAAGGGCAGGAACCACACCGAGCAAGGCAGAGACATCACCCAGTCCTGTATTTCCTGTGATTTTCTGCTATGTTTAAAGCACTTAAATAGCTCATTTAAAAACTGGCAATCCAGGCATTGTTATGCCCCCCCCCCCCCCCCCCCTTTCCCGCATTAACATGGTTATTAGGCTAATAATTTTCTTCATTTGAAGAAACCCACACCTACATTTATCTGGTATCCCCCTCTAGGACACTTACTGCATGTATGAAACTTTTCTTTGTATGCTGTATGGCAAACATCATCTGACTGTGTATCTTTGAGTTGTGAGGAGAGACAAGGACAAATCTTTCCCCTCCTTTTTTGGAGTGTGGACGGTTGCTGTGGCATCCTGGAAGTAACCATCCTCCCTGTAGTGAGGTGTGAGTCCCAAAGGGACAGACACTGGCTGCCATATAGGGCTTGTTTTGTTTGCTGTTAGCTCAGAAAAACTGGAATGAGGATGGAGTCAGGCCGGGATTATCTGAAAGTCACCAGCTCTATAATGGAACTCCTAAAAGATTTTTGTATATATAACAGAGTAGGGTCGTTTTATTGCTCTGGATGCTGCTCTGCTTATGTTAGACTCAAGCTTACTTCTTTGCAGTGCTCTGGTTACTGTAGATTCGCTTTTGAGTGCTTGGCTTTGTTGACTGGTGTGATCTTGCATTGCATTTAAATATAAGCCATGAGCAAAGATGATGACAAACATCCGAGGAAAGACAAACTGACTACAAACAGTTTTATTGGGGAAAGTTTTAATGTATGAGGAAATATGTGAAGTAAAGTCCTGCAAATGATGAACAAAGTGATGCCGGCCTTTTTTTTTTTTGGATTTGATTTGTATATAAAATCTCTGAAAGTTCTGCTCATTCAGAGGTTTTTTCTCTTCCTCTGTCAGCTGTAAAACATGTGTGTGTGTCGCCATCTAGTGACAAAATCATTTTACTGCATCTATATAGAGTTACCCCCGTTGAACTATGAAAGGCGTGTTTGGGACAAAGTTTGCATTTTGTAAAGTTATAGCTTTGTTATTCTAGATATTACAATAGTGATCATGTATAGCTATTTACTTTATAGATTTCCACCAGTACACTAATAACACAGTATATTGATTGCAAACAAGAGCTGTTTTGGGTTGTTTTCCCATTTATTTTAACCAACATTGTACAATATTCTGATCTATAGCAAGATTAAGGCAGCACGTTGGTGTGGTGCTTAGCACTGTTGCCTCTGGGTTCGAATCTCCACAGGAAGGCCGGGGCACGTTGCATGTTCTCTATGTGTCTGCGTGGGTTCTCCCCGGCTGCTCTGGCTTCCTCCCACAGTCCAAGGACATGCACTGTACTGGGGTTAGGTTAACTGGTGATTCTAAATTGCCCATAGATGTGAATGTGAGTGTGAATGGTTGTCTGTCTCTCTGTGTTAGCCCTGCCACAGACTGGTGACCTGCCCAGGGTGTACCCTGCCTCTCGCCCTATGGCAGCTGGGATAGACTCCAGCCCCCCTATGACCTTGAATTGGACAAGCAGAAAGAAATGGATGGATAGATGGAAAGCAAGCTTAATGTTTACAATTTTGATTAGTCCTCTATTTTATATATTTTTAAAAAGCATGAAAAAAATAGCTGCTTTAACTTTTAAAATGCATAGTTTATGTGGGTGATGCTTGCCAGGAGATCGTTCAGATCATTCAGGAAAGAGATATTCATCATTTGTAAAATATCACGGTCACTTACTCATGTTTAATGCCAGAGATTACCTGCATTGATTTTGAAGTCAATAAAAGTACTCTCTAAAAATCAGCCAGGATACTAATTAAAAGTGTAACATTAACACTTAATTTTACAGCATGTTATTGAGGATTAAGAAGGTGTAAAGAGAAAAGAATCAACTTTTTCACAGGGTTGCCAGTCTTAAGATATCTGAAAAACCTTCATAAAGCTTTGGAATAGTAATATTGGCAAAACATCTTAACATATTTCCTGAAACCAAATCCTCTAATTGCATAGTGCTAAAGTAATAATTTATCCCTCTAGCTGTATGAGTGGCCTTTTGTGTTGAATTTATGAGGTATTTCTCCTTATTAAATCCTCTTATTAATGAACCATTTTATAGGCTCCAGGAACCAATTAGAAGAAAATGAAACCATCAGTCATTAGTCTAACTGTGTAAAGAGGTGCCCTTTAAATGGCTCTACTCAGAGCTCGCCTACAGCAATAATATGCAGCAGCACAAGTAAAATTCAAGGTAGAATTAACACTTTTATTACTGAACACCTAACCTGTGTTAGTGTTTCTACTTCGTGGTGCCAAATATTCATTATTTTAAGTGAAATTATGCTGGCGCGCTCATTTTATATCATTTTATATCTTTATATCGAATTCCTCTGGACACGCATTGTCTGGCGCGATCTTAATACACTGACTTGTACTGGATGGTCATTTTTTAAAGAATTCATGTTACACGAAGAAGTCTTTTCTGATATTATTCCTGTCAGAATGCATTTTCTTCACCTTTTGAATGTAAAATACGGTGTATCCTCATGCTTTCCCAAAGAACGTGGATTTGTGAAACTGATATTAGGGAATATGTTTCTGTTTTCTGACCTTTGTGACCACCTCTACTGTTACATCTGGGCTTTATGGAGCTTAGACAGCAGATCTCACACTTGGGGCATTTCCCTCTATGGCAGGTCTTTATCTGATGCTATCTTCTATTACCTGATGTTGCACCATCACCCTGTTTGTGTAGAATTTACATATCTAATTGCATTTTTCTTTTCTTACTACATAATGTCTCCCACAGGTGGCGGAGGGTGGTCGTGCCTCCCTGGCTGGAGTATGCGACGGAGATGAGGTGGTGTCAATCAACGGCGAGCCGTGTGCTGACCTCAGCCTTCTACGAGCGTTTGCACTAATCGATACGTCGATCGACTGTCTGCAGCTGCTTGTCAAACGGTAGCACCGCGTGCCAGCCGTTAGCTGAGCTCATATGAGACTTGTGCAAAGCCAGGAGCACACACTGCCAGATACATAGGATGGCATGTAATAATGTAATATAATGTAATAGAGTAATATAATACAATGCAAAATATAATAAAATACAAAATAATGTTGGTGCATCACTTATACTACAAAGTCTGTGTATCAGGCCAAGTGAGCCATGCAAGCTGCAGGTGTTTGGTGCTCACAGCAGCACTAAAAAGTGATTGTTGCCTTTTTTTAGATAGCATGTAGCTTCATGACATGTGAACCACTGACTGATTCTGTGAGAATATGCGTCCACGTCTGTGTGTGTGTTTTAGTGGGGTACTGTAATATGCCTTGGTCATGCTGACCTTCCAAGTGGCTTTGCCAAGGTGTTGCATATTTGTGAGTCTGATTGGCATGCAGCTGCTCAGCCATTACTCAACTGGCAGTGCCAGTCTGTTTACCAGGGTGACATGTCCTCAGATAATCCTGCTTTCTCCTTAATGGGCCTCAAACTGCATGTAGCTGTTTTGAAGGGAGATTAAAGTTGATTCTAAGCAGATCACCGCAACTTGTGTTTGACAAAATTAATTACATTTGGAGAAAAGAGCTGGTCTTTAAGGGCTAATTGACTTAAATACAGTTTGCTGTCATGCATATTGGCATTCGTTTACGCTATTCCAAACTGACCTTGAAAGTAGAAATTAGGCAAAGCAGCGTCTGAACGTGATCCTTTTCCACTTCAGTACCCTGACCTTTTTGATTAACTTGCTGACTTGAGATTAAATCTTCTCAGTTCCTTTGAGAACTTCCGAAGCACAAGAAGGGCTTAAATCCAGTGGTATAATTCCTCAGACACAATACCTGCTTACTACCTACTTTTAAAATGATAACAGAATAACACCAAATGTGTGTGAACTGGACACGCCCATGTCATTTATATTGAAATAAGATAAATAGACAGTCCTTGCTGATCTAAATTAGATATCTTCTACTAGACTAGTGGGACAATGTAAATAATACCAAATTTAGTTGCTAAGACATGGCATTTAATAATAAATAATTGTCTTATTGTCTCCCCTTGAGTTCACTTCATTTTAATGATGAAAAAAAAAACACATTTGCTCACTCATTGCTTCTCTCCCCTTCTTCTCTTCTCTAAAAGATACAACTCCATCCCTGCTGAAGACTATGAATCAGATGAAATGCACTGTGGTGAGAGGGCCTCTACTGGTGAGACTTTAGAGAGCACCACCCTCCACATCTTCTCACCAAAGGACAGATCCCAAATCCCAGATCCTACATCCCAGGATGAGGCCTTCAGTAGGGAGTTTAATGGCAGCACTGAGTTTTCCAAGGGAGGCCAGCTGCTTTGCACTCAGCTACATGCTCCCTCATCTAAGGAAAATGATGATAAAGTACAGCGGTGCTTCTCACCTGGGGACATGGTGGAGCTCCAGGTGTCCCTGTCTGAGCAAACCTTGGATGACGTGGGTTGTGCCTCCCTTGGAAGTGCTCGTGGGTTTGAAGGAGACCTCTCAAACAGAGAGACTATCGTGGAGACTATCCACGTCACCAATGCTACCGCCACATCGCA
Organism: Archocentrus centrarchus; assembly: GCF_007364275.1. Taxonomy (NCBI): domain Eukaryota; kingdom Metazoa; phylum Chordata; class Actinopteri; order Cichliformes; family Cichlidae; genus Archocentrus; species Archocentrus centrarchus. Next base: position 7,060,933 of record NW_022060145.1, read on the forward strand.
CTCTGCCAGAGAGCCGCTCAGCCATCACGGAGTGGTTCTAAGCTCCCCTTTGATGCTGGGGCAGGTGGAGGTCATTTTGCAGCAACCAGCAGCATCAGGAGCAGGGAGGGGCCTCCAGAGTGGGGGTGGCACTCGGGTCAGGGAAACAGTTGGTTCCCAAAGTGAAGAAGAAGAAGAAGAAGAAGGAAGAGGAGGAGGAGGGCACTGCGAGGGTGTCCCTGGTTCTTTTACTGTCACATATGAAATTCCCTCAGAAGAGGCAGCGCCTGCAGATGAGCAGGACTCTGATTCTGAGGGGGATCAAGACAAACCCAACAAGCATCGGGCAAGGCATGCCAGTAAGTATCTTTGAACCAGTTCCACCTGTACCAGTATTATTCTCTCGTGCATTCTTTCTGTGTGTGAGAGCATAGGGAATAAGAGTCTCTTCTTTAAGGGGGAATCTTCACCATTAAATTACATTTGTCAACATGTGTGCATTCCAAAGCCTGATGTCCAGTGTGTGTATGCCTCAAAATAGTCTCACTGCAATCAGTGGGGGTGGGGGTGCTCATTCCTTTGAATGGAAGGAGATACATCCGGATCTAACCTGAATTATTACAGAGCCAAAGTTATAGTAGAGCGGGTAGATGGGGCTGCCAACAAACTCATATCATATAAAGAATCAAAAGGAAAAGACACAAAAAGAATGAACACTACGTAAAAAAGCTGCTGCACCTTATAAAACATTTTAACCATCCATTTAAAGAGCGGTAATGGTGAATATGGATACTGGAGCGTTCCTGTGAGCTGTGTAGAAGACATAAATATAACACCAGCACGCTGATGATGCCTGCAGAAGTGGCCCTTTGACAGACACCAGCATGTGCTCCCCTAGACGGTTACCTGATCCTTTCAAACTGGGTGCTTTAACTAAGCTAAAAAAGTGAGTCTGTTGCTCACTCCCACTGTCTCCTCCACCTTCAGGTTAGTCTTGCAAGAATAGAAAAAAAAGTAAGCCTGCTTGCTTTATTGTAAGAGTGCTTTTAGTGTTCCTTCTCTCTTGCTATCGGTTTGGACTGAAAGTGATTTAAGAAGAAAAGATTTTTTTTTTTCTTTTCTAGCAGACGGCCTGCCAACATACACATAAGGATTGGTGAAGACGTTGCTGTCCTGGTGAATTTATTGCATGCATGCTAAAATAATCTTTCTCGCTTCCTATTCCTGGCTACTTTATAGGGTTGAATAACTGATTGAGGGTACAAATGGGAATATTAGACTTGGGTCAGTGCATTTCATAATTGCTTTATGGGCCAGTGTATTATGTTCAACTGAACGAGCACATTTGAAAGATAAAATCACAACAGTATAGTGTAGAAGTATATACTGTAGTTATAGATGGATAAATGTAACGTGTGGACTAAGAATCTATGTAATGTATCATGTCTTATGTGAATGAATCTGTTAATAGCTTGGTTTACAGTCTATTTGTTGAGTGTTTGGATCAGTTCAACCACAGAGCATGTAGTATTAATAGTTTGTTGTTCTTTCTGTCTTTGCTCCTTTTGTAAATGTTGGATGACGTTTATATCAAAGTAATATTACAGGCTGAAACTGCTTTGGGGCTTGCCTTCATTTTGAAGCTGAATTGTATCATCTGTTGCCAAGTAACTTCTGCAGGAACCTTTGATGAGTGCAAAACTAAACTGAATTTGATATAATATTATTCAGGATATTCAGCTCATGTTCAAGACAGATATATGACAAAAACAACTGTTTGCATTAATTTTGAAGTAATTTAAGCATTAACTACAGTCGTAGGTGCAGTGCAGATACCTTTATGTTTTTGTTTTTTGTTTTATTATTGTAATATTGTAATTATTGTTTGATTAATATCTGATTAATTATGATTCAAACATTTGATGAGTGTAATTCTGTAAGTTATTAATGCCATTTAATCAGATGAATAAACACAACTCGCTCTCTTTTCCTTCTCTACACAGGGCTCAGGCGCAACGAGAGCCTATCTGAGAAACAGCTAAAGGAGGCCAAGTCCAAATGTAAACGTATTGCTCTCCTCCTTACGGCTGCTCCAACCAACCCCAATAACAAGGGGCTGTTAATGTTCAAGAAGCATCGTCAGAGAGCTAAGAAATTCACACTTGTGAGCTACGGCACAGGTGAAGACGAACCAGAGTACAGCGACGAGGAGGACGACGAAAACTGGGACAACAGACAAGAGACCTCTGCTACTGAATTTACCCTTGTGACCCCAAACGAGTCTGAAATAGTCAAGCCTTTTCTCACTAATACCCACAGTAGCAAAGGTGTGCTAACTTTTACTTTGGACAAAGGTCTCCTTGAAATTGAAAGGAATTTGAAGAACCAAGCAGAGATGGAATGTTTGCCTGAAACCAAAGGCAAGGGTGCGCTGATGTTTGCCCAGCGCCGTCAGAGGATGGATGAGATTTCTGCTGAACATGAGGAGCTTAGGCGCCAAGGGATGCCCGTGGAAGCAGTGCAGGAGGCTGGAAAGAAAATAGCGGAGCATTCCTACATGCAGTCCACAACAGAGGGCCATACTTACATGGATGTAAACATGCACCAGCAAACTCAACAACAGTACCAGCAGTTTCAAGAACAACAGTACTATGAGCAACAACGACAGAACTACCAGCAGCAGCAACAATATCAGCAGCAATATCAACAGCAGCAGTATGAACAAAGTCATTATCAGCAACAGCAAATGTATCAACAACAGCAGGAATATCATCAGGCACAGCAGAACTTGCAGCACTATTCAGCAAATACCAATGGCACAGTCCAATATCAAACAAATGAAATGCAGAGTTCTTTCAGTAATCGTACTGCAAAGCCTTTCTCAGTAGACAACATGGCTGCCACCCCTTATTCTCATGCGATGAGTGGGACCAATCAAGATTCTGTGGGTCAAGGAGAGCAGATTGCTTCCCGTGATGAACGCATTTCAACTCCTGCAATTAGGACGGGCCTTTTGTTGGATTCAAAGAGAAAGAATGCTGGAAAGCCTATGTTCACATTTAAGGAAGCCCCAAAAGTATCCCCAAACCCAGCATTACTGAACCTCCTCAACAAAGGTGATAAGAAGTTGGGTTTTGAGTCAGGACCTGAGGAGGACTATCTTAGCCTTGGGGCTGAGGCTTGTAATTTCCTCCAGGCTCAGCGAGTTAAACACAAAATTCCTCCACCAGTTGCCCCAAAGCCTGTGATCAACCCCAACTCACCTCCTTGGTCCTCACAGATAGAAGTGACCAACCAGGACATGCCTCAGTGTGCTGAAAATAGTCTATCCACACCTGCTGTAGCCCCCACCGCAGAGACTACCCCTGCTCCAGAACTAGAGCCAACCTCTGCACCTGCCCCTGAGTCTTCTCCCCCTGCAGCACCCCAGGAGAATCCTGCCAGCACTAGCAAAGAGGAGCAGCACACGTGGCCTCTTCCGGAATCTGAATCTCAACAACAGCCTATGCAAGTTCCAGCTCAGGAGGCAAATGGACATATGAATACTATGCTGCAGCCTGAGTCATCTCCTGCAACTACCTGGGGTGCAACACAAACACAAGTGCAACAACAGTTATCTTCCAGTTCTTGGCATTCAGCTCAAGTGCAGCCTCCAGAACCACCCCTGAGCCAGTCTCCACCCCAACCACCTTGGGTAACACGTCAGCCTACTCAGAACCAGGCACAGCAACCACCTACAAATACTTGGAACCCTCAAATTCAGCAATCCTGGATTCAGCCTCCAGAGCAAGCGCAAGCCCAGGCACATGTTCAGCCATCCTGGGCCGAGTCAAGAGAGCAACCTCAGTCTCAGCCACAGGTTCAGCCATCCTGGGCACACTCTACTGAGCAGCCACATCTACAGCAAATACAGCCAAACTGGGGTCAAGCCCAAGAACAAATGCAGCCACAACTTCAGAACCAATGGACACAACCATCACAAACTGACTCTCAACATCAACCACCATGGATGCAACAACCCCATAAAAAAGCACAACCTCCTTGGGTTCAAGCGGTACAACCAGAATCCCAGCCACAACCGTCATGGGTTCAGCAACCACAGCATCAAGCTCCTCCACAATCATGGCCACAGGCTCAAGCGCAAGGTCAACCTCAACCACCTTGGGTATCAGCTCAGCCTCAGCAGCAACAGCTACCTTCAATGGATGCATGGGCCCCATCACAACCTCAACCCCAAGCTCAGCCACCCTGGATGAAAGTAGCTCAACCACAACATCAAACACAGCCTCAAGCTAATTTAAATCCATGGGCGCCAGTACCTGCCCCAGCTCAGCCTACTTGGACTCAACAGCCCCCAGAGCATGGTCAACACCATATAAGTTCTTGGCCTCAAGAGCAAGATCAGGCCCAACATCAGCCTCCATGGGCTCAACCTGTTCCAGCCCAACCAACACCACAGCCAAAGTGGCAACAGCCCATATCAAAGAGTCCACCACCACCACCACCAATGAATGCCTGGCAACCAGCTCATTCACAGCCTCAGACACTCGTGAATGCCTGGATACCACAGTCAGAGCAAAAAACAGTGAATATTTCCACATTGACAGTGAACACTCGTCCATCTCCAAAACCTTGGCAACCACCACAGAATACCCCACAAAACCGATCCCCTCCTGCCCCACCACAGCGAATGCACTCTTTTACTACTGGTCAAAGAGCTTCATCACCCATCAACCCAATGGCCACTGTCCTAAACCCATCATCCCAGGGTTCAGCATTTGAGATGCCAGCTGTTAGAGGAAAAGGAGCTGATATGTTTGCAAAGAGGCAGTCCCGTATGGAGAAGTACATCGTGGACTCTGAGACTGTGGAAGCAAACAAGGCAAGCAGGTCAACATCACCAGCAGCTTCCTTACCGAACGAGTGGAAATATACTCCCAACGTACGTGCTCCACCTCCACGTGCATATAATCCTATTCAGTCACCTTTTTATCCCCCAGCAGCAGCAAAGCAGCCCCCTTCAACTAGCCCTTCAACCAAAGCAAAGAAAAAAGAGAAAGAGAAACAGCTACCCGCCCCTAAACCTCTCAATGTAATAGATGTCATGAAACATCAACCCTATCAACTAAATTCCTCACTCTTTATCTATGGCCCAGCAGCAGAGGCTGCCAAGTCTTCTGTATCTAAGACCAGTTGTTCACCTCCTAATCCACCTGATGATAACCACCCAATCAGATATGAGCAAATGCCCCCGGTCCAGCCAGCTGGACCATTTGGTGCCCCATACCCCCAACAACCCTATGGGATGTCAATGCAGCCTGTGATGCATGATAGCCAGTATCAGCAGATTCAAGCAAATGTTTATCCTCCCTCCAATCCTTATCAGCAATCTCCTGGTTGTCAATACCAGCAAGTGTATAACCAACAGTATCAACAACCTGCTCCACCTGCTTATCTTCCCCAAGCCCCTCAGCCTCCAAATTCTCCCTACCAGCACTCAGTGCAAGCTGGTTACCAGCCAGCCAGTAGCCCTCCCTATCTGGCAACTCCCTCAGTGCCCTACCAGCCACAGCTTCCCAGTAGCTATATTGCTCCCAGTTTCCCTGTGGCTGCTAGGCCTGAATCTGCATCTGGTGGTAACACTGGAGTGGCTCCTAAGCCTAGGTTTACAGCTAATAAGAGCTCAGCTCAGGTGTGGAAGCCTACAGCAGTTGATAAAGAGTGATTCTTGTAGAATCATGACTTATTGGAAGTCTGCTTGAATCAAAGGGTTTGTGCTCTGCCAAATGGACTATTTTCACTACCGCCTCTTTTTCTTGTCACAGGGCAGAACCTAGTAGTTGTGAGAGCTAATGAAAAAGGAATATCTATCAAGTTAAGAATATCACAAAGTTGTCACAATACTTGTAAACATTTTTATAAAAAATTTTGCAAAAATAATTGACACAAATTAATTACATTTTATGTAAAAGAATTGAGTGGTCGTGTATAAGAGTGTAGGGGAGCATAATGCTCAATGTGAAGTGAAAGAAAAGGGTGAGAGGAAAAAGATTCAGTGGATCTGAAAGTAAAGACAAGAAGCTGATTTTTTTTTTTAAAGAAGAACATGATAAATGTTCCTAATATTACAAATAATAAATGAAAAAAAGAATTAAAAAAAAAATAATGTTTCTAAATCACTAATAAAAATAAAGATAAAAATATATGGGTAAGTGAGAAGGATGGGGCCTGTAGCATGTAATGATACCAAGCGGAAGGCTTAATTTGTCATGTCAGCTGTTGAGTACGGAGATTATGTAACTGTGGAGTTTAAGGCCATTCTAGGCCAAATTACGCAGCAGATAAACTTGCTTAAACATGAAGTGTTTGATTCTTTTTTCTTTTCCAGTACATTTACCGGTTCCTTTTCCGTAGGTCCTTCTTAAGTGTTGGATTTATTTAAAGCGTTCTACCAGCTGTTTCATCATGTTAGATACTATATTTAAACTCCCTCATGAGAGGAGGTTCTGAGGTCCAGAGAGTAGGCTTAAATTTCAACTTAAGCCAGTGAAAGCTACTATCTTAGACTGTCATAGTATTTTTCCTGATAAGAGCCAGTTATATAATGTCACTCACTCACTCTCTCATAGATTTACCCATTATGCATCTGCCCCTTGTTTTGATATATGAACAGATAATAAATTATATACAACAAAGAATTATTGGAAGGATAAGCAGCCTGGTAATGCACATGAATTTGTTTTTGGTACAGGGCCACTCTTTGGTTCTTTGTGTTCTTTTCTTTGTCTCTGTGTGTTTCTCTTCATAGTGCACTCTCTGTATGATTCACTGCAGTGCCATTAAAATGTCTTTTATCTTTCTGTGGTTTTCCTTTCTTTTGTCCTCTGAGCATGCTTTTAGGGTTTCCTCTATTTCTAGTCTATTTCCTTTTATCTTGCTTAAATTTCACCACTTCTACACCCACAGCAGAAATACTGTCAGTTTTATTTATATGTTTATTTATTTTTGCATTTTTTTACCCTGACAACAAAAAGAAAAATTGGTTGCAAATTAGAGTTATCAGCCAGATACACCTCATTATCCAAATAAGCTCCTTTTTTTTTTGGAATTGGGGTTTTAGAAGCTTGAGATGTGCATTCCTGCAGAATGACTACCTGATGATGCATTTATGGAGAGTATTATTAGACTTGTGACTTCATCGTGACTTCATTGGATAATTTTGGTCGAGTGAGTGGGCCCGGCTGAAATGTATATCCATGTTGTGTCACGCGTTTTGAGAAAGAGCAGTAATATGTTAAATGAAAGTATCAGTATCCGATTTTGCCAACTATTTCTGGAGGGAACTGATCCCCACCCCCCACAGCCTCATGTGCTGGTTACATGTGCATCTTTATCTGCATTCATTTATGTTCCCATGCAATTAAAAGACAATAAAAGACAGACAGTCAATCTTTACTCTTGGTTGAGAGCCCACACATTAATCCCCTATAGCGCTGTTACACCAAACTTTGATACTTTTACTTTAGATTATCTCTATTTTAATAAGAAAACTATTTTAAACATCTACCTTCTAAGTCTCAGTATGGACACCATTATGGACACCAGCTGTTATGCTCAGCCCCTTTTCTGAGTATGTTAAATCTAGCAGAAATGAATAGCAGATAGACAGATATAAACCATGCGCAATTGGCCAGTCATCTTATCGGTCTCCTTCGGCAGACCGAAAATATGACCTACGATTATCTACTAATCTGCTCATATATTCTTGTGTCCAAGACTTCACTGCTGCAGGCATTTTAAGCAAACCACATACCTGAGTCAGCAGAGAATTTATTCCCCTTGACTGATTTAGCATTTATCTATGCACCCACTTCTTTTCTGTTCATTCATTTCTGCCATATTTTACCAGCTGACGGTACACATCACTTACCAGATGATGGCAGCACTGTCTTTTCTTCATATCTACCATACATAACAGAAGATATCGGAAGAGATTATGAACAGTACAGTGGCAGATTTTTCTCCCCACATAACCCTTGGCAGCGCAGGTCTCCTGGGGACATTATTTGTATTAGGCATTTAGCATCTCCATCTCATTATTCTTTCAAACTGTTGTTTAGCAAACCATGTTCAGTGGAAATGAGCTGAATGTGGCTCATACTTTCAGAAGGTCGTGCACTTTCATATTTCATATGCCAGTTGCTCTGATAAATTGGGGGGGGGGGGGGGGGGGGGGGGGGTGTGCACTATGTTTAGACAAATGCTAAAGCACTGGGTTGAAGAAGCTTTTGCAATTGATTTCACTGACTACAGTATGACATATCCTAGAACTCTTTTGCACATTTATGTCCCTTGTGAATAAGAGAGCAGCTGGAAGTAGCTTCTATACACAGATAAATTATACATATATTACAGCATTTAAAAGAAATAATCCTGGCAGAGAGCTACTCTGTTTTTTACTCTTATCCAGGCTAATTTGATTTGGCCAAAGAGCCAAACACAAATGATCCCTTACTAAAATAAACATGTCTGGATCCTTCTTTACAGGCAACTGGCAGGAGCTACTCCCTTTCTCCATCAGCCAGAGTACCATCCAGGGGCCAGAAGTCAGCTTCAACTTCTTCCTCCCCAAAGCCCCCAGCTCAGGGCTCGACAACTCCCCCAGCGAGGCAGACATCCTGGCTGGAAAAAGGCCACAAGCCCCTTACACCATGGGAGGCTGCCTCCCGGCATCCCCTGGGCCTGGTAGATGAAGCTTTTGCTTTCCAGAACCTCCAGCAAACCCTTGCCTCGAATGTTCGCTTGGCAGCCCAGCGCAAAGTGTTGCCTGAGCCGCCAGCAGAGTGGAAAGCCAGGGTTTCTTACCAAGCACCACAGAAAACAGGCAGCCAGACTTGGAGCCCGAGCCAAAGCCGGAATCTGAGTCGAGCTTCGCCTCCATCATTTGTGTCGCCAGTAAGGAGCCCTACCTCCACCCCAGTTTGTCATGCTGGTTACAGGTCCCTGCCCAGACAGTGGCAGCCTCAGAAATCTGTGACAGAGGCAAACCTGAGGCCCTCAGTGTCTTCATTTGAGTCTAAGAGCCCTTTGGCGAAGCAAACTTACAAGTCTGTGTACAGCAGCAACACTTGGAGCTGGAGGCGGTAGACTACAGTTCAGCCTGTGTGGTCTTTAATGAGTCAAATCTCATTTCTTGAGGGTTTCATAAAGCATTCACATGCAGTCAGTCCATTTTGTTTTTAAAGTATGTTAGAAAGGAAAGAAAGCTGATTGCTAGAGGTCTAGTTTTGATGTAAAACTTGATTTTTTTTAAATACATTCTACTGTTTTGCTGTTTTATCATTTTAGGTTAGATTTAATTTGCATGCCATAATTAAATAAGAAAAGACAGGAAAAACATGGATGGTAAACACACTGAAGTGGGAGAGTAGTTGATTAGATAATGAGATTAGTATGTTGTTTAGAGTGGATAGAGTGAGTAAATAGACATGTTCAGTACAAAATAAGTGGAAAAGCATTTGGTTGTATATTAACAGCATATGTAGATTTATCCGTGACTGTTGAGTTAATCTTTTAGAGCATGCAATGGGAGAAAAGAGAAAAGAGTGATGGATGCAGGTTTCAAGTAAAGATTGTTTCTTGAGTTGTTCTTGAGCTTGTGGATTCCTGGTAATCAGAGTTTGATATTTTGCCGTGAATGCATGCATTTGCCATGCTGGTTCCTGCCGTGGTTGTGCACTTTTGTTGCTTATTTTGCAAATCCATCATATGCGGGAACAGGATTTGTGATGTTCTCTAACAGGAAAATGATTCAAGTGCTAGAATGCAATTACTTCGGGAACCTCGGGGAAAAGGTTTGCGCTATAACTTGGCATGCTGTGGGTGGGCATGTTATTATGTCATCCATTTAACTGTTCACCAGGTGCATTTTAATAAATGCATCAGCACGTGGCCACTAGACACTTCAACTGTCCAACACTTTGCTTCAGCTACCTGTTAGAACAAGGTAATTGTTACATTACTGCTCAACGTATCGGAGAGAATCAGTGAATTTCATCAACTGCTTCATGTAGATGAATCTTAACCAAGACTGCAACAAAGGTTTTTGTTTATTTTATGAAAGGTTTACTGGAGCCAGGGCAGTTGTTTACAGTAGGCAATGGACTTGTGGCTTATTTCTGGTTTGGGCTCGTGCTTTCGACTTGTAATCATCTCCAAATGCTAAAGCCAGGTTGGTGTTTCCACAGAGTGCACGTAATGTGATTCTCACCGAGCAATCTCATGAACGCAAGTAAGATTTATTACGCAGCATTGTGTTTTGTGCTGATGTGCTATAGTGTATCTCTGATTATTTTACTGTATCACTTCCATTCAAGCAACACACATTATGGGTCATAATACAATGTCAGCAATCAATTTCTGTTCCAAACAAAAATAGAGATTCATGTTAAGCATTCTATGAAATAAATGCAGTGAAACAGCACAATTTAAGACATTGGCCATTTGTGCTCTTTGCTCTCTGTTCCCAGCTTGTAACGTTTTGCTCTGGGCCATTTGCTGCTTGCTCTACCGTCCCATGAAGCTTTCTGTATGATGTGTTGTCTTAAATGATCCCTCCATATACAGCAAGGGGAGTTGAGAGGGAGACCGGTTCCCATGGTGACCAGATGTTGCATAATAACAGTGGGTACCTAGTGTAGCTGAACCATTAGAGAACGAGAGATAAGGGCGCAGATGGAGCTGATAAACAGAAAGAATTTCCCCACCAATTTAGATGTGGGAAACACTTTGCAGTGCAAATGCTTTTTTAAGTGGTGAAGGCTGATGTGTGCATAGTACACATAACTTTAAAATATTTTTATCCTTTGACCCAGGCATAGTTTTCGATTTAGCATGCAGTGCAATATGCTTGCCTTGAACATCCAACCCTGAAGTCCCGCTCTGTACTGCAAACTCAGCCTGCCTTCTTTTAACAACTGAGGAAAAATACAACAAATTTAAACTGAGCAGGGTCGTTTAAAACATTGTGATGGCATTATAAAGTAAATGAATTCCATTAGACTTTGGTCCTTCCTGTACCACATGATGGCACTTAAAACAAATAGCATGTGATTGGTCTGCAGGCCTTGGGGGGGTCATGTTCCCATGGTGGACGTCACTGAATATATTTAATGTTGGCTGTGCACGGCAATTTCTTGCTGAGTGCTGATGAGGACCGTTTCAGCTGAAACAGCTTTATTTTGATGTTAAAGCTTTGTCAGTGGTTTGCTAAGTGAGTTATGTCTTTAGCATTTTCAATGCATGTCTATTAGCAAATTCACAAGTTGGCAACACATTATTGCCCTTTGTATAGTTAGAGTAACTTCAACCCCTTCAATACTTCTCAATTGTCAGACATATTCTCACTTTGTCTTCTTAATGGTTTTCATTTAAGTTCATCTGAACAGTTGACCTATATATACAAATATGTACACACTATAAACGCCCCAGAGTTGGCAGAACTCAAGAACTTAAGATAACCTTAAGTATAGATTACAGTACTGTGCAAAAGTCTAGGGTCACCCCACACTGATCAAAAAAAATTAAAAGAACATTTTTTAATCAGAGTATAGCATAAAGTCAATTAAATTTCTGGGACATTGATCTGGTCAGTTAAGTAGCAGAGGGGGTTGTTAATCAGCTTCAGCTGCTTTGGTGTTAATGAAATTAAGAACAGGTGCACTAGAGGGGCAACAATGAGCCAACCCCCCCCAAAAACAGGAATGGTTTTACAGGTGGAGACTACTGACATTTTTCTCTCCTCATCTTTTCTGACTGTTTTTCACTAGTTTTGCATTTGGCTAGGGTCAGTGTCACTACTGGTAGCCTGAGGCGATACCTGAACCATACAGAGGTTGCACAGGTAGTCCAACTCCTCCAGGATGGCACATCAATATGTGCCATTACCAGAAGGTTTGCTGTGTCTCCCAGCACAGTCTCGAGAACATGGAAGAGATTCCAGTTATTCTAGGAGAGCTGGACAGGGCCGTAGAAGGTCTTTAACCCATCAGCAAGAAGAGTATCTGCTTGTTTGGGCAGTGCCAGAGCACTACAAAATGACCTCCAGCAGGTCACTGGTGTGACTGTCTCTGACCTTGGACCCATCATTTTTTTTCACTCTGATTTTTGGGGTATCTTTGAATTCAGCCCTCTATCGACTGATAATATTCATTTCCATCAAGCCATGTGGCCTCCTTATGTTCCTAACACATTACCCAGTCCATATCTGTATAGATATCCAACATGATTTTTTTCCTGTTGAGATCTGATGTGTTTTCAAAGTGTTCCTTTAATTTTTTGAGCAGTGTATTTTGCTGTGATGGTCTTGAGCAACACTTGTCTAGTCTTTCTGGAGGTCTTCAAAATGTTTCTTTGGACATTGTCTGCTTCTTCACTCATTTTCAGTCCAGTCGTTTTCAGAGGAATGCTTTTTCTTTTTTTGAGTCACTTAACACTGACCTATGAGTCATTCAAGCATAGGGGATGAACCAGTTTTGTGTTTACACGTAACAGACAACTTAGCAAAGAATCCATTTTAAAATGTATCTTTAGATACTTTGTTGCTAGCAGCCTATTACAAAAGCAAATAATTTGTTCCCATTTCTTTAGCTGAGTCTATGTTGACAGTTTGACAGGCATAAAACAGTGTTTTTGCACCAACAAGTTGATTCCCAAAGAGCTATTAGCTGAAAACATTTCTCAGCATAATGTGCAGTCCATCCTTAAAATATGAGGAAACTGTACAAAGAGAGTGGCATGCCTAAAATACCTATATGAACAGTATCTGAAACACATGTCATTCAGCAAAGACCTGACACAGGACCTTGGAGGATGGGACGTGTCATAGGGCAAGAGGCAGGGTACATTCTGGACAGGTCGCTAACCTGTCACAAGGCTAACACAGAGCGACAGACACCTACGGGCAATTTAGAGTCACCAATCAGCCTAACCTCACTACATGCATGTCTTTGCACTGTGGGAAGAAACCCGTGCAAACATGGGGTGAACATGCAAACTCCACATAGAAAGGCATCAGGCAAGGTGGATTTGAACCCAGGCAACAGTGCTAACCACTGTGCCACCACGTCTACAGCCATCTGTAAAATTTTGTGGAGGCTCTGTCACAGTTTGGGGCTGTGTTTCAGCAAGTGGTCCTGGGGATCTTGTCAAAATTGATGGAACTGTGAATGTAGAAAATTACTTTCAGATTTTGATGCACCGTGTGGAAAGTGTCTGACTCGCACCAGCTTAATTTTTACAGAACAGCAATGATCCCAAAAACACTGCCAATGCAGTAAAAACATACCTGGATATACAAACACACAATGGAGCACTATCAGTCATGGAATGGCCTCCCCAGAGCCCGGACCTTAACATGACTGAAGCAGTGTGGGATCATCTTAATGGAGCACAGAATAAAAAGGAAGCCAACATCCAAAGAAGAGCTTTGAATGTCCTTCAAGAAGCCTCTCTCTCTCTATACAGTACCAGTCAAAAGTTTTTATACACACACACACACACACACACACACACACACACACACACACACACACACACACACACACACACACACACACACACACAGACATTCTTATTATACCACATTAGTTCACTTTCCCACATAATCCTTAATAATTCTCAAATCAATGCAGATTCCTCCTGAGCTACTGTAATGACACTGGCCAAGAGAGATGGTGGTGGGCAAGTGAAGTAGTAGTGGCAGTGGTCTAAATTTAGTCGCCTCTCTGCTTGTGAACTAAATACCAATGACAACAGACAAACTGACACCCACCCACTCATTCAGTCACTCAGTCGGCTGGGTCAGGCTGCAGCCCCCTCTCGCTGCCCTCCCCGACACAATCCTTGGTAACGGGGAGCGTGAGCGCCCACACAGGTTACGCTGCCCAGTCTGACCTCACCTTTCCTTCCCTGAGGAGACAGGCACAACTTAAGACAACCCCCTGAGGGTCCTTCAGGACAGGTAAGCCATCGCTTGGACTTCTCCACAGGTGTGCTGTCCATATCTAACACCACGCTTGCACTTTTAAGCAAGCATGACTCCCTCTACAGCCTATACTCATTCCCTCTGCATTTTGCTCTTAGTGTGATAGTTTGCCTTTATAGTTAATTACCCTTAAGTTATTTTTGATGAACACATTATTGAAAATGTGTCTTTTTGCCTGTATTAATTTACTGGTATATATGTGCTATAGCCTGCTTTAACTTAAGTGATTATACCTAATATTGAATACTATAAATAGCATTCAAATAGCAATAGCAATAGTACACACACACACACACACACACACACACACACACACATGAATTGGAGGTAAAACTTTACACTGAAATCTTGCCTGTTATCTGCCATGGCAAAATAATTGATATCCCAGTGATTGTAATTTGAATGGTGAAGACTTGCTTCACCATTCTTTGTTCCATCAAGAAACTTTGTGAAGAGTGTTTTGGATCAGAATACATATTTGTTTTCACTGAGACCTTGGTGTAAACTTTCCGCTCTGCTCTTTAATCTGCTGTTTTGCCTGTTTGATGTGACAACACCGTGTTCTCTACCCCTGTCCTTTCAGCCCACTTGGGTAATTTCAAACATATTGATTCCCAGACACCCCCTGACACAGCTGGTTGCCATGTCTGAGGAGCATGTGCTTAGGGCCCAAAGTTATTTAAAGGGATGTGCTAACTTTGCCCTTTTCACTGCCCTAATAAATTCTATCTGCTTCGGTGGGTTCTTGTGCGTGTTGTGGATGCTTGATGCCAGCCAGTCAATAACCAGCATACAGCCATGTTGCCATGCTTTTGTCTTTGGTTATACATTTAAACAGGTTGTATTCTTGTGCACTGTCTCCTGGGACTTTTTGCCTCACTCCCAACTCCCCAGAGGCAGCCATGTCACAGTTCTCCACCATGACAACCACAGAGAGGAAAATGCAGGCAGCAGCAATCTGCAGGGAGTTTCAAGCCCAAGAAGGTAGCTGCATCATTTCCTCTTCACTTGCATGTTTTCCTGATCCCTCCGATCTCTCCCTTTCTCTTGTTGCATCCTTTCTTTTGCTTCACACTCTGTTCCTACCTTCTCATTTTTTATTACACATGTCAACAAAGACATGGATTTAACATCAAGTTACAGGACACACCAGGATCCCAGACCTGTTAACTTTACTGTGAAACTCGTCCTTCGCATATATATTCAGTGGACACTACAACATTTACTTTATAGAAGTCATTTTCTTGTGAAACAGTTGCCAACCCTCCCCTCCGTCATTCTGACTATAAATAAGCAAATGACTACTTTGTGACTCAAAGTAACTAATCTCTTTGTCGTTGTCCTTTGAACATGCTATTTCAGGGCGTGGACAACTGTGTGCCTTGGGGATAGGGAGGGTCTGAAGGCTACTGACAGCTGAAAGATATTCTGGCAAATTATGCATCTCACACTTGGATATAGGCCGATGACATCTCCATGATCAGCATGCAGTAGCTAGCATGCAGAGCAAACCACAAAACAAGCACTGGACACGAGTTGATTACGAGGGAAGATAATTCCTCGTTCATCATACTGGCAGGAGTGCTAAGTCAGCAATCCATGTACGGGGGAGGTTTTTTTGCAGTATGCTTTTTTTTTTTTTTCCTGTGTGCATTTAATTTCATTCAGCATAGGTGGGAGTACAGGAATCATGAAAATAAATTTGTCTTGTCAGAAGTCTGATTCCAGTACTGAATAAACACAAGTTCTTTAGTCTCTTCAATTCAATTCAATTCAATTCAATTTTATTTATATAGCGCCAAATCACAACAAACTGTCGCCTCAAGGCGCTTTGTATTGTGGGTAAAGACCCTACAATAATACAGAGAAAACCCAACAGTCAAAACGACCCCCTATGAGCAAGCACTTGGCGACAGTGGAAAGGAAAAACTCCCTTTTAACAGGAAGAAACCTCCAGCAGAACCAGGCTCAGGGAGGGGCAGTCATCTGCCGCGACCGGTTGGGCTGAGGGGAGAGAAAGACATGCTGTGGAAGAGAGCCAGAGATTAATATCAATTAATGATTAAATGCAGAGTGGAGTATAAACAAAGTAAATAAGGTGAATGAGAAACAGTGCATTATGTGAACCCCCCAGCAGACTAGGCCTATAGCAGCATAACTAAGGGATGGTTCAGGGTCACCTGATCCAGCCCTAACTATAAGCTTTATCATAAAGGAAAGTTTTAAGCCTAATCTTAAAAATAGAGAGGGTGTCTGTCTCCCGAATCCAAGCTGGAAGCTGGTTCCACAAAAGAGGCGCCTGAAAGCTGAAGGCTCTGCCTCCCATTCTACTCTTAAGTATCCTAGGAACCACAAGTAAGCCAGCAGTCTGAGAGCGAAGTGCTCTGTTGGGTGATATGGTACTATGAGGTCTTTGAGATAAGATGGTGCCTGATTATTCAAGACCTTGTATGTGAGGAGAAGAATTTTAAATTCTATTCTAGATTTAACAGGGAGCCAATGAAGAGAAGCCAATATGGGAGAAATATGCTCTCTCTTTCTAGTCCCTGTCAGTACTCTAGCTGCAGCATTTTGGATCAGCTGAAGGCTTTTCAGGGAGCTTTTAGGACAGCCTGATAATAATGAATTACAATAATCCAGCCTAGAAGTAATAAATGCATGAATGAGCTTTTCAGCATCACTCTGAGAAAGGATGTTTCTAATTTTAGAAATATTGCGCAAATGCAAAAAAGCGGTCCTACATATTTGTTTAATATGTGCATTGAAGGACATATCCTGGTCAAAAATGACTCCAAGATTTCTCACAGTGTTACTGGAGGCCAAAGTAATGCCATCCAGAGTAAGTATCTGGTTAGACACCATGTTTCTAAGATTTGTGGGGCCGAGAACAAGAATTTCAGTTTTATCTGAATTTAGAAGCAGGAAATTAGAGGTCATCCAGGCCTTAATGTCTTTAAGACATTCCTGCAGTTTAACTAATTGATGTGTGTCATCTGGCTTCATTGATAGGTAAAGCTGAGTATCATCTGCATAACAATGAAAATTGATGCAGTGCTTTCTAATAATACTGCCTAAGGGAAGCATGTATAATGTAAATAAAATTGGTCCTAGCACAGAACCCTGTGGAACTCCATAATTAACCTTAGTGTGTGAAGAAGACTCCCCATTTACATGAACAAAATTGGAGTCTATGAGATAAATATGATTCAAACCACTGCAGTGCAGTACCTTTAATACCTATAGCAAGCTCTAATCTCTGTAATAAAATGTTATGGTCAACAGTATCAAAAGCTGCACTGAGGTCCAACAGGACAAGAACAGAGATGAGTCCACTGTCAGAGGCTCTAAGAAGATCATTTGTAACCTTCACTAATGCTGTTTCAGTACTGTGATGAATTCTGAAACCTGACTGAAACTCTTCAAATAAACCGTTCCTCTGCAGATGATCAGTTAGCTGTTTTACAACTACTCTTTCAAGAATCTTTGAGAGAAAAGGAAGGTTGGAGATTGGCCTATAATTAGCTAAGACAGCTGGGTCAAGTGATGGCTTTTTAAGCAGAGGTTTAATTACAGCCACCTTGAAGGTCTGTGGTACATAGCCAACTAATAAAGACTGATTGATCATTTTTAAGATTGAAGCATCAATAATTGGAAAGACTTCTTTGAACAGTCTAGTAGGAATGGGATCTAATAAACATGTTGCTGGTTTGGAGGAAGTAACTATTGAAGTTAACTCTGAAAGATCAACTGGAGCAAAAGAGTCTAAACAAATACCAGCAGTGCTGAAAACAGCCGAACATGAAGAATAATCTTTGAGATGGTTATGAATAATTTTTTCTCTAATGTCTAAAATTTTATTTGTAAAGAAATCCATGAAGTCACTACTAGTTAACGTGAAAGGAATACTCGGCTCTACAGAGCTCTGACTCTTTGTCAGCCTGGCTACAGTGCTGAAAAGAAACCTGGGGTTGTTCTTATTTTCTTCAATTAATGATGAATAGTAAGATGTCCTAGCTTTACGGAGGGCTTTTTTATAGAGCAACAAACTCTTTTTCCAGGCTAAATGAGCATCTTCTAATTTAGTGAGACGCCATTCCCTCTCCAGCTTTCGGGTTATCTGCTTTAAGCTGTGCGTTTGTGAATTATACCACGGAGTCAGGCACTTCTGATTTGAAGCTTTCCTTTTCAGAGGAGCCACAGTATCCAAAGTTATACGCAGTGAGGATGTAAAACTATTGACGAGATAATCAACCTCACTGGGAGCAGAGTTTAGGTAGCTGCTCTGCACTGTGTTGGCACATGGCACTGAAGAGCATAACAATGAAGGAATTAGATCCTTAAACTTAGTTACAGCACTTTCAGAAAGACTTCTACTGTAATTAAACTTATTCCCCACTGCTGTGTAATCCATTAAAGTAAATGTAAATGTTACTAAGAAATGATCAGACAGGAGGGGGCTTTCAGGGAATACTGTTAAGTCTTCAGTTTCTATGCCATATGTTAGGACAAGATCCAGAGTATGATTAAAGTGGTGGGTGGGCTCCTTTACATTTTGAGAGAAGCCAATTGAATCTAACAATAGATTAAATGCAGTGTTAAGGCTGTCATTCTCAGCATCTGCATGGATGTTGAAATCACCCACTATAATTATTTTATCTGAACTGAGCACTAAATCAGATAAAAAGTCTGAGAAATCAGACAGAAACTCTGAGTAAGGACCAGGTGGACGATAGATAATAACAAATAAAACAGGTTTTTGATTTCCCAATTAGGATGGACAAGACTAAGAGTCAGGCTTTCAAAAGAATGAAAACTTTGTCTGGGTCTTTGATTAATTAATAAGCTGGAATTGAAGATTGCAGCTAATCCTCCTCCTCGACCTGTGCTTCGAGCATTCTGACAGTTACTGTGACTCGGGGGTGTTGATTCATTTAAACTAACATATTCATCCTGCTGTAACCAGGTTTCTGTAAGGCAGAATAAATCAATACGTTGATCAATTATTAAATCATTTACTAACAGGGACTCGGAAGAGAGAGACCTAATGTTTAACAATCCACATTTAATTGTTTTACTCTTTGGTGCAGTTGATGAAGCTGTATTATTTATTGTTCTGGAATTTTTATGCTTATATTGTTTTTGCTGATTTTAGCTTTGGTTTTTGGTGGTCTGGGAGCAGGCACCGACTCTATGGGGATGGGGTTTTGGGGGGATGGCAGGAGGAGAGAAGCTGCAGAGAGGCGTGTAAGACTGCAACTCTGCTTCCTGGTCTCAACCCTGGGTAGTCAGTTTTTAGGAGGGTTAATAAATTTGGCCAGATTTCTAGAAATGAGAGCTGCTCCATCCAAAGTGGGATGGATGCCGTCTCTCCTAACAAGACCAGGTTTTCCCCAGAAACTTTGCCAGTTATCTATGAAGCCCCACGTCGTTTTTTGGACACCACTCAGACAGCCAGCGATTCAAGGAGAACATGCGGCTAAACATGTCGCTCCTGGTCTGATTGGGGAGGGGCCCAGAGAAAACTACAGAGTCCGACATCGTTTTTGCAAAGTTACACACCGAGTCAATATTAATTTTAGTGACCTCCGATTGGCGTAACCGGGTGTCATTACTGCCGACGTGAATAACGATCTTACCAAATCTACGATTAGCCTTAGCCAGCAGTTTCAAATTTCCATGAATGTCGCCTGCTCTGGCCCCTGGAAGACATTTGACTATGGTCGCCGGTGTCTCTAGCTTCACGTTTCTCAAAACAGAGTCACCAATAACCAGAGTTTGTTCCTCGGCGGGTGTGTCGCCGAGTGGAGAAAAACGGTTAGAGACGTGAATAGGTTGGTGGTGTACCCGGGGCTTCTGCTTATGACTACGCTTCCTCCTCACCGTCACCCCGCCGGCCTGTTTTCCCTGCTGCTCGGGATCTGCTGGGGGGGAGCTAACGGCGGCTAAGCTACCATGGTCCGCACCCGCTACAGGGGCCTGGCTAGATGTAGGATTTTCCAAGGTGCGGAGCCGAGTCTCCAGTTCAGAAAGCCTGGCCTCCAGAGCTACAAACAGACTACATTTATTACAAGTACCGTTACTGCTAAAGGAGGCCGAGGAGTAACTAAACATGTGACACCCAGAGCAGGAAAGTGCAGGAGAGACAGGAGAAGAAGCCATGCTGCTAGTGAGTCGGCTAAGGGCTAAGCTACTAGCTAAGCTAAGCTAGCGAATTTCTAAAAACAAATAAAGTGAGTAATGTGAATACAGGTGATTCAGCAAAGAGTATGCTATTTAAAGTAGGTGAAGATTACACTAAAATATGTTATCCAGATAAATCCAGTTATACAGATATAACAGCTAACAGACAGCAAAACACTGTGCTCCGAAACAGGAACAGGAAGTGATACAATACCGCAGTGAGAGCCAACACCAAGTGACAGCGCCACCCGAACTCTTGTTTTGTCTCCTTCTGTTCAGATATAGAAATGGATCTTGGGAAGAAAATGAGTGTGCCTAAGGACATCATGCTGGAGGAGCTGTCTCTTGCCTCCAACCGGGGCTCTCGCCTCTTCAAAATCCGCCAGAGACGATCAGAAAAATACACTTTTGAGAGCATCCAGAACCAAAACAACAAGCAGCTCAATGTAAGAAAAACTGTGGTGCAATTGACGTCATTCAAAACTACACATGCACTGCAAAGGAGCTGGATCCCATTAAATAGTTTTTGTCTAAATTATTATCTTTAAAAAAAAAAAGATATTGGGGGGGGGTTGCTTTTTCAACGATGGGTGACAAAACCTAGTTCTGCTTCATGTTTGTGTACTAACCACAGTTAAACCTGCAGGCAGCAGTAGCCTGCTTTTTCAGAAAGATTGGCTAGCTTTCTAACTCTTTCTAAAGGTAACAAACAACCAAACCAGGCCAACCAGGCAAAGCAATCAATCGAACCAACAAAACCTAACCAACCCAACCAATTAAACCAATCAACCCAACCAAAAGAACAAAAAAAAAACATCCATCCATCCATCCATCCATCCATCCATACATCCATCCATCCATTTTCTTCCTTATATCCAGGGCTGGGTCATGGAGACAGCAGTCTAAGCAGAGAAAACCAGACCTCTCTTTCCCCAGCCACCTCCTCCAGCTTATCCGGGGGGAACACTGAGGCATTCCCAGGCCAGCTAGATATAAACTCTCCAGTGTGTCCTGGGACTGCCTGAAACACCTCACCCAAGAGGGACCCAGGAGGCATCCTAGTCAGATGCCCGAACCACATCAACTGGTTCCTTTCGATGTGGAGAATTAGCGGCTCTACTCTGAGCCCCTCTCGAATGACTCTTTCCGCTGTGTCTAAAGGGGAGGCCAACCACCCTTCGGAGGAAGTTCATTTCCACCGCCACTTGTATCTACGACCAATCAACCAATCAAACAACCGAAAGCCACCAAACAAAAGCCCGAAATGTCAACAGCTATGCCCTCTAAAACCTACTAATGAACATGCTATATCTTCTTTCTTTGAACCATACCGGTTTAGGATGTAAACAGTAAACGGGACTATTTCCTGGTGGATCACTGCAAATTATCAGCACATAAATGCCATAGGCAGCTATTAACTAATATTTTATCTTTAAAAGATGGATGTAGCCACTACAAGCTCACAGCAAACCATAGTATCAGTCAGATAATTTAATTAAAAATGTCCCAGAAAGCATGCACATCACAAACATGCCCTAGAGGTACAGTTCAGTTACTGAGATTTACTGAGATGAAGTCTAACAGACAGTTACCGGGCTAGTCCTCAGCAGTCACTGAAAGCAGGCCATGTTTCTAACAATGCAGAAACATTAAATTCTATAAATGTTCACCAAGTGTTCCCTTATCATGGAGGGGAATATTTATCGCTATGGAAACCCTATTTTGTCTTTTTTCATAGGTTAGAAAAATGCTTGTTTCTGGCCTAAAGTTGGGCGTTTAAAGTCTATGGGAATTCGATTACTTTTGGAGGCAGCCTCAGGTGGCCATTTGGAGGAACTGCAGTTTTGGCACTTTCGTGTTTGCTCAATTTTTAGCACCCAAGGCTGCAATATTTTAACAATCTAAATCCTGATAAGACTTGGTGTCAAACAATCTCCTCGAACTGCCCAACTAATCATTTAATCATTGCACATAAATTTGTGATAGTTTTACATGGGTGTAGCCCTTTAACACACTTCAATTAAAAGGGTGTTGTAAGAATTTCACATTGCCAGTGAGTTTTTTTATGCCTTTATTTTTCAAGACATCTTTCTCCAACACACAAGAAAACATTCGCACAATACCCTACAGCCTGACAAAGTGTATGTGGGAAAGATTAAGCACTTCAAGTGTTTATTTTGCTTATGCCACAGACACAGGGCAGCATATCTATAGTACAAGTCTTGCAGCTGGTTATAAGTGGCTTTATTAGTGTTCCTTTGTGTTTGGAAGGGCAGCACGCCAAGTCAGCATTTTTTTCCCCAGTAGTACCTTACCCCAGTCTGGTCACAGATATCCCAGAGCTCTCAGTAAAACACAACCCCTTTATTAGTCCCACGATGGGGAAATTCAGAATCAAGTTAAGCTAGGTTTTTCTTTGTTATATCTAATTAATTAGCATCTCTAGTTATGTCCTCTTTAATTTAGCTGTGCAGCTCCCTTGTGTACTTCTCAATGCCCCCTTGAAATCCATGGATGGAAATAATTATTATGCTCAAGAGAAGTTTTCCTCTTATCTTTTAAGTATGAAGGACTCATATATCTTGGTTTGTTTATTGCTCAGGGCAATGGAAGGATTTTGTTTCAAGTTGTCAACATTTCCTGAGGATGTCCTGGAGTAAATCATCACAAATATCTTTCAGAGGGGATGAAAGCTGGGTGCTGGTGCTGCAGTACATTTCATCTCAGTCCATAAAACAGTGTTTCTAATGTTAAAGGCAAATGGACAGACAGCTGGACAAAGACTGCTGCTTTGTTCAAAGAAAATGTGGAAATTGGAGATCTGTTACGCACTTATCATGAGATATAGTGGCATTAAAGATACAACTACTTATTGTTTAAATTTATGACTCTCAATTGAGGAAAATTTAATATGGATGTCATGGATATTCATTTGTATGTCATATCAACCTCAAAGATGGTAAGATGTTTGCTGCTTGTTTCTGCTGTTCCCAAGTAACCAAACGTGCGAAACGTGAGAAACATTGATATAAATTGTCATAGGTTGTCTCCAAAGTTAAGGATTAACTTTTGATCTCAGCAGATAAATGGTTTAAAACTTTTGTTGTTGGCTGGACTGACCTCTTTGATCTTCCTTATAGAACATAGCCGTCTCCCAAACTGAGAATGGGAATACCACAGACAGCCACAGCAGCAAGAGCAACGTAGGTGTTAACCAGCCACCAAAAGTGACATCTGACACAACGGCTACGGTGCCAGATCCCACCAGTATTGCCCCGGGTAGGTAACGCTTGGTGATACATTGCAGTGCAACAATTTTCAAGGACTCAAAATCATGCAGCAGTGATATACTGCAGCAAAAGTTGCCTTCTGTTTAGCTGTGTGATCACTTAGTCTCAGTTTCTATCTGTTTAACCTGCTAAACTGTGTTGTACTGAAATTTGGTTGCATGGTCTTTTTCTTGTGTGGTGAATGCGCAGTACAGTCGATGCTCCCAGTGGAGGGCCTGTGTGCATGTGCTCTGCACAAAGTACTAGATGTGCCGTGTTTTGATAAGGATTCAACTGTTTCTCATTGTTTGTACTCAGCCAGGCTTTGATCGTGTAGGAAAACAATTTTGTTCTTGCCTGGAATCTGCTGGCCTCATGCGGAATATGATTACGCATTTCTATTCCCCCTGTCTGCGCCTGACTCATTTTATTTATTTCTTATATATTAGTCCCACTCCTTTCTTTCATGTCTCCTCCTGTTTTTGATTCAACAATCCGTATTACAATCAGCCATTACCATCGTTCTAAAAATGGTTGAGTTTTACCCACGGAAAGAGTTTCCTGTTTGCCTCTTTTGCCCCTGATACCATCAGCTGTACACTCACATCCTCCCTCATGTCTCAAGTTTGCCCAGCTGACACAAAACCATGATTTAAGGATGACCGTGTCGACACTGGGGTGGGGGTGCTATTTCTGGACCAGATACCACCCCAGAGTATGTGAATGAAGTCAGTCCAGCTGTAGCAGAAATGAGGCTAAAGTGCATCAGGTATCAAATAGAAATAACTTTTAAAATAACCCACTCACCCACATACTGTAGGGGGGGGTGCCTGCCAGGCAATAGTCATATACAGAGCGCATATACAGTTAAACAGCAAAAACTTTGGGAAACTATTTTTGTGCTGTTTTCAACAAAGCACAGAGAAATAAGCAAATGAGCCTTTAGTTATCAGGCCACTTGAAGACCAATTAAGCCAACTGCTGTCTTTTTCTCATTTCCTTTTTGGTTTGGTTCCTTCTTTCATCCCTGCATAAAGCTGCAGTGTAATCGTCCTTTCCCACGAAAATATCAACTTAGCCAAATGTCCAACCGCAAGAAGAATATTCCATGGCCTCAGAAAACACAGTGATTTGTCATAGGGCCCCCCCCCCCCCCCCCCCCCCCCCCTCCAAAAAAAAAAAATAAAAAAATAAAAAAATCTGTAAACTTCCCCACAGGTCTGTTTGGTTTCTCCTGCTTCCTCCTCAGGGCAAAACATAAACTCAGGAAGGGGGAATTGTTCATTGTGAGGGGTTAGGACGTGACACAGCGGCCCATGTTATGTAACAGGCAAGCTTGCAAGCCCCCCCTGAGTGAAGCGTTGGGTTTGAAGGATAGTAGTTTGGATTGCACTCTCCCATCAACACACACAGCGTATGTGGGGAGACATACATACAGACATGCATACGCGCGCACACA
This sequence comes from Archocentrus centrarchus, assembly GCF_007364275.1. NCBI lineage: Eukaryota > Metazoa > Chordata > Actinopteri > Cichliformes > Cichlidae > Archocentrus > Archocentrus centrarchus. The sequence goes on from NW_022060145.1 coordinate 7,085,864, forward strand.
CACACACACACAGGGAAGCTGTCCCTTCATCTTGTTTTGCTGTGAACTTTAACAAAAAAAAAAAAAAAGAGCTAATGAAAAAAAGACAGGAGGGTTGTGATATCCCACACTCAGACTGCTATTAAATTGGGTACATATTTTTTAAGATCACTTCACTTTCCTTTTGTCCTACCCGTTTTCTTGTTCTTTCTCATTCACATGCAATCAATTTTCCAAAACCGTCAAATCAGTTCTGCCAAAAAAAAAAAAACTTTATCAGTTTAAAATTTGGACAGTTACAGATGGTGGAAAGGGGTGACCTTTTTTCACTTCAGAACTCAAGTTTCCCTCTGATCCGCGATGAAAGCGAAGAATCGGCTTTCTTTGGACAGCGTGCTCGCTTTTAGCTCCTGAAGAAAGAATTTGGAATTGATTTCTCATGAAGTTCTGGTTAGCAAACTGTGTGGAAAATCCGATGCCTGTTCTTTATTTGACACACACACAAAAAAAAAAACAAACAGAAAAGCCCCATATCCCTTCACTGCCAGTGTTGTACAATTTATCCAGGGTATGGAGGTCCTTTGAAAGACATCCCTCCGGAGAAGTTCAACAGTACAGCTGTGCCAAAGTCCTACCACTCACCCTGGGAGCAGGCCATTATCAATGACCCAGCCTTGGCTGACACTCTCACCACCCGCATGCCAGAGCTGGAGCCCCGACATGACCTGCCAGGGTACAAAAGCTTCAACAGGTAACGACCAAATAGGTGGACAGCAAGATACAGAGAAAAAGGATCTGACACAAGTACTGAATTATGAAAATGTATTATTTTAACTGAGGCCATCACAAGCCACTGGTCATAACAGTAAAGTTGTAACAGTAACGCCCTTAAATATGTAACTATGTAACTGCTGAGGGTGCGTTTTACATCTAATGAATGGAAATTGTATTCATTTAAAAACTGTAACCTTTTCTCTTCCTGAATTATGTATTCTTGCTTTCATATATCATACATGCGAGTGCTGAGCGAGCAAAGCGGATGCTGTCCTTCACCTAATTTACAACACAGTGTTTCTCACGCTCAGCGACTGTATCTTAGAATATGTCCCCTGGTCAAAGTCTTTGCTTGGCTTTAATTAATCGCATCACTTCAAATGTCACTGCAGTTTCTCTCATTAGCACATGCTGTCTGCTGTTAACACCATCGCTTTGTCATCTCCAGGGTGGCAACCCCTTTCGGTGGTTTCAGCAAGGCACCCAGGCCTGCTCCCCTCAAGACCCTTCAGGTAGAAATCCTCCCAGAGCTCCCGGAGCTCCAAGGGGACGCCCCGGTAATTCGACCCTCCTTCAACAGATCTGCTCTGGGGTGGGTGTCTACGGGTGGTGCAGCCCCCCTCCTTGTTGTTTCTCCTGAGAATGTGCTCATCCCTGAGTCAGAAGACCTTTGAGCCCATACTGAAGTCACACAGAGATGCTGTCTACTTAGCTGCTTCACCCGAGGTTGTTGTTTGTGGAGTGATGCTTGAGTCAGAACAGAGTGAGGGTGAGAGGGAGCATCCTGTTGGGTGTTGCTGGTTCAAGTTAGCATGTATGTGGCCGCCTTTGGTTTTGCCAGTGAGGTTAATGATTGCACTGCAGGGTATACACACACACACACACACTGTTAACACTATAGAAAACTGTTGTATATTGATGTTCATAAAAAGATTTTATCTTACAGGTACACATTTTTGCTCAATAAAGTGGCTTAGAATGATCCAAAATCCAATTTGAATTTTTCATTTTTTTTAATTCATTTAAAAATAATTCAAAGTTAGATTTTCTGCTACGAGGGGGGGGGGGCATTTCTGGTTTGCAAAATATGTAATAATTTCAGAGTGAGTTGGTATAAGCTACAGTGAAGCCTCACGTGAGTGAAAGATGCTGCATCTGTGTGCCATAGTCCTATGCAAATCTCTCACTTATCATAGCGTGTGAGAGGCTCAAGATTCATGTGAGCCAATGTAACATGCCTCAAGGTTACACTGCCTGACAAAGCAAATCTGTTTCAGTGATATGAGCGACTTGACTGATGTGTCTCTCTCCTTCTGGCTACGCCGAGCAGAAGAAGGATTGACGTTTGATAAGCTGTGCCCGCTGTCTTTCTGTTTGCTACCACAATAAGCTACTTCAGAAGGCACCTCAGCTACAAGAGGCTTAAAAAGACAGATTTATTTAACATACCATGTATGCTGTATTTGAGATGAATAGATTTTGTGCTGTTATCTTGTGACTATTCAGCTAAAATAAGAAAAATTGTCATTTAACCCATTTTGACTGCTTGTGGTCAATATAAGAAATAATTTGAATTTTAGTCATTTACACTAAAATTGGAAATTGCTCTTCTATTATCTCTTCATACAATATCTTTTTGCATAATGCAGCTTGTGTGCTAGCATGCAGTTGGGCTAACTTTTAGCTAGTATGTTAAATTTATACTGTTTCTGTTAATGTGGTCTATACTGTACTGTGTCATACTGTGCAAAATTCTTGAGCCACCCCTCATATGTCCTCACTATTCCTACTGCAAAAACTTTGCCTTCCAAATGGTGTCTAAACATAATGGCATTAGCAAAGAAACTGTTTTGAATAGTATCTTTAGACACATACTAACAGCCTGTCACAAAAACAAATAATTTGTTCCTGTTTCTTTACTTGAATCTATGAAAAATGCCAAAGATAATAGTTTGAAAGGCATAAAATAGTATTTTTGCACCAACAAGGTGATTCCCAAAGAGCTATTAGCCAAAAACTTAATATCTCAGCATGGCATGCAGCGTGCTATTAAAAAGAAAGAAAGAGGAAACGGGACGGAAGTGAAAGACAAGAAACGGCAGGTCTAATAAGCTATCTGCAGCAGGTGAACAGTATCTGAAAGTCATATCCTTAAGAGAGGTACAACAATGAGAATCTATAGCCATCTGTAAAACACGGTGGAAGTTCTGCTTGGGGATGCCAGTGGTGTTGTCAAAATTTATGGAAGTATCATCAAATTTTGAGCAACCAGCCACCATCTGGAAAGTGTCTGACTGACAGCAGCTTCACTTTTCAGCATGGCAATGATCCCAAACACACTGCCAGTGCAATAACACCATACCTGGATAGAAAATCAAAATTGAACACTATCAGTCATGGATTAGCCTCCCCAGAGCCCGGATCTCAGCATTATTGAAGCAGTGTGGGATCATCTTGCCAGGGAACAGAAAAAAAAAAAAAAGGCAGCCAACATCCAAAAAAGAGCTTTGAATGTCCTTCAAGAAGCCTGGAGAACTATTCCTGAAGATTAGAAGAGTGCTGCCTGAGAGAGTTCAGGCTGTGTTGAAGAATAAAGGTGCTCATTCCAAATATGGAATTTAAGCTTGTACAAAGTGTGTTTTGTGTGTATTTCCATGCATTTTTGCACATCTCAGTAAATAGCTGCACCTATTTCCTAGCAAAATATACAGTAATGAGTGGTGGCTGAAAAATTTTTGCACAGTATTATTATTATTATTATTAATAATACTTCTATTATTATTACTACTGGTGTATGCCAAGGCTACATGGCTGTTCTTGCTGATATCAAACTCATACTTAATCATACTGAGAAGAGTAAAAATAAAATAAATGGGATGTTATTGTCATGATATTAAAATGACAGAATACTTTCATAAAGTGCTGTGGGTGCATAAAGGCTAAAAACAGGCAATTTTAGCACATTGTTAGGTGGTTGCCAGGCAACGTGATGGTGTCATAGTAGATCATGCAAAATTTAACTTTTCTGGATACAAATGAGATGTTGTTGTCATGGAATAAAAAAAAGATGTGATGCTTTTATAAGTTGTCATGTGTGCATTAATGCGAAAAATGGGTCATTCTAGTCCATTGCCAGGTGGTTTCTAGGCAACATGATGCTTTCATAATATCTGATATAGATTACGGAGCCTTTAGGAGCCTGAGATGTACCTGTGTATGAAGTTTGGCTGCTCAATTCGTGATAGTCTAGAAAGTGTTTGAGAACAAGGAACACGAATAAGCCCACAGGCAGATGCAGTTACTATAATTATTATTAATTCAACTGCTATGACAGAAGAAATTCATTGTTATTCTACTACATATATTTAGCAAGTCCTTTTAGCATACTATTACAGAAATGCTTTACTGTCGGTGACACACTCACATAGCATACTTTGATAACCTACATTGGATTTTAATGCTTTTACTACTTTAATGGTTTTTTTTTCATTTTGGAGATCTCATTGCTCAGGTTTTTCATTAATATTTTTCATTATATTATTGCTATTAAGTAAACCCTGAATGGATATCCTTTAATTTTACCTTTAAGGACCTTTTGAAACCTTTACAACTGTTTGCAAGACTGCTGCATATTTATCTGTTTATTTCTGTTAAATTTATATCTTCAATGTTCAAACAAACAAACAAAAAAAAAAAAAAATCAAATATCATTCCTGTCAGATGTTTTGCAGCCACGTGACTATGACCAGTGTAGGCGTTCCTTGCCGCTGTCGGAGTGCCTTTGGAATGTGCAGCTCCTGGCGCCGCTCCCTTTTTGCGTCCTACTGAATTCCTCTAACCAGCCCCTTCTGGAGAACTGTTTGTACAGCACACCGCCCAGCATCCAGCAGTTCCAGTAGCCCAGCCAAGTACCACAGCGGATATCAAGCAGTGTTTATCAGCAGTAGGCACAATCTCTCTTTGAACTTTGAATGTAGTCATTTTCAAAATGCTTCAATGGAAATATTATTGGCAGTGACCCCATCTGAGGGCTGGGGAAGCCAGACGATTCAATTATTAGTGTCAAACTGCAACTGGTTGCCCCTGAGGCATTTTTGCATTGGCATGAAATGGCACAGGAGGTACTGAACACTGGATTACAGGCTAGACTTACAGTTTGCCCTGGATAATAGAGTGTCACAGTGTTTAGTGTGACAGTCTCGAACTGAAAGGCTGGATGTAGGTTCAGAAGTGGACTTTTATGGAGTCCTTGAGCATGATACTAGACTTGTAATGCTGAGCCCTTTTACAGTTATTTTACATATACTCATCTTGGAGATGACTGTCATGATAATCTGAGGGCTTCTAATGATTTCTTTGAGTTGTTCTTTTTTCAGGGTGGGATGACTGTACAGCATCCATCTTTACTGACTTTAAAAACAAGAATTGGGTGCACAATTTGGGATTTTCTCTAATCCACACAGGGTCAAAAGTAACCATGCAGGCCCAAATATATACAATATATATATCCACTCCACTTGCAACCATACCCCCCCTTTTTTTGGCAGCCATCAACAAACTTCTGGCATAATTCTGGTTGGATATTTGACCACTCTTGGGAATGTTAGCCTGCTTTATCTATTCCAAAACCAGCTTTGATGTCAGTTTGGGATCATTGTCTTGTGTTCCATCCATCTAGGTGTTGATTTGAGGTGAAGTTGAATAATATGGTAAATAGTAAATGGACTGATTTTTATATAGCACTTTTTAAAATCTGCATAAGCACCCAAACCACTTTATACAGTATAGACAATATAATATAGACTCAGTGAGAGGACAATCCTTCAAGAAGCTGCATTTGGAGAGAAAGAATGAGAAAACAAACACATGATAGACATCAAGTGACCTCTTGTTAAACAACAACCCTGATAAGATGGAAACATACAGTTTTTGGGAGTGTTCAACAGATGCACGAAGTTAAGATGTTAAACTTGTGGGTTTTTTTTTGTACTGGATGACCTGGCTCAGTCTGAACAGCTGGCTTACGGTGTCTCTATCAGCAGTTAACAATGGACCCCGCTGCTGTTGCGTTCACGGTCAGGTCTTAAAACTGAAGTCTCGTGGGTTTCCATCTGCACACACAGCAGCGAACACTGATTGTGCAGTATGCTGCTGACACAGACAACTGCTAAAAGGTTGCACCATTTGACCGGCCAATATCCCAGAAGGATTTCTCTAAGTATGCATGGGTCGAGCGAGAAAACAAATGTGCTGTGAAATAACAACTGCAAGGGCACTGAGATGTACCCACAGGAAGACGTATGGTTCTCTCAAAGGTTTTTAGCACACGGTGACAATTTAGGTGGGTTTTATGCTGAAACTTTCCATCAGACATGTTGGAAATCTGGCATTAATGTTTTAATATATGTTTTGTACTATGGACCCCTGACATAAAAATCCACCGCTAATCTAGTGTGTCAGCATTTTACTTTATGTCTTTCTCATCTGATGTGAGGCAGGTGGGCATTCTCACAGCAAAGTGCAAAGCCCAGTGGGATTTCTAAATATATGAGCCAACATGAAGCATTCCAGGGGTCAGTAGGGTGGTGTTTGGTTGCAGATGAGGTGAGGTGAAGGGTGACGGGGCACACATTCCGTTTCTGAAATGAGGTGGAATGACGCAACAGGGTCCAGTATGTCTAGCTCTTGAGAAAAAAATTTCTCAAGAGCCGTCAGAGCCTCAGACTGCATAAGTGCACACTAGATGACAGAGATGAACGTGCTTGTTTCTGTGAGTAGGTGCAGAAGAGCTGTGCGCATCTCTGAACTTCTCCCAGCCTTTAAGGACAGAAATATGCACTCTGTTTCACTAAATGCAGCGAGCTTGAGCAAACAAAGTGTAGGGACAGCTTCATGGAGGGATGCATGCAGCTAGGCAAATAATTAGCCTGTATGGACAAATGAACATTGAAAATCATGTTCCTGTTTACTTACAAAAGCCCTTGAGACCAATTAGCGCTGCGTTCCCTCACAGTAATCCAACCTATGTCTTTGTGCCTCAGGGTGCTCATCTATATTCCTGACTGGTCAATATACATTAACTTCCTCTTTGTTTGTTGTCAGCCAGGAATTATTAACCTGCAACTACTAACATGAAAAGCAGCTAAACAAACTATAGCAATGATACCTTTATGTGGCAAGCAAATGCCCTTTTCTCCTAGCTGCTATATATATATATATATATATAAAAATATATATGTTGTAATGTCCTTAATATGACAGGAAATAGCCCATTCTGCTTGTGTTTGGATGGAAAGACGAATTAATGTCCCGTATCTTAGTCAATGAAGCTTCCTACTCTCCGAACATGCAGCACTGAGGCAGTAGCATGCTTTCCCATGTGCTGCAGCTACCGTGGATACAGCCAACACAGCAGCGAAATATATCACAGTCACCTCCTTGGCTGCACTCCAGAGTTAATGTAACATGGGCATTTGCCAAAAAACAATGTTCATGTCATCCCCTCTTCTGCAGTAAAACAATAAGCAGTGTCCTACTCAGGGTCAAAAAGAAAAGGTAAATTCATACAAATGAATACAAATTCAAATCAATGCACATTTCTTCATAGGCGGACAAACACTCTCTCCCGCCCCTGTGCTGCGGGATGAGTCTGAGGTAATGCTAAGTCATCATGACTTACACAAATACCATTTTAGTGAATAATATACAACATAGACAAGATGCCATCGGATAGCATTTGTATCTAATCTTGTTTTAAGTCTTGCTTTATTCTTTTTTTTTCAGCAGTGTTTTCTACATGCTCTTATTTTGAACTATAAAATGCATTTCTAGGCATTTTGACCATGAAGTGTATGAAAAAATGGTTGAACATAAAAGTCCCCTTTAGAAACTACCCACTTAAATATTCTTGTGAACCCTGAAGGGCTTTCATTCCAAGAAGTAATCAATTACAGGATTTTAAACCCTGTAATATATGGTACAAGTTGCTTCAGAGGTGTCGCCTCCCATGGCCTCCATTGTAGCACTGGAGCATGTCTAATCTCTTACGCAACAACAGGACGTTCACTCCGGTGTGGTTCCTCATTAGTAGTAACTCGATAGGATCACTGCAATTGGTGTTCACAGACAACATTACAAGCTTTGCTTTGTTCTGTCATTTTTCTCTGGGAAGTTTTTGCAGAAAGTGACAAAGGAGCAGTTTTCCATGAAGGGAAGTAACCTTGACAAGCTAAACTCACATGCTGCAATGTATCCTTAAAAAAAAAAAAAAAAAAAAAATCCCATATTCAATTGTGGCCTTGCATTAGTTTTCATTCGAACAAGCAGTTCCATTTTGAATTATTTGCATTTCCCACGATGCCACACACATCCAAACTTGTATATGTGCACGAATATGCTCACAAACTAGGGCATTTATTATTATCCAGATGGAGACAGGAGCAGATTAAGTTCACATTTTAATTAGGCATTTAAATTTGCATGTTGCTGTTACTACAGTGGATAAGACCAATGGGAGATGAAGAAGCAGACGCTTTATTCATTCATATTTACTTACACTATATTCCCGTTGTCCCATAGGGAAACCAATTCTAAGCTTTTCCATCACTTAATTACAACATTTTACTATTTAGGTTCCATTTGTCTTGGTGTGAAAAGGAGCACAGTGAAAGCAGACTTTTAAAAACGATAACTTTCTGTTTATAGTGTACAGTAAATATGGATTGAAAAGTCAAACAGCGGTGTTAAAAATATCCCATCAAAAATGGCACAGCACAGTTGAGGAGAAATGGAATATAGCTGCCCAGTAACCCATTTGAGATAATCAAATAAAAAAATAAAAATAAAAGCTGATTCCACTAAGCTGATGTGTACTATAGTTTTCTTACTAGTGGTGCTGGTGAATTTGCACAAATGGCACCAGCAAAGAGGCAGGGAGCTGTGTTTATTCACTGTGTTCAGCAAGTTTCTTGCTGTTCACTGGAGCTTTCTGGAGGTGAGAAATCTGGGCAGTGGCACCGGGTCTCTACGGGACATTTAACATGTGCACCGTCTCCTTGCAGAGCTGGCAAAGTGTTGGTAATTATTCTCAAAATAAAATGTCCTTCACAACAGAATCAAACCTGGAAAGATCGGCGGTTGGCTGGGCTGTTGGAGAATTTAACCGACATTTGGACCATTTGCAAAATGTCCATACAAGCAAAGTATTAAAATAAAAAAAATGAAAAATAGCACAAGTAGAAACAGGCAAAAAAATGAATCTTAAAATCAATGAGCCACTACTTTGCAGAAGTCATTTAAAGTGCACTGCATCCAAGCAATGATGTGTCAGTGCAATGATAAAGTCATTTTTAGGGTTTTGAGCTCAAAGTTAGGAAATAATGCTGACAGGGCGCGAATTGTCAGATGCAGCAGCTGGATTGCAAGCTGTCCACCAAGGTCAGCAAAGAAAAACCTGCATATGTGGAATTTGTTAAAGACTTGATCTCTTGGAGCGGTTTGATTCATAATTTATTGGAACTTCAAAATACTCAGTGGCAGCACTTCAGAGGTAGCCAAGAAGGTGTCCATAACGTGAATCTTTTCCATGTGAACTCTGAGCACGACTGATAATAAAATAATTTTTAATCCTGTCTGGGGAAAAAAAAAAGAAAAAAAGAAAAGAAATCTGCATGGCTGTGGAATCCAAATGGAATCTATGTTGTTAAAATATGTATCTCTATAAAATAAACGAAGTATGGGACCCGGAGGTAAGTTAAATACATTTACACCAGGATCATTAAGGCTCACATCACTCATAAATATTATTACCACACTCTCGAGCTTTTTTAGATTTAAAGAGGAAGAATTATATATCCCTGTAGGAAATGTGTGCACAGGGAAATGGGATTGTCTCCTCAATGGGCCCTTTCAAGTACTTCCTGGGGAAAGGCTGGACCGCTCTGATACATTGTGTCCCCGCAGCGCACACTCCATCATTTCACTGTTTCCTCAGCCTTAACGATTGACTGGTGTTTGTTTTTTTTTTCCCCTCTCTCTCTCTCTCTTTTGGTCTTTAACAGTTGCTAGACGTATGGACTGCTTTTACATTTGATTATTGGCCTTTCTAATTAATCACTTACGCGGGATTTAAGACTTTCATAGAAGGTGGCGCAACGCAGGGACATTTCCGCGTCAGTGAGACGTTGCAGATGAAACTGGTCAGCGCGTGAAACATCAGACAAACACATCACACTCATGCTTTCATATACGGGCAGCAGGGTGGCGCATGGTTCAACATTGTTGCCTCACAGCAAGAAGGTCCACCAACGGGAACTTTGTGTGTGGAGTTTGCGTGGGTTCTCCCCGGGTACTTTCTTCCCACAGTCCAAAGACATGCAATTAGTGGGGTTAATTGGTGATTCTAAATGGCCCATATGTGTTAATATGAGCGCGAAGAGCTGTCTGTCTCTCTGTGTTAGCCCTGTGACAGGTTGGCGACCTGTCCAGGGTGTACCCATCTCTCGCCCTACGATTGTGGAATAGGCTACCCCCCCCCCCCCCCCCCCCCGATTTTTTTTTTTTTTTTTTGTACAGTTTTCTCATATTAAGGATAGACTGCACATTATGCTGAGATATGCCAAGTTTTCAGCTAATAGCTCTTTGGGAATCACCTTGTTCGTGCTAAACAGTTTTATGCCTGCCTGAAGAAGATGGATAGCTTGCATACACAATCAGTCATGCTGGATAAATTAAGTTCAGCTCTAACTTGAACATCCACCCTATACAGCACAATGTAGTCCTCATGTAGAACCGGGACAACCCAGATACCCGGCGAGCGTTGAAGGGTATTAACTAAATAAACGTCAGCTCTGGGCGCAATCCAAGCTACTTGTTAAAATTACTATAATTATTCCAAATAAAAATATGGTCAGGTTGAGCCATGGAGCACGCCAGGGATGAATAGCCTCTTGGTTTAAAAAAATAAAAAAGGTTGGGATGGGGAGGCTTAATTGTACACTCCTTTCATTTGCTTTCTTTATATAACAGGATCAGGCAGATGGTGTTTGGGTAACACCAGCCTTACATGACTTCCCTCTCATTTTTTCAGAATCATCACTGTTTGTAAGTGCCACCATAGTATTAGAGTAACCACGCAGGTATAAACAAACCTTAAATGCTGCATACATCCATTTTTGCAGACATTATGAACAAAAAAAAATGTCTATTTTGCTATACCCAAATACACTTTAAGTGACTTTTTTGAATATTATAAATAATTGTTCAAGTGCGCATGTGATGCAGTTTTTAGTCCACTCCGCACTGTAGCAGCAAACCGCAACAACCCCCCCGGCACCATAAAGCAACATTAACGAGCTTGGCAGCAGAGTTGGCGCTCTGCAAATATTGGAGTGTGCGTTTCGGGGCTGTGTGTATAGGGCAACGCGTGTGCGCGCAGTAGCTGTGGCAGCGGTGTACAGTAGCATGGCAGACTGCAGTAAATACATTGTTGAGGAGGCGGGGTTTGACATCTCCGCTCTGAAAACATCTCTAATCCAGTATTTCAGGTGGCCAAGTCGACCGAGCAACCATTGCTCACTACCGCCGCGCTTCAGAGAACTGCAGCAGAAACGCACGCCTCCTCCGCCCGGAGTGCCCCGCAAGTGGACAGAGAGGGCTGGCGTGTGTCCGAAGTGGAAAGTCGCTGTGTGAGAAGAAAACACACAAAAGCCAGAGAGAGAGATAAGTTTAAGCGACGTGAGGCGACACTTTGGTTGCCTGGGTGGTGTTTTAGTTTCCAGCGGCTCTCATTTGAAGAACATTTTAACTGGAGATTCATTCGGCTTTTCATCGAAACTCAACCAAAAATACTCCTTACTCCTGTTCAGTGAACACTAAAGGCTTTTACGGCACTCTGGGGTGTTATTCTGTCAAAGGTAAGCGTCAGCTGAAGTTTGACAAACGTACTTGTCTTCCTTGTTTATGTTTTTGCGGCAGTACGTGCAGCGGAAGCTGTGTACCTGGAACTCAGGTAAGTCGGAAACCAGGTGGGCCTTAGCGTTAGGTAGGCTAGCTTTAGTTAGCATACTTGTTAAGTTACTAAAGTCAGGTGTGGAAATGTTTACAGATTTAATAAAGTTTATTTTGTCATTTTGACGATTTATTATGTTCGGTTTATTGTGTTTTTTTTTTTAAATTTACATACTTGTCCTTAAATCGCTCCATTGTTGTGAACAGCTTGCTATGTGTCGGTCATTAAATTAAAAAAAAAAAAATAGAGCTACTGTAGCGTATGTAGCATGAGGTAATTGAAGTTGAGGTGACGCCTCTCCCCCTTCTCCAGCTTTTATTTTCACACCTTTCAGTGTGTTGGAATCCCTTCATTCGTGGCGGACGTACACGTACAGCTCTCTTGTGTCACAGTGTGCCTTCTCAGGATGTCTCTTTTTTTTTTTTTTTTATTGTGTGCCGAAAGGTTTCATGTTGCGCAACCTTGTACACTTTTGTTTATATCTGAACAAAAAGTTTTTTTTTTCTTTTTTTTTGGGGTGGGTGGGTGTCTTCATCAGTTCTTGTAACAGATCCTCCTTTATTGTGCCACCAGTGGATTTCTTTCTCCCCCTTTTAATTCACGATAAGACCCTCATTCTGAGGAGCCAGACACCCCTTCCCCTCCCTTCCCTTCCCTCCCTCCCCTCAAGCACAGCGATGATGAAGCCATGAGATCATCAACCCTTTAGACGTCTTGCTCACTCATCCTTCAAGTTGATGCGATAGGAACATTTCCTTCAGGACAGAGATGGTGAAATAAATATAAAGGCATGCCGAAGAACCAGTTTTGACACTGGGCCTTCTGCCACCTCTTTGTCTGCAAGCGTGTTGAGCAAGAGTACTTGGAATAAAGTCTGCTCTGATACTTTAAGAATTGTTGTTTGCTTAATGTGCTGTGTCTCCATCAGCTTTCAAGAGAGATCGTGTGTGGTGAAAAACACCTAACCTAGAGCTTTAAAATGAATGTATTTATTTATGCATTAAAAAGATTTTTTAAAAAATGGGGGCAGGGTTATGGTTACACTTGATATTTCTTGGCTAGCTGTTGTCAAATGAGGGGCCATTAAGGAAGCAATTGTAAGAGCAGAAAAGAGGATGTTATATTTCAGTCAGATTCTATTCAGCTTTGGATCCTGGCTCTGTGTTTTTGTTCTTCCTTTTCCTCTGTTGGAAGCAGTAAGGAGTAATGGGTGACTCAGCGTGGTGTGGGTGACCTGTTCAGTTTCACAGGGCTGTTCATGGGGACCGTGTGTTGGAAAGCAGCAAGACTTTGAGCAGGAAGCCCACACAGGAAATGACCGCTGCATTGTTGCCCATGCTTCAACCACGTCTGCAGTCTGTAGGGAGTTCAGAGTGAAGTTTCACTGTTTTTGTTGTTTTTTGTTTTGGTAGCAGGGCCACATTTTATTACTCGTCCTTGCGCAAAGGATTTTTTTAATGATTTATGTTTTTTATTTATTTTTTTTTAGTTCCAACTCCTAATTAAATACACTGAATGAGGGAAGGAAATGTAAATAGTGCATCAAGAGTGGAGTAGAATTGAGGAGGAATGTGACTCTTTCTTTATCAGTATGAGTCAGACTTAGAATTTTGCATGACTGCACTCAAAATGAAGAAGTTTATTTCCAAGGCTAAAAAGACACATGGAAAGTGGAAGTAACTGTCCACTTGTCAAAAGTGACTGTTCCACGGAATGACTATAAATTCAGGTGCGGTTAACTCAACACAAAAATAGATTTTACATTTGGCAGCCTTTAAAATCTGCACTTTATAACAACAAACACAATACTCTATTTTTATCCTGCTCAGCAATTTTTATTCACATTTGGATCCATTAAAAAAAGACAAAACAAAAGCTTTTCTTGTAGCAGTAGTGTTTCTGTGTTAACATAGCACCACTCTTATTCAGTTTTAAAATAGTATCTCATTTTTGCCGTCAGCCAGAAATGAAGTTTATGTGCGCTTAAAGTAAACTCGGAAAAGTGTCAGTGAAGGTGTGAAAGAGATGACATATTTTGCAGCCGTCGCAGGATGCAAAGTAGGACCCGGCGTGGCCCTGAAGTTATTTTTCTGAGGGGAAAGTTGAATATTTACGAGTTTCCTCTTTAACATACGGTATTAAAATGCATAACACGCAGCGGGAACACGTGTGCTTCACTTGCTTTTCTACGTGATCTCCAGTAAGGAAAGCCATTCATCAGCAGTGAGTCACAGATGAGGAGTAACAGGAGGGAATACTTTCAGCTGTCATCTAGATGTATAATGCACCAGCGTGACAGCGAGATATATTGATCTGCATTTGGGAGGAAGGAGGCTCAGAATTTGCAGACACTGAAAGCTGTATCACGCTCTGTGGCAGTTCATATTGTATATTGTGAATGTGGATTAAGAATTAATTTAAAGGCTGTCAGGAGTTTGGGGGGGGGGGTATGAAAAAGCTGTTATGGAGAGAATTATCTTCTTTCATCATTGGGAACCTGAAAGCTGACTGTTCCAGCATTATATACATCAAGTGGCTTTGTGCTGCTGCCGTGATGCGTTTCTATTTTTGCATCTTAAAAACAGTGACATGGTGTGACTCAATTTACCACAGATTGATTCATCAGCAGCTGTTGGCGTTGCCATATTAAGGAGATCAGTTGAATCATTGTTGATGGGGCTATCCATCAACAGATCACTAACAGATATATTACAGCATCTGACTCTCCACTCCTTCACGCCAAATTTAGGCGCATTTTACAGATCCTCCAGGCTTTTCAAAGCTGCCGCTGCACTTCACGCTCCTTGGCTGACTGCTTGGAGGTGCTAACCTTAGCATTTTCCATATGACAAGGGAGTAAAGGAGCCGTTCCTGGTCCTCGTTTGACAAGTCTGAGCCAGCCTTTGTTTACAAAGGAAAACTGGACTTCCTGTAGTTGTGCCCTTTGGTGAAAAAAATGAAATGACTTCTTTTGTTTGGCCCTTGTACTTATCTCGATGCTACATGTCCGACAATGCTTCCATAGTACAGTGAAGGTGATTGCTGCTTTAGTTTTGTATGACTAATTACATTATCTAATAACAGTATTTTTCCTCAGTATCGCATTTTTAGATGGCTGTAAGTCAGGGATGTTACATAACATGGTTAACTAAACTTAGTGTTTTTTGAATACTGGACAAGATTAGAAAGAAATGTATTTTTAGCTCAGTGTTCCAAATATCCGACACATCTCTGATTTTTAAATTTAAGTTTAAAAAATATAGACACAACCTGAATGACTTGCCTATTATTAAAAATTGGGAAAAAAGGGAAAAAGAGTCAGGTAAATGTTATAGGCATATACAGTTTTTATTCTTTGTTGTTCAGCTGATATTCATCCACTTATAGTTGCTCATTTGATAGGATAAATCATTGCTCTATGTATTTAGTTGCATTTTGTCAGTTTTCTTTGCTGTTAAAGATGCCAGACCTCTTTATGAAGTAAGAGTTGGTAACTCGTGTTAAACCCAGAATTTTGGCTGTGGCTGTAGCTCAGGAGGTAGAGCAGGTCGCCTACTAATCAGAAGGTTGGCAGTTCGATGCCTAGCTTCTCTGGTATCTTGCCCAAAGTATCCTTGGGCAAGATACCGAACCTCAAGTTGCTCTCTGATGCAACCGTCAGTATGAATGTGTGTGAATGTTAGATAGAAAGCACTTAGCCATAGTAAGAAGTGCTTGTATGAATATGGGTGAATGAGGCATGTTGTATAAAGTGAGTCCTCAAAGTAGTATAAAAAAGTGCTACACAAGAACCAGTCCATTCACCATTTACCATTAAAAGTCTGGATTTTTTTTTTTTTTGGTTCAGACATAAATAAAAGTAGGGCTGTCACGATACTAGAAGGTCAAACATGATACAAGTACCCAAGAAAATACTTGATACACAATAACATTTTATTATTAGCCATAGTCGCTAGCTGCTGCATTAATAGATGGCTAATGGTGGTAAATGCTAATAGTTAAGCAGCTAACGTTAATGTGTGCCCCGGTCAGGTTAACATTTATAACAGTTTAATACTTCAATGTTGTTTAAACAGGAGCTTTACTGACCTCACCACGTTCTTCATAAAGACTGGGGGTGTCCATTTTTAAGATGCTCCTCCAAGTTGCAAGTTCTGTTGTAAATGAGTATGTAATCTGATAGTCAGTGTTAACATCAGTTAGTACCTGAGTATCAGTTTTTTTTGGATAACCCTATTCAGTACATAAGCTGCTTATGGTGCCTGCAATACTGAAGAAAGGGAGAAAAAAAAAAGACTCTTTGAGTTCTCAGAATTTCAGTTTCAAGAGGTACCGTAAGTATCGGTTCTGGTGACATCCCTAAATATAAGAAATAAAAATATTTAAATATTCATACAATATCCAAACACCAGTTGTTGACATTTTATGAATGAAAACATAATAGGCATATTAAAATAAGTAGTACTCATCCCCCACTTTCTCCATTTAAGGATGTTTAACATATAAAGTGGGAACTGATTGAATCTTGATATTTTTTGCTGTTTCTAGTGCCGCTGTGTTTCTCTTTCATATATATTTACCTCACTGGACATTTGGCATTACATTTGGCTACAGGTGTGACCTAATTTCCTCTTATCAAAGATACACTGCTGCATGTGATTGAACTCTGCTTCATGTGTGTGTGTGTGTGTGTGTGTTTGTGTGAGATTGTAGCTTGCTTGTTAAACCTAGTCATGCAAGCCTTTTGTTGTATTTTAATCACCAATGTTTATTTTAATTAAGAGAAGTAACTCAAAGAGAACTTGAGGAAGTTACTTGTTTACAAGGCAGGCCTTCAGAAAGTGGAGGTCATCATGATCTGATTAGGACTATATATTAAAATCAGGGGGTTTTATTAAAAATATTTTTAACAAAATGAATGTGGACTATGTGTTAGGCATTGTAGCAGAAAGGGGGAAAATTGGAGGAATATGGTGTCATTTTCCACTTAGACTTGAAACGAAAGGGTGTCAGCAGCTGTCTTGGCTTACTGCTCAATGATGTAAACTTGGCCTTTGGACAGTTTTGCCGCTGGCCAGAGTCATTTCCTCCACCTAGGTGTGTAAACAAGAAAGCAGATATTTCATGTGGCTGTTTTTAGTTGAAACTGATTATAGGAGATCTGTTTTCAATTTTTGAGAATGGGTCTTTTATTTTTAAAATCGTACAAAGGCCGCTTATAAAATGCAGCAAGAATGTCAGCAGAGTCACCTGTGCAGGCAGCGTGCTTAATTCTTTCCTCTCTTGTCACTCTTTAGTCTGTGTCCATGCTCACAGGTTAGGCGCAGCATGTGCCGCTTTAACCTTTCAGGATTGTAGCACAGCGAGCCCTGGTCTAAAAATGCACACGTGTCCTGTAGTGCCGACGCTACGTGGTCCCTGTCACCTGATGTCATCTGATGAAAGGTGCTGTGCTTTTATTTTTAAAAGCACTTTGGGCCTGGCAAGATGTGCATCAATCCCCTCATCACACAGAAAATATAACAAATAACAGCAATGTTAATTATTGCTTTTATTGTTGTTATAAAATTCTACTTGTTTCACTTAAGCAACACAGCAAAATCTTGATCTTAGAATCATCACAACATCACTGAACTGTGCTCATTGTCAGTTTTGCTCGTAGAAAAGGATGGTTTCACATAATTGAGCTTGACAGTTGTTCCAAATGGACCAATATCATGCAATAACATTTCTAGGACCAGAAAGGCAGAGCCATATTTACTCTTGCTGTTGTCAGCAGTGTCTCAATACAGCACATGCTTCAGCTTCTTTCTCCATGACATCAGTTTGACATTGAATAATGTGGACAGAATAATGTTTCGGATTGTTTTCACATTCTGCTACATGGCAGGTGATAGTCAGGGATGTTAGTCTTGAAAACAGGGCTAAACATGCCTGTTTGTAATTAATAGAATCAATAAATGTGTAATGGATCAGTGGGGTGATGCTTGAAACCCTACAGTTATCAGAATAAAGATAATGTTCATGCTGTTGCAATATTTAAGTGGCGGATTTGTAGAGTGTTCGGGCTCTGTTGTATCATGTGAGATACATGTGAGTAATTTAATTGTTATTCCATTACATCACGTGTGTTTGCTCAGAGACCTGATGTGACATACAGACTTGTCATCGGTAAAGGTAGGTTTTCCATGTGCCAGTCCAGCCCTGAAGCAAATCCGCAAACAGCAGCTCTTAAGAAACTCGGAGCTTAAGTGATTGCTTTGGAATGCTGTTTCCAAGGAGCCCAGTTGCAAAGTACAGAGGCAGAGACATTTGTACATTTAGTCGGGGCATGTGAAGATAACTATGAATACTAAACTTCGGCTTGGAGCGGTAAGCTTCTATAAAACTGCATAATTGGGGTGTCATACTACGGTGAGGATTCCTGGAATACCAGGAAGGCAATGTTGTCCTGCAAGTTTCAGTCGAAACTTTAAGTGGTTCTGGGGACTGTCACAAGAGAGAAGTTTCATTGTTTGTTCTAAGTAGGGCAGTATTTTCTTTCTTCTCACACTGAATAACCAAATGTTTGAGGTTTATTCTTTGAGGCTATTTTTTTTAGGTCTCAGGGACTAAAAACTGGATGAGTCAGTGTTGCACATTGTTGCTTCTTTGTACTTTTCGGTACTGGAACTCTGATTTGCCATTAAGTTACAAGGACATGGTCTGTTACCATTTAAAATATAAAATGCTAGCTTATGAAAATCCCAACAAACATACTACAACTTAAAAGTTTTGTCTATATAGGACTCTTGGGCCATTCACTAATAAAATAACCTAAAAACCACTCTCACTGTTTTGCTCAGCAAAAACACATGCATCCATCAACCCTCTTGAAGGTGTCGGTGTTCAGGCCAAACTCTGCTCTTTCACTGCAGATTTTTATTAGTGTAGCTCAATTCTTCAGTCTTTTGTTAAAATGTGCACTACTGCCCAACTCATGTTGGAAAAAATAGGTCAGGGCAGTCTCTTTTTGCAGTTGATTTTATAAGAGAGTGACAGGGCCAGACAAAGTAACAAAAATGGGACAGAAAAGAAACTTGGAGCAGTATTACATGGGATTTTAGAAATGTCAGACTGCAAATAGCTGAGTAGCAGTTTGAGTCTGAGCTCTCCTCTAGAGTTGCAGCCACCCACGTTGTTTAAAATTCATTTCTGATAATTTATAGAGCTAATTTTATTTCACTTCAGGTTTTTACAGCTGCAAGAAAAGTTTTATCAGGATAGCTGCATTGCTAATTAAAGTTTGTCTGGTTTAAAGTCATAATTCTGGACAAACACAGTATGACTGAACTAATTAACACAAACAGTGGAATTTTTCGTGTCTTTATTGGAAACACACTTAGTAACAAATGACAGTGCAGGTTGTAAAAAGTAAATGAGGTCTAACTCACAAAACCTTCTGGTAGCAGCTCAGATATTTACATAGCTGCTTCTGAGATGTGCACAACCATGAGAAGGAATTTTTGGACCAATTGTCCTACTGACCCTTTTCAGCTCATCATACGTAATTAACTCTTTATAGGGCACTCATTGAAATACTTTGAAATTCAGACTTTCAACCATACAGTGTTATTGGGGGACATAACAAAATTTAATTACTGTTGTGACATTTTTCAAAATGTTCCATCTTCATATAGAAAATCAAGGTCGACGAAGTTACCATATTTGGTTCCCTGCCCATCTGTGGCAAAAAAATTCCAAGAAATGTATATATATAAAAAAAAATACAAGAAAAACAAATATATGGTGAAAGGAGCATGTATTTTAGAACATTACAACAGGTTCATTACAACAAAACTGCTCCCATGTCACTTGGGCCTGGAATGTCCTGGTTTTAGGTGGGAGGGACAATGTCCATGTCTGCCATATGATCATCTTCTGTCTCGTCATTATCACTGATGGCAAGGTGGGCTGGCATAACAACAGGCTCCCTGCTCTTGCCATAAACCATCTAAACAGACATTTGCTAAAAATTAATACACAAGCAATGAAACAACTGGTATAATGTCAAAAACTGACAAATCACTCATCTTCACTATTTATAGCTTTAAAGGGTCTAGAAATGGGTTAAATTTCTCTCTGAAGAATTATATTATTTTTCTGTGCTATAAAAAACTTTGGTAACATAAAAAAAATTATGTTCTAAGCTTTATTCCCTCATTTGTAAAGGAAATACACCTAGTATGATTTATTAGATGCATCAGGCATATGTCCAAATATGGTCAAATATGGTCAATTATTTGTTTATCTGAACAGGACATAAGACCAAATATGGTGCCCACATTTTTCATGCTGTAATTTCACTCATTTCACTAAGTCATTTACAAACAACACATATGCCATTACTTAGCACAACTATTCAGCAGTAGGTTGTGCGAGTTTTATCAACTTTTGTTTTATCAGCTTGATGTTTTGAACATGAATGCGCAGTGAACCGATCCCTGAAAGCGTCTTTTTTTTTTTTTTTTTCAATTCCTGCTGATTGGTCGAATGTTACAGTGAGGTGTTCAGTGATGTAGTGTGATCTTTGCTGATTGGCTGGATGAAAACCACATGCTTCTTAACCTGACTGCGATGCAGTACTGTCATCATTTATCAAGTGTGTGGAAATTACCAAATATGGTAACTTGCCCTATAAAGGGTTAAACAGCCGTCTTCAGGTCATGTGACAATTCACTTCTGGTCAGGCCTTTCACTTGACTATTCCAAAATATGTTTTCTATCTTTTTTAACCATTTAGTTATTAATTTATTTTTGCTTTGCCTTACTATCTGTTCTTTTTTTCCCCTAACCTCTTATAAGCTTCAGGTCATGGACATCTCTATCTATTATCTCTCTTTTTTTAAAGTTTTAATATAATTTCCTTGTTTTGTGGAATTAATAAGGGCCCTGATGTAGGAAAGTAAGCCAAAACCATGATGCTGACTCCACCGTGCTTCCGACTTAAGATGACGTTTTTTGGGTCCTCCAAACGTGATAATCATGTATTCATGTTAATCATTTGTCCCATACATGTGGAAAAACCTATAATACAATTCTTATTCATTTAGTTTTTTTCTGATCATGGACGGCAAGTTTGCAGATTGTTCTCTTAGTTTGAGCTTGGCTGGATGCCTGCTCAAAGGGAGAGTCCCAAGAATTCTGGATTTCCTCCATTTGTAGACAGTGTGTCTTGGTGCAGATTGATGTACATCCATATCTTTAGAACTGCTTTTGCAGCCCTTACTACCCATATGTGTCTTTAGGACTAATAAAGGTCCTGTGAAAGTTGTGATTGGTTTGTGTGAATGATGCCTCAATCATTGCATGTCTCTGTTTTGATAGAGGGGAACCTCTACATCCCACAGTGAGAAGTCAAAAATACAGAAGTACGCTAAATTTACTTCAGACTGGTCTGGGAGTTACTGCTCTATTCTGTTCAATAGAGAAAGGTAAATAAAGTTAGATGGCCAGCAGAAGACATTTTCTGGTTTCAAATCCCCATAAAATGAAGACCCTTTAAATTCAAGTAACAATATAGCAAATTAAGCTAATGAGTTACTTTGGATTCTGGTTCTTTTTTTGATTTGATATGAAATTAGATTATTAATCAGATAAAATATTAACCAGTTAATTGATGCTGAAACAAAGATAATCCCCTCCAGTCAAATTTATGATGGTCTGCATCAGTATTAGGAAAGAAATCCAGCATTCCCCTCAGGCTGACTGCTGCCTCCGCTTACCTCTCTATCTGATGACAGCACATTTCACAATTGTCACATTTTCCCCTTCTTTTCTTTTTAGTGTTGTATTTTTTTTCTTTTGGTCTGTACTGAAGAAAATTGGAAAGTTCACAATTCTTTGAAATGAAGTGTAGGCTGAAGCCTATTCAGCTTTAACTGTGCAGGAATGTCAGTGCTGTAGCTCACCGAGAGTGTCAGACATAAAGACGCTTGGGGTTGGTCTGTGCTTTTCCCCTTTACATGTCTGTTGGCTGTTTGTCAGTACTGTTTAGGAAATAATGGAGTACATTTGTCTGAATGTTAATGTGCAACCCATGTAGTGCCATCTTTAGTTTGACATGCCTCCAGTGCAAAGGGTAGCTGTAAAAGTTAATGGATAAGCTTTGCTGACATGCATAAGCAGTCCAGTTTGACCTCAATTTGAAAGCACACAACTGAACACTGATATCTCACATGTTACTTCCTGTGTTATTGTTTTGAATTGATTATCCAGTGCAATAGTGAATCATATTAAACAAAAAGCAGGAACCATATTGGCTGCTAAAATGTTAATTAATCTCATTCGCTTTTTTTTTTTTTCTTACACAGCCCGGTCGTGTTTGCTGCCTAACCTTTCAATGTGTGAACTTCTGAGAGGGAACAACTGAAGTGTCGTCAGGACCATGTGGCAGAATTTGTTTGTCAACCTGACAGCAGTGTCAGAAGGGACTGTTTTGACCAAAAACACCACAAGATGTTTGAAACACATTCCTTCGTGCTGAGAATGCATCATATCAGAATCATCAGACCTCTGGTTATCAAAGGCTGGCCAAAAGAAGAGTTGGATTGTAATTTTTTTTTTCTTTGAGTGTGTGTGTGTGTGTGTGTGTGTGTGTGTGTACTAAATTAACTTTTTTTTTTTTTTTTTTTAAATACAAAAGACTTCTAAGTAGCCTGCAAAATATAAGGACCTTCTCTTTGAGCTGCAGGAATAGACTGGAATCCCATGTGTAGCAGAGCAACCGCTGCAGCTTGTGGAATAACTTAGCCTCAGATTGTTGGATAGTTGCTGCTTCAGGGATCCAAGGAACGGATTTAAGCAACAACCCACCTTGTCTTCTGACTTTTCCCCTTGTAAAAAAGGTAACTCTACTAACCAATGGCATGGGTCAAGTTCTTCAGGAAGCCAGGGGGCAATCTTGGGAAATCCTACCAACCGGGGAGCATGCTGTCTCTGGCCCCCACCAAAGGACTGCTGAACGAGCCGGGCCAGAACAGCTGCTTCCTCAACAGTGCTGTGCAGGTTTGTTGACAGGATCGCTTTGTGTTCAAGTTGAATTAAATCTCTGTCAGCATCTTGTGAACATTTTATTTCTGAAACTGCACAAAGGTAGCGTTCACAGATTACAACATTTTTTTTATTATTATTTGCTGTTTGCATAACTTTATTTATTGCAGCCTTCCTCTGGGAACTGTAGAACATATTCCACCGTTTTGAAAAAATAACCATCATTTATTTAGAAATGACAACGCTTAGTCACTGTCTGAATTTGTCAGCGCTTCCCAGAGATTTATTCGTTCTGGATGGCTGCTTTTTACTTGTGGGATACTGGCTGGTGAGTTAGTTGATTATATCAGCCAACGCACAGCGAGGCCAGCGTCAGGCACTCTTACTCAGAGGGTGGGTGAGACAACCGATGAGCTGGTTGAAGATGATCATTACCTTCGGCTTACTTTCTGTGAGGGAGTTGTTCTCTCACCCACTCCTTATTGACGTGACCTTGAAGACTTTATTTTAATGCCTACATGTTATGAGCAACTAAAAGACCCAAGGATGTAAAGTTTCATAATAAGCTTTTTTTTGGGGGGGGTGCATCTGTTCTTAATGATTATTTTTAAATGGGCAGATGGAATAGAAAATATTTTTTGATATATATGACTGCGTTTACTTGAGTGGTGTAACCTGAGAGTAAGAGATCAGGGATTAATCTTATGGTGTAAGGACAGCCTCACAAGCTCCTGCTCTGTCCCTTGTGTAGGTACTATGGCATCTGGACATCTTCAGACGCAGCTTGAGGCAGCTGCCTGGACACTTCTGTCTGGGAGAGTCTTGTATTTTTTGTGCATTAAAGGTAAGATGCAGTCATGAGCATTTTTAATAAGAGCTGACACTGTGCAACTCCTGTTTGTCATTAAAAATGTGTGACACGTCTGGTCACATATGCGGATCGTGTATTGAGCGGCAAATGTGACACAAATGCTTTTTGTAAACACAACGTGCCGTTGTCAGCATGTAAACAAGTTCTTGCTCTCTTCTTCAGGGTATTTTCTCCCAGTTCCAGCAGAGTCGGGAGCGAGCTCTGCCCTCTGACAACCTGCGTCACGCCTTGGCAGAGACCTTTAAGGACGAGCAGCGCTTCCAGCTGGGCTTCATGGATGATGCCGCAGAGTGCTTTGTAAGTTCCTGTGGCAACTCGGTTGAGCGTATGGGGTGGGGGGGTTGTGTATGTTTGTGTGTTACCCTGCCGCTCAGTTCAAGCAAAGCACTACAACAAAACTGTTTGGCGAGGTCACTGAAAGAGCTTCTGTCCCTGCCTTCCCCTCCCATCAACCCCTGCCACGTTGGTGCTAAATATCATCATGACAGGTTATATAAGTGCCGGAGCTGTTTGAACCTCTGTGTGCTGTCATATTATGCCATTAATTTCTGTGCTTTTCGGAAATCAATTTCATGTGGCCTTTATTGTTTTAGCATTTTGGTTCCAGTTTTCACGCTCTTTTGGCACCAAAAAAAAAAAATTGCTGCATTTCAGCTAGTCTAATTATTTTTGTCCCAGTTTTATTTTGACTCCAGCCAAAAAGGAACAAAGTCCTGGACCATGTTTATCATTCTTTCTTTTTTTTTTCTACACAATGTTTTCCCATGTCCATCTGGTTTAATTAGTGTATTTTTTTCTTACAATATTGATGACTTGTGCTTGTAAACTATATACCAAAACAGCACAGATGGATCCCGACACCCCCCCCTCCCCCCCAAAAAAACAAACAAACAAACAAACAAACAAACAAAAAAAAAACACACACACACACGATTGTTTATCCATTTAGTCCAATTACACAGCAATGGATAAACAAAAGAGGGACTATAACATCTCAGGAACACAAGAGGACAGGACAGCGCTCGTGCACACTGGGTTATGCAAGTGTGATTTTTGTCTATAAATTACAAGTCAAATTAGAACGTGATGAAGTTGTACGTAGAAAGCTATAGAAATCACTATATTGCCAAAAGTATTCGCTCGTCTGCCTTCACACACATATGAACTTGAGTGATGTCCCATTCTCAATCGATAACCTTCAATATGATGTCGGCCCACCCTTTGCAGCTATAACAGCTTCAGCTCTTCTGGGAAGGCTCTGTGCAGGCCAGTCAAGTTCTTCCACACCAAACTCGCTCATCCATGTCTTCATGGACCTGCTTTGTGCACTGATAGGCAGTCATGTTGGAACAGGAAGGGGCCATCCCCAAACTATTCCCACAAAGTTGGGAGCATGAAATTGTCCAAAATGTCTTGGTATGCTGAAGCATTAAGAGCTCCTTTCACTGGAACTAAGGGACTGATCCCGACTCCTGAAAAATGGTCCCACCTCCCCCCTCCACTTGACACAGTGCAGTCAGTACCGTTCTGGATTGCAAGAGCTGGAGAAGCATGATTTGTCACTCCAGAGAACACGTTTCCACTGCTCTAGAGTCCAGTAGAGTCCAGTGGCAGCGTGCTTTACACCACTGCATCCAATACTTTGCATTGTGCTTGGTGATGTTAGGCTTGGATGCAGCTGCTCAGCCATGGAAACCCATTCCATGAAGCTCTCTACACACTGTTCTTGAGCTAATCTGAAGTCCACATGAAGTCTGGGGGTCTGCAGCGATTAAATCTGCAGAAAGTTGGTGACCTCTGCACACTATGCGCAGCATCCGCTGACCCCACTCTGTGATATTATGTGGCCTAGCATGTCGTGGCTAACAATTTCCTGTGGAATATTTAGTAGTGAAGAAATTTCACGTCTGAACTTGTTGCACAGGTTGCATCCTATCACAGAACCACGCTGGAATTCACTGAGTTCCTGACTCATTCTTTCACTAATGTTTGTAGAAGCAGTCTGCATGCCTAGGTGCTTGTTTTATACACCTGTGGCCATGGAAGGGATTGGAACACCTGAATTCAATTTGGATGGGTAACTGAATACGTTTGGCAATATTGTGTATATAAAATACAAATTCAGTGATTTGCAAAAAATATGTAAAGCAGTATTGAACTAAAATTAAAATGTCAAATGTTGGAACTGAGAAATGTTATTAAAAATATGCTCAATTAAAAAAAAATGGAATATGGGCAACAAAAAACTAAAGTTGTCCAATGCTTTAAAAAAAAAGTTAATAGAACACATTACACTAATAAGTTATGAGATGGTTTACCTGCTATTTCATATTTCAACTAATTACAAAGGTTGGACAAAGAGCATCCCAGAGACAGTTTGAGAAGTAAGTAGGAGGAGTCCATCAATTTTGTGTAAATAATTAAAAGGTTTAGAGAATTGCGAGAAATTTCTCTAATTTAAAATTCTTTTTGGGATCGAATGCATGCAGAGTTCAGGGTTTGGATTGGTCAGCAACTGTTATGGTAGAGGGGTACATTAGTGCATGGTACATGGTAACTTGCAGATATGTGATGCTAAATATATACACAAGCTTTGAAGCATCATATGCTGCCATCCAAACAACAACGTTTTTCAGGGAATGCCAAACTTATTTCAGCCACACAAAACCATTGCTTGTATTGCTAGTGGTAAAAGAGTCTGGCTGGTAGACTGGCTTGTCTTCAGGCCAAACATGTTCCCATTAAAAAATATTTGGTATGTTATGAAATGCAAAAAGACAAAGGAGGCCCTGAACTGTTGATATCATTAAACCCAATATCAAGCCAAAGATGAAAAAACAAAATTTTTGTTTTGCTTTCAAAGCTGCAGTAGTTGGTGTCCTTAGTTCCCAAATACAGTACCAGTCAAAAGTTTGGATACATCTTCTCATTCAGTGTTTTGTCTTTTATTTTATTTTATTATTCAATACTGAAGTCATACAGACTGTGAACAAACATATAAGGAATCATGTAGTAAACTTAAAAGTGTTAAACCAAAATATGTTTTAGATTTTAGATTCTTTAAAGTCGGCACCTTTTGCTTTGATTGCAGCTTTGGACACTCTTATTCTCTCTATCAGCTTCATGAGGTCATCACCTGAAACGGTTTTCCAACAGTCTTGAAGGAGTTCCCAGAGGTGCTGAGCACTTGTTGGCTGCTTTGCCTTCACTCTGCTGTCCAACTCATCCCAAACCATCTCAATTGGGTTTCAATCAGGTGATTGTGGAGGCCAGGTCACCTGATGCAAAACTCTATCACCATCTTTTTTTTTGGTCAATTATCCCCTTACATAGACTGGAGGTGTGTTTGGGGTCACCGTCCTGTTGAAAATCAAGTAATGGTCCCACTGAACACAAACCAGATGCATGTTGCTGCAGAATGCTGTGGCAGCCATGCTGGTTAAGTGTGGCTTGGATTTTGATAAATCGCCAACAGTGTCAGCAGCAAAGTCCCCCATACCATCACACTTCCTCCTCCATACTTCACAGTGGGAACTACACATGTAGGAACCATCCACCCACCTTTTCTGTGTCTTACAGACATGCCTTTTGGAACCAAAAATTTAGACTCATCAGACCAAAGGACAGATTTCCACTGGTCTAATGTCCATTCCTTGTGTTCCTTTGGCGAAGGCATTCTCTTCCTCGTGTTGTTCTTCCTTAGAAGAGGCTACTTTGCAGTGATTCAGCCATAAAATCCAGATTCACTTCAGTCTTCTCTGAACAGTTGATGTTGAGATGTGAGTGCTACTTGAACTCTGTGAAGCTTTTAGGTGGGCTCTTATCTGGGATGCTGTTAACTTGCAGTTTCTAAGGCTGGTAACTTTTTCTTTACTTAGTTGAGTAGTTCTTGCCATAATATGGATTAGAACATTTCTCAAACAGGGCTATTCACTGGATACCAACTCTACCTCTTCACAACACAACTGAAGGTCTCAAACATATTAAGAGTGCAAGAAATTCAAAAAAATTAACTCTTGACAGGCACAGCTGTTAGCTGTAAGCCATTGCAGGTGACTAGCTCATAAAGCTGGCTGAGAAGATGCCAAGATGTGCAAAGCTGTCATCTAAACAAGAGGTGCCTGCTTTGAAGAATCTGAAATATAAAACATATTCTGGTTTGTTTAACACTTTTTTTTTTTTTTTTTTTACTAAATTTCTTCATAGTTTGATTGACTTTAATATTATTCTACAATGCAGACAATTTTTAAATAATGAAAAACTGATGAATTAGGTGTGTCCAAATTTTTGACTGGTACTGTATGTACAGGGTGTTGTTAAAGGAAGATGTGATGCCCTGTCTGAAGTGTTTTAAACATGTTGGTATCAAATTCAAAATGAACAGGTTTTAGTTATAATATTTGATGTTTTACATCATTCACATGATTTACAAAACATTCTGATTTTGTTTACATTTAAGACTGCGTCCCAATGTTTTCAGAAACAGGATTGTTAAACTGAAATTTACATACCAAAGTTGTTCTCATACGGGCAGTCTCATTTCTTAATACTGCACAGATCTTTGCCCTTGAGTATTCACTCTGTAATGCATTGGCAGCAGTGTGCTGGTAGAGAATTTATGTGAGGAGTTAGCTAGTGTCAGATTAACAGCCTGTGAAGTCAAGCCTGTAACCTTTGCAGGCCTACCTTGGAGCCTTAATATTTCATAAACTCACAAGCGTTAGAACCTGGAAGGAGTTAAACTGGGGTAGAGTTTCTTCCTTTAATGTGTCCCTTCTGCTGTGAGGGTTGCAACATGACTCCTAAAATTGAAGTCTTTGTATATTGTGGACAGTGTATTTTATTGCACTGCAATTGTTGTCTCGGAAATTGCTGAATGGGAGGGAAATACCCCCCCCAAATACCTGACAGATTTCCTGTTCTGTCACAGGAAAACATACTGGAGAGGATCCACCTGCACATTGTGCCTGAGGAGACAGACGCCTGCACTTCAAAGTCTTGCATCACACATCAGAAGTTTGCTATGTCACTTTATGAACAGGTCAGTAAAAGGCTATGAAGTAATAATAAATATTACAGTATTTGAAAACTTGTGTGTTCATTCTGGTTCATACATCTAAGGAAGATGTGTTTTATATTCATTTTGTGCCTTATCTTTTTTCCTGGTGTTTTAGTTTGTTTAATCTTTGTGTTTGCACAGTCTCTGCAGTGATGCGTGGACAAGCCAGACACACACTAGAGAATGTTAGGATTAAGCAACACACACACACACACACACACACACACACACACACACACACACACACACACACACACACACACACACACACAACACACACACACACACACACACACACACACACACACACACACACACACACACAAACAGAAAGGTACATGAATCACTGTCTGAGACAATAGAAATCTAATCAGTCATGTTTCCATACTGGCTCACCCCCAGTGAAATGTAGAGGGTACTTCTGGTCAGATTCCACAGCACTGCAGCAGCAGGAGAGTACACATAAATTCCAGCACAGCAGAACACAGCACACACACACACACACACATACGCACCACTCTTCCCTGTGGCTCTGATGCCCATCACTGTCTCTGTCTTTGTCCCAAAAGGAATTTTATCTCTGAATCTAACAGATGATTCGCCTTTGGACTAAATCCCTTAGGAGCAGAGTCAGTGGGTTCGGCTGCACCTCAACTTCACCCAATCCAGGAAATATCATCAAGGCCCAAATGAGCATAGTCTTGGTCAAAGAGAGATTGATAACTTCAGAGCTGAAATCGGAGGCCTGATAATGCCAGTTGTTTGACTTAAAAGGATACTAGGGAACCCAGAGTTTATTTAGTTGTAATCCCGAGGAAAGAAGCCAATTCTCTTTGCCAAGAATTGTTTTGGTCTGAAAAATGACTTGCTGATATGCTAATCAGTCTTATGCAGTGCTTATTGTGTGCGCCTGTACATTTTTATTTTATTTTTTCTATGTAACTTTTATTCTTTTGTTTGTCCCCCTCATTGGTCACTCTTTCCTCTCTCCTCTGCAGTGTGTGTGCCGTAGCTGTGGGGCATCTTCTGACCCACTGCCGTTTACAGAGCTGGTGCATTATGTCTCCACCACCGCACTCTGGTAAGGCAAAGACAGTATGTAACCTTCTTTAGCACCCTCTTGTTAATATGTCTTGCTCCACACACTCTCTGAATTATCACAAGGTCAGAACTTGATTTCTTTTGCTGACATTGACATTTCTAAAGTGTGTGTGTGTGTGTGTGTGTTTTTCTCTAAGCATGCCTTATTTTTATGTCTTTGCTTGTTCTTTCCTATACTTCTGTTCACAATGTGCTGTTTACACTGAGGCTCTTCTTTCTTAGTCAACAGACATTGCAACGGAAAGATGAGTCTTTTGGGGAAGTGTTACAAGCAGCAAGTACAATCGGGGACCTTCGTAATTGTCCAGTGAGTGACCCTTTCCAAGTGTTTTTATACTGAAGCATTTGAACATGGAAAACACGTTGCCTTTGGGGCCGCAGGAAGTATTATGGGGCTGCTTAGTACACCCACTGGATATCATTTTTCATAACCTGGTCATTACTTAAGAATCAGAAAACATAATAAAAAAAAATGTCAACATTATTCATTTTAATATTATTTGACTCATTTCGGGAGATGCCATCCTCCATGTAACTAAAACACGCAGTCAGTAGCACTCGAACTACAAACCTTCTAGAACAAAAAAATCTGGTCGAACCTGATTTAATCAGCAGCGTTACAATTTATTTATTTTTTTTTTTCTGTAAAATTTGTGATTTAAGGGCACCCACTGCTATTAGTAAATCTTCTTGGTGACTTTTTGGTCCAGTTAGGGACTACTTTGTAATCAGCTGAACTTGCTTTTGTTGTCTTTATCTATGTGTCTGTATTTTTGCCAGAGCAACTGTGGCCAGAGGATCAGGATCAGACGGGTCCTCATGAACTCCCCAGAAATAGTCACCATAGGCTTTGTGTGGGACTCTGAACAGTCAGACCTCACTGAGGATGTTATCCGCTCACTAGGGCCTCTTCTCAGTCTTTCTTCGGTGAGCAATATTATGCATTACTTATTCATGTTCTACATATTATTACATTTATTGGGTTAATCTGAGTACGTAGCCAAAGATTGAAATGAATGTGTCAGTATATTTGTGGATTTTTTTTATTTACACAACTCTTACACAAGTCCTGCCTCTTGCCCTAGTGTTTCGATGTCAGTTTATTTTGGTGCAGTTCAACATATGTGGGAAATAAAGTAGGGATTTACTTCTCTGTAAATCGGGGTCATTGCGTAAGCCATCAACGCCCAATGCCCAGTTGGCCCATGCCACTGATCAAAAAGCACCCTGCTGGCCTTGGTCAGCTTGTCAGAAAGCCCCTCCTCCCATCTTTGTGTGTGTGTGTGTGTGTGTGTGTGTGTGTGTGTGTGTGTGTGTGCGTGCGTGCGTGCACGCACATGCCTTCCTAAGCAAACATGTCAACTAAATAGATACCACTAAGACGGGAGTGGTGGGAGGGGTGTGTTCAGCACCACGTTTTTTTTTTTGTTTTTTGTTGTGTTTATATTCAAACATTTTTAATCACAACTACGCACAGCTGTAGTGATGTATACAGATAATTTTCAGCCATGTTCACATTAAACACAAACTATAATGGCACATTACTTAATAGATGTTTGTCAGTGTCATTGTATTTACATCAGTCTGATGTGTGGATGTGTTCTACGAGACAAAATCAATGGGCGTAGTTCATATGAGGACATGCTCATACAATTCCCTCATTACATAACTATTTATTTATTTATATTGAAACCTTACAACCATTTATTTGACAACTCAGAAAAATGGGGACATCAGAAGAATTTTTCAGTCCCACTCACCCACTAGTGTGCCACAAAGGCTTTGATTCATTAGGGAGTATTTCATGTGACTTTATTGGGCGTTAAAAGGGAGCTGGCTACTCCATCATTTGCTTTGAAATCCATTGTTTGAGTGTGTGAGAAAGACGCGGAGAACTGGCTGTGCAGGAATCGTGGGAGGGAGAAACAAGCGACACTTTGTATTATTTGAAAATAACACACCGCAGTAGTAGTGTATCTCTGCAGCCTAGATGGCAAGATGCGCTGTGACTGCAGTGATTCAAACCAGCTTTTTACTTGTACTGATTAGTTCATTCCCTTAGACCTTAATCTGTTAACTAGCTTTCTGCATCATTTAGTTGCCTTCCAACTTACTTTGCTGCTGGTGTAATTGCAGAATTGATACATTTATTTATTTTTATATATATACATATATGTATGCATGTGTGGACACAGCTCTTCTACAGGGTGACAGATGAGCATGCCAAAAAGGGAGAGCTGCTGCTTGTGGGAATGATCTGCTACTCCAGCCGCCACTACTGTGCCTTCACCTTCCACACCAAATCTGCCAAATGGGTTTTCTTTGATGATGCAACAGTCAAAGAGGTGAGAGAGTGTGCACTAGCACTGGAGTCATTAGTGGGGTAATCCCTAAGGTGAATGACAGATTGTACAGGTCATGGTAAATGAATTAATGGTAAAAATAATTGATGGGAACATAGAAACATATCAATTCTAATAGCAAGGAATTTACACAACACACATGAAAAGCTTTTATTTTGTCTTTTTTCTTTGTAAGCTCTAAATATTTGGTGGCATTTTTAGACGTTAGAATAAAATTAGTGCTTTTTTTTTTTTTTTATAAAAAAAAAATTCAAAGTTTGGGCATCATGTTATCACTGAACAGATAAGCAGAAGCTGGTACAGAAGAGACGGGGTGTTCAGTCTCTTATCTCTGTTACAAAGACTCTTTATCGTCCAATAAGAGCCACAACGATTGCACTGCACGAGCCTCCGGTTTGACGAGCCTTTATGGTAGCAGAGAGTCAGCCAAACCCCCAACCTCCTGCCTGATTTTTACTGCAAACACTCAACTCTGTAGTCATAGGGTACTGCAGTAGTAAACAGTAGCTTAACTAGTAAAGATCTTTAAAGAGATGTGAGGGTGCTGGGTTACAGTGTATGGGTATATGTGCTATATGTCTGAGTGGAAAAAGAGGTTTAATTGGCGTGTCTGTTTTTTGCTAATCAGTTTGTGTGCACTGGTTTGAGAATCTACTCATCCATTAGTTCTTTTCTCCTTAATGTCGGATTTATTTTCATGATGCGTGCGTGCAAGCATGCCTTTTGTCTCACATCCTCACAATTTTCACGGGGACTGTGGTGCAGCGGCTGGCTGGCTGGCTCTGTGTCAATCCATCAGCAGCTTGTGCTGTGTGTGCAAACTCTCCCGACTGAGATGGAGGAGCTGGAGTACTCAGCGCCTGCCAAGTCCATACCTGGAATGAAACTTGCCAGCGTTTCTGTGACTCCCTAAATCCCAGCCACTAAATGACTGCTGCAGTGTAGCCCAATTACTGCATTTCCAGTGCATGAAATAATATTGCACAAAACCTAAGTACAGTCACTCACTGGGAGTTCTAATTGGATGGTGGGTTAAGGATACCAATAAAGACACTTATATTAATTAGAACATGTCCTGTGTTAATGCACTAGTAGTAAATGTTGAAAGGCAGATTTGGCCAAGAGTCTTAACTCTTAACATATCTTATACCCTTTCAGACAATAAATGTTGTGCCTCACTATTGAAAATAGGATCCAAAAATAACAAAAATTTGTCTTTATTTTTGCCCTCCTCTAACATGCTTTCTTAATCATGACCTTTTTTTTGTGCATTGGATTTTTTTTTTTTCTTTTGCTTTGTCTGTGTTCACTTGCACTGGTTGCTCTTTACCTTGTTTTGCTATCTCTTCCACGCCTTCTATCTCTATCCACCCCACCCCTCCACCCCTCTCATTTGCTTAATTAAGGAGCACAGAAGTATCTGTTAGCCTGCAGCCTGCCTCTGTGGTGCCTTTGTGGCGAGACACACACCTTACGCAGCTTAGCTAATGTGATTGTGTGCTTTGGCCTCGGTGTGTTATATTCACTCACAAATGAAAAGTAAACCCCACCTTTTGTCATGCATAGTTTGAAGTTGCATGTGAATTTTATAAAGCTGTCAGATCATCAGACACCTGTGAGTGCATGTAGGTGGAATATTTTACATTGTTTCACTTTGTATTATCGCACATAAAGCTGCAGAATCTTACAGAATGCTTAAAGTTGTGCAAACGTGTACTGACCCAGCTTTTTTATTTTGTGTGTGTGTGTGTGTGTTTTTTTGTTTGTTTCTTGCTGTAGGTTGGCTCCCGGTGGAAAGATGTAGTCAGTAAATGTATCAAAGGTCACTTCCAGCCTCTCCTTCTTTTTTATGCCAATCAAAATGGGAGTGCTATCGCCACAGAAGATGCCTCAAAACAAAACAGCAGCCAGTCCCACGGCAAGAACCCCATTAATGGAGAAGTGCAAGGTATGACGTTCCAGAATTAGCTCAGAGGTCGTGAGATTGACATTTAAAAGCTGACATCTGGTATGATGAGGTGTTGATTGTTCTCTTTGTGGAAATGACACCAAGTAAAAGGAAAATTGAAGAATGTTGTGGCACTACTGGCTGGTTGAATGAAACAAAGTATAGCCAGAAGTTTGTGTCTCTGAGTGGTTTGTTTTGAAATGCAAATTTAGTCTCTCAAGTTTGAGGTAAATGTTTGGTGGGTGGTTTGAAGTGTGGCTTACTTATCTTCTTCTCATTTATTTGCCTTTGTACATTTTTAGCTTGGGTTAAGCACTTAATCTTGCAGGGAAATTTAGCTTTTTTTTTTTTTTTCTTTTAAGTTGAAAAATGTCCAAATCCCCTCAGGGTACATTAAAGTAACTCTAAATGAAAACTGGAAATTAAAATCAGTAGACAGAAAAAACTGTCAAATCACATGCACTGTTTGCCTTTGCCGCTGCTGATGTGAACAGCTGAACATCTCTCCTGTTGGGATTATATATCCCTGGATTTGTGTGGTTGGGGAGGTTTTTATCCCTTTTAAAGACCCTCCTCCAGCTCTCCATGCTGGCTGTGCCCCAGGTCCAGGCTGTGGCAGCGCTCACTGTCCGTCAGAGCTGACAGGGCGCCCAACTAAACTGGATCATCCTTCAAAAAACCAAGAAGTAGTACATAGTGTGGATTTTGTAATTGAATTCTGTGCTGTAGTTTCAGGTAATAATTTGTGTACTGAGTCTGAACTCAAGAAGATTTTTTTTTTTGCATTTTTTTTTTTATGGAAGGGATGTGCCTACATGAATGGCTTTACTTATAAAGATTTTTTTTATTTTTATCCCCCCCTTCCCCTGTGTAGGCACTGAGTCTGTAGTTTCAGTCTCCCCCAAGAAGCTGGAGCTCACCAAAGAGAATCTGAATGCTCTGGGCCAAGATCTTTTCAAACAGAAGACCCCTTCAACCCTCAGCAGGGGCAGCACTCAGACCAGTGGAGGACGGGCAGCAGGTAAGGGGGAAAAATATGGAGGGATTAAACAGCTTGGTGGCTGAACACATTGTCTCAGTTGTGTAACCCCAACCCCCACCCCCACCCCCAACCAAAAAAAAAAAAAAAACTGCAAAAGAAAAGAAAATTAGTAACAGTGTAAACCAACCTATGGTTTATACATAAATATTTTGGTGTGAATAAGAAGGCATGCAAACAGAGAGATGAGTCATGTTGTGTGGTGGTTGTATTTTTCAGCCTTGAAAGACTTCTTAATTTATAAATATTTTGTCCTCAGAGAGCACTGACAAACACAGATCTGGAATAGCAGCTAGCAGAAGAGATAATTAAATGTCTTCGCTGTGAAACTAAATCTGGCCATGTTAGTAATACAGACGGGATTAGAGACCCTTGGTGAGGAGAGGGGGTCATTATGCACATACTTAATTGCAAGCAAGGGGAAGAGTGAATTGAGAAGAGGAGTTATTTATGTGATTTAAGTGCCTCTGCTTTGATATCGTTGCAGATTCTGGTGGTACGAATTGGTTTAATGTCCTTGAACGGATCACTATTATTTTCGCGAGCGGCGGCGTTGGGAGGGAAGGCTGCAAGACAATGAAATGTCAGCAGCTGCTCAGTTTTAAGGTGTAGCATGATCGAACTCTGATTCAGTGTGTGGTAAACTGTTACACTTCCCGCTTTATGGAATGTGTGGCCTCTCAAAAATAGCCGCTTTTTTCCGCTTTTATAAAAATCTAAAATAAGAAACCTAAATTATTTTTTTGTTTTGTTCTGTTTTTTTTTTTTTCCTTAACTGCCATCTCATCTTCCCTGTCTTCCTCCTGAAATCTCAGATGGCTAACAGAACCGCATTATTCCAGTACCGTGACTAATCATTGTTTTTCAAAGAAAATATGGGCCAGAGATGCAGCACAAGCCTCTGTATGGCTGTGTTTCCTCCCTGCTGCCTTTCCTCTCCCATCAGCACGGCGATGTGCTATGAAGGCGCCTGTGTCTACACACTCAGCAGCTGCTCAGTGCCTCGGGGGGGGGGGTGCTGGGGACGAAGGGCGACAAGGAAAAGGATGTAGCATTGATAGATTTATCTAAATGTACACGCAGATAAAAATACTTTAATGGCGTCTGAAAATGGTGGGAATCTCCACCTGATTCAGCAGTGTTTTATTTTCATTTCTTTTATAGGTCAGCGTTATTCAGATGCTGGCTATCTAACCCTTGTTGCACAGTGGAGGAAATTGTGTCAAATACCTGTCTTGTCTTTTGTTTCTTAGTGAAAAGTAGCACCAGCATTCGCAAGAACCAAATAAGGGAGATTTCTCAAGAAGTCGCCCAGAGAGCAGTAGAGATGCGTAGGACGCATTCACCCCGACGAGAGCCCGATAGGAGTGGTCAACACAGGGTGGAGCCACGCTACAGAGGTGGGTTGCTCTATAGAAGCAGACTGCAGGTGTTACGCTGCCCAGCTTTTCACTTCCCCATCCTTTGTGCCACCCTCTGTTTTGGAGCAGTGTTTTAGAAAGGGGATTAGGTGCTGACGTCTGTTAGAGCCTTCCTTGATCCCCTTTTCTCATAGTCATAGCCACTGGTTGCCTTCTCTGCAGTCTTCACAAATATTATTAAATACACCAGAAACTAAGCAGCTCAAACCAAAGAGCAATGAGTGCTGTATGATTTTTAATTTAAGGCTGAAATTTAATTCCAAAAATGTATTTTTGCGCCACCTTCCCACATACGTCTCCCAAATTAAGTCAGTGTGCAGTTATCAGTACGCTGATTAATATTTGCTCCTTTAATACTCCTTCAGTACATCATTGCTTTCACTAAGTGTCAGTGAGGGGATTATCAAGCACAATAGAACACACCAAATCCACCATGTCAACAGCGGTAGCCTGTGTCAGCACAGAGCTCACCTCCCATTATGAATAAATGCAGTAGGTTAAAGGAGCCTAGTGTCATTGTCGTGATGAATGGCAATGCTAGAGGTGACACTACGGTTAATGTAAATTAATGTGGCTCATTCCCAGGCTTTGGTTTTGCTAAAATGTCTTGTTGAGAAACAAGAAAATCTGAAGCAACTTCCTTAGGGCGTTATTCCTGAGGAATTTCTGCATGATCTTTGGCTGTACTGAAAACACTTACCCTGTAAGTTACCCTGTAAGATGTTTAAGGCTGTACTTAAACATCTTACCCTTCTTCCAGAATGATCCACAGCCTTGTGTACGGTTGACAAATATTGAGGTGGCAGCAAAAATTCTTAAAACAGGCCGGTATCGTATATGTGAGCAAAAATGTAGACAGCTCTGTTTAAAGTGTTTTACTTGGGGCACGCAGTCAGCAAAATCCAAAGCAGGGGACTCCATCTCTTTCAGGCTTTTCCCCAAAGAATGACAGTTTTATATACAGTATAAAAAAAGTCCAATTTTTTTTTTTTTTCCTACACTTAAACACGGATCAGATTTACCCCGTCATTTAGATGATAACTCTCATACAAGGCACGGGAGCCTTTAGCTGTCAGCTTTAGGTTATGGAAATGCATTTGATAAATGATCCTTAGAAAATAAATTTGCACAAAATGAGTTTTTCCTTAAAAATGTAAGAAAAGTCTTATAGTATCAAAGTTATGGAAGGAAAAAAAAAATGAAAACATATATATTGCAGGTCAAAAAGGCCCGAAGAACACTTTAAATAATGAGGCACTACATATATAAAAATCACTGTAATTCCTAAACATTTAATTCAATAGTTTTGTCAAACCCTTTGAATTCAAACTGAACGTCTGCACTTTAATAATATAATAACTGATTGATTGAAACACACGCAGTTACACACGCATTCATGAGTATCTGCGTGGACATCTGTGCACGAGCTGGTACCCTCTGTGCACACACCGTGGAAGAAAATTGACTCCTTGTGGTTGTAATTTACACCTTCCTGTTTACTGCAGACATAAATGTCAGTAACTCCGTTGTCATCATGCCCTTCCTTCACTTTCCGCCCAGCCTGCTGCTTTATTTAGCACAGTCGTGTTTGGTGATGTGGATATGTTTAAGTCAAATTTTAATCGTTTGCAGTGTTATTTACAACACTTTCCTTTGGCATGAGATGTTGCAGGAAAGATATTACAGACGAATAAAATGCAAATAAATTAATTAGTTGCCTCTCAAGCTGTCACAGTGTAAACTCGCATAAAACTTTTTTTTTTCTCCCCCCCCCCTCAGATCCAGCTCATGACAGGACCTACTCCCGCTCTGCTTCACCTCCAGAGAATGGCTTCAAGCAGTACATGGAGACTCGACTGTACAGCAGCCAAGGAAAAGGTCCCACTCGGACTGAGCGAATGCCGCAGCTTGGTGGCCGGTCTTCCCATGAAAACGTTCGCTCAAGGCACCAAGTTCCACCCAGTGCTCCCCCTATAACTAGCGGTCAGCACAGGCGGAGACAAGAGCTCATGTCAAATGGATATGATACAGACAGCAGCCAAGGCTCCAGAGGGCGTCCCGGAAATGGAGGGAACAGCCGCAGCAGGCCCAGTCGACCGTGGAAGCCCACGCGGGAAGTCCTAAATGTAGACAGTGTTTTAAGCGATGGAAATGCAGTAAGCCAAGAACGACAGCAGCAGAGCCCTCGGATGAGACCCAGCAGCCAGTCGCCCTTGCGCGATCGAGAGCGAGACCGAGATTTTACGTGGGGAGGCCGGGAAGAACGTAAACCCAAGAGCCTGATGACCATCTATGAGGATGAGCAGAGACATGAAACTGGTGGCAGCCGAAGCTCGCTGGACTCAGACAGCCGCGGGGGCCACATTGACAAGGACAGATCAAAGGGCTCAGCAGCTCTTAAAGTGCGCAGTGACAACTGGAAGATTCAGAGAACTGAATCTGGATATGAGAGCAGTGACAGACTGAGCAATGGCTCGGCTAATCTCGATTCGCCTGTTGTAGAGAACCTTTCTTCCAAGGACCTCCGGCCCATCCCTGAGCTGCATCTGATGAGGTGAAATAGACTCTTCCATATAAGTTTATATCACACCAAATGCACCAAAACCCGGCGCTGCAAAGTATGATGCAGGGAAAAAAACAGAGCTGACACAGTTTTTACTGCATGACGAGGGCGTCATAGTGCTGCTGTGTCATCCGGCGCCCCACTCATTTAAGGACTCGAGTCTCAGAAGTGCTGCCATTTCTAAATAATAAAACATTACAAACAAACTGATCTAAGAATAGCAAATCCCATTTAACAATAAATGCACACAAGGCAGACACACAAATCTTATTTTGCTGGGCTGTCATTTGTTGTCTTTGTAATTCAGGTCTTGTTTGTAGATAATGATCCCATATAGCTGACAACTCCTGTACTCAGCAGGGGAAGCCTCAGATAGCTGACTTCCTCAAAAGCCAGTGCATTATTTAATCATATCTGTTGACAGTATATTGGCAAAGAGTCTCTTTAATTATTAATTCTTCAACATGCGATTTAAGACTTGTGACTGGACTGGGTTAAAGTGTGAAACCACAAAAACTGCAAGGTTATTGCGATATTTTCTTTTTCCTTCCTCTTATGATCTTTAGAGGAGATAAAAGCATGGCACGTTTGCTGTTAGGTATCAATAAACACAAAGGAAAAACAAGCAAAGAGGCCATGAGCACTGACAGTAAGATGTCTATTTAGGCAACAATTATAGTTGTTCTCATCCTTCCTTTTCTGCTCTGAGCTCTTGGTTCTTTCAAGAAC
Source organism: Archocentrus centrarchus (assembly GCF_007364275.1). Taxonomy (NCBI): domain Eukaryota; kingdom Metazoa; phylum Chordata; class Actinopteri; order Cichliformes; family Cichlidae; genus Archocentrus; species Archocentrus centrarchus. The sequence goes on from NW_022060145.1 coordinate 7,125,750, forward strand.
ATGAACAATAACTATATATTTTTTTTGGTGTATTTTAGGGATCCCTTTCCTCAGAGAAGAAGCGATGAATTGAAGACTGATGTGTTGTACTCAGCCATTTCCATTAGTAAGTAACTACGCTTTAAATTGCTCCAGACAAAAAATACAACCAGTTGAAGTTCTTTGCTATTATTCAGGTAAATCCCAAATGTGGATACGGGCTTCATCTCGAATAGAGGGAATAGATGAAAGCATCAGTCTTTCAAAGGCCTGGCCCCGATGTTGAAGATAGTTCCTCTGCCCTGTAGACTTCCATGTGTAGTGCTGAAACATTAAGATAGTATGCTGTAGTTTCCTTGATTTATTGTTCCATCAGTTGCGTTAAGGTCACAGCCTGATTGAAGGGATACTGCATGGAAGTGTGTGCTGTGGTTCCAGACTGACTGGCCCTGACCTTTTTTTTTTTTTTTTTTCCTGAGTAAAGTTTATGTTACGCAGCAAAATTACATGGGCTCAAAGGAAGAATCAGCCCGCAGAGAGAACACGCTTTTGTACCTTAACACTGTTATTTTGGTGTGGAAAAACACTAGCCAGGCTCAGTCTAATTTTATTTAATTGGCTGTCCTTCCTCCCTCAGTGAATAGAAGAACAAATGGAAAATAGTAGGAGGGTGGTGGTGGGGAACTCAAGGACCTTTTCAACTGTTAACTGCAGCGAATAATGTGTTCTTGTGGCAGGAAGTACAATAACTTTTTTATCCACGGGGATGCAAAATCTGGGGTGAAAATCAGTTTAGACAGAACTTTTTTTAAAAGGAAATGAAACCTTAACTATGAATCATGTTGTGAAGTTGCAGTAAATTTTTTTTTAATCTTCTAGGCAGGATGGAGGGAGATAAGATGACATGAATAGCACTGGTGGGGGGGCTTGTCGCGTGGACACCCTTGACATTCTTTATCTAGCATGCGCTTGCTGATGAACACTATCCAGCACAGCAAAAGGAGGGGAAGGATCATCTAAATAAACAGATATGTAGAAAAATGGCTTACTAATTCCCTCAATGGAAATACCCTGAGTTAATCCTGAATTGCAAGGGGGGTAGATGAGTGAGCTTGTAGGGGCCACCCAGCTGTGCCCAGCCAGCCAGAAAATACCACGACTGGACCTGTCAGAAGGTGGTATTCAAACACCACTCAAATGAAATGCCATTTTACAGCTCTGCAGTTCCCAAAAGAAACGGCAGCTACAATTTGAAGTTCATCGCGAGTTAAATATAGCTTCAGCACAAGTGTGGCAAGTTGAGAAACAGAAGCATGACCAGTCTTGTTTTTGTCTGTGAGCATCAGCACATGCAGAGTGATTCATGTGACAGAAGCTCTGGCAACGGGACAACGATTACAGACTGCAGTGGGGTTTTCACTGCTTCAGTTTTTAATCCATCAAAATGTTAAAAAAAAAAAAAAGTGTTTAGTTTAATTATCACTACAAATTTTATGAAAAGTACTCATCGATGCTCTCATTTACTCATTAAGGCTGGTTTCCCCCTTGCGCTCCTCAGGAATTATGCTCATGTCTGCATCAAGCTTCATATTCCCCCTTTCTGTTTGTAATATTTTACAGGGCCTGTTTATTTTTGAAAACCAGCCACAGCTACGGTGTAGTTCTCAAATGTCTTGAAATGCTGGTTTGTGAATTGTCAGAGCTAAACCTGGTTAAAAAAAAGGGCCTTTGAGGACCAGTCTCCAGTAGCTATTTTTGAAAATCAGTATGGGATATTTACGCCCGGCTGCCTACAAATTGTATTGACAAGCCGCAGTAAATGTGTCCAGAGTCAATTTGGCCCGAGTTCAATGGCGGTAGTCTGGCGTGAGCTGCAGAGAAGCCTGAGCAGATTCCACTAGTCCATTAAAGTCTAAAATCCTTTCAGAAAGCACATTCATGTGGGAGGGCAGTTGTGAACAGCAGAGTTGACATTTTTATCACAGATATTTATTCTTCTGCTGGTTTGTTGTACCAGAAAAGAGACTCAAGTCTACATCTGGGCCTTTTCTTTTGCCACCTTAATGACACGTTTGATGTGCTGTGAAATCTTACATCATAGCTGCAGGGATGTTGGGGGATTTCTGGACTCTTGAAGCTGATATCAGAAATTTCTTCACAGTTTTCCTTCCTGGCTTCTGCAAACTTTATCAGGAATCTGCTGAAATGCACTTTTGAAGCTGTTGCAGCTGTTTGTGCTCGACTGTTATCATCTTCACAGCTGTAAAGAGTCGGTCTAGAAATATTCTGTAGTCTCGAAGCTTTAATAAATCAGTTGCTTTCAGATACTTCCATTTGGAAAGAAAAAATCCCGTGAAGGTCAGAGAAGGATGAATGGTCAGGGTGAATTTCATCCTTTATCCCATTACATAGATGCGTTCTGCATTCTGTTTGCATGCAGTGTCTGGCTCAGTGATGCCACAGTGAATGATGTGATAATGAGGTGTCAGCGCTGCTAATGAGTGCACATTTACATGGTAGCCATTTGACCTACAGCTACCATGAGTGTGCTACACCGAAACACAAAGAAGCCACGGCTTTTTCTCCAGGTGATATTTGGAAAATTTGCAGGTAGATGCATTTTAAATTGGTTCAAAATTTGACATTTCACTACATGCTCATTTTCTTTGACACTTAAGCTGCAAATCTGCGTGCAGTGATGTGATTGATGTTTAAGAATTTTAAGTCCCAAGTACCTTTTTGATGGCTGAAGATGAGCTTTCAAACAGGTGTTTTTCTTGAACTTTCTCACTGTAATTATTGTACTGTAATTATCGAAGGTGCTAGTAGCAGTAGCAAACAGTAGGCCTGTAACTGCAGAAGAACATGTATGGACATGAAACAGCTTCACATACTTTCAATTTGTGTTGATGTGGGAAAATCAGGGAATTTTTAACAGCTCAGCCTGCAGGTTTTCCCAGCTAAGTGCTAAGGCCATATAAACAGGAATGCACCTGTTGTGTTAGCTTTTGCAGCTTAAGACAGCCGGACCCCAAACCTGAATAATTTATTTAAATTGAGAAGGTGTAACAGTAATGATTTTATGGCAGTTGCCTGAAAGAACCTTTGCTCTAACAGTGCCAGACAGTGAATGACACACTTGCCTCACCCTGCTGTCATCCAGCCGCTTTCTCCTTCAAGCATTCTCTCGGTGCTGTTGCACGTGACGTTAAAGACAGAGGGGGATTTTCTACGGCAAAAGCATTGCGGATGGCATCCCTTTTTTGTTATCAAGACCGATATTGTTACACTTGCTTGCCAACATCACAGATCAGCAGCAGCATCAAATTGTGAATTGCCACATGGACTTAGCGGCTTAAAAATGCAATAGTGTTGTGGAGGGGATCTAAAGTCTGGAGTCTGACCCCGGCGTAATTGCATGCCAGCACAAAGGATTTAGCCACTAATGCTTTGAGAGAGCACTGGGACGGGGGACGGGGGGGGGGGGGGTATGCTGACACATCACAGATGGTCCTCAACCACTCACTCCCTTCCTTGTCCTGTTAGTCAGCTGTTGTCTGTCCCAGGCCAAGTAAATCACACACACCCAGCTAACTTGGCAAAGCTCCACACCCGACCCCATCCAGGGACCTGCTTCTAAACGTGTGTCTGTGCTGATCTGATGGGTAAAATCAGCCGTGTAGCAGCATAATTCAGTCACATCTCATCGGAATATGTTTGGCCTTAATAGGTTGAAAGACTGCTACTTTCCTCTGTTACGCTCTTTTCATTAGTTTTTAAACTGAACTTCTGAACCAGTTAAAGTTCAATCCGGGTGCTTATTGTTTTATTAGGACTGTTGGCTCAGACTTAACAGGGCCTGGATATGAACCCAGATTCCCTTTGAGGGCCCATGTTCTTTGGCTGGATCAGACAGTCAGAGTGGTACACTGGGGGCCCGAGGGCGCTCTGCCAGACTAGCTGCTTTGATACTTCCTCTCGCAGTACCAGGCAAAAGGCCTTACCATGACCCCTGTTAGATAACATGTCTTTGCAGGAGAGACAGAAAAAAAAAATATTGTAGCAATGTTCAAATGGAAACCCATGAATCTATTTTGGAACTGGCTCTATTTTGGCCCATCTGTTAGTGATGAGTTTACAAAATTGTGTTCTTGTGATATAAAGTACACATGAGAATTGTTTTGTTTTTTTTTTTCTTTTCTCTAGATGAACCTCCTGATCTGCTAGACTCCAAGATGTTGTCTGGTCAGCCCCCACAAAGGTAAAAGAAAAAGGAAAGATTGTTAGGGAAATGCTTGCTTGTTACAAGTTCAAGTAAAATAGAAAACGTTTTTATTTTCGCGCTGTTGCAGGACAAGAGCATTCCGATACACACCTGGGATCTTGGAAAAGAACAGTAGCATTGACAGCGAGCGAGAGCAAAATGTGGACAGCAGCCGATTCAGCCCTGTGCCTCCCTACTTAGCAAAGACCAGCAGTTCTGAGTGGAACAGCTCAGATGACCTTGCTGGACCCCTTTCTGAACAAGAGGACAACGGCTCTGGCCACATAGACTCTTTGTCTGTCAGCTATCCCCCACCTTTATCTCTCAAGACTTTTGGCAACAGCCTCAATGACCCATCTGGCATCTACTCCTCACCTCCAGAGGTGCCAGAACGGTCGAACTCCCGCAGTGAACCCAAAAATGGCCTGTTCCCCAACTCGCACACAGCCCTCCGGCGGTGGATTGAGACACCTGGCGAGAACAGGATTTCATCGGACGCCAGCTCCAAGTCTGGGTCCTCAGACCAGGAGAGGAACGATCTGTCGGCCAGCGAGAGCGACGAGAGGTTACCCAGCCCAAAGTCCAGACACGATGACGGTACAAACTCCCCCACTCTGACAGATAGGGTTCTTCCCACCACTTACTTTTCAGTGGATAACTGTATGACAGACACTTACCGGGCCAAATACCATAAGAAGTCAGCCTTGTACATGAGAGTGCAGGACCACACGTCATCAGGGGAGAGCGATGCGGAAGGCAGGGGGCACCCTTTCACAGATGTTCAAACACTAGAGTCTTCTAAAAGCAGAACAGAATCAGGTACGCAGAAGCACACTTTGATCAGGACTTTACATCCATTTGTTTGATTTTAATGTTTGATTGATTCTTTGACTTCTGTTTTCCAGGCATTTCCACTACTAAGACTATTGCGAAGTGGAATCCAGTTACTCCAAGAGGACTTGATGAGCATGGTTACCTATGATTGACTCTGTGATGGCTGGACGCCAAAAAGAATTGTTAAGCGCTGTGACTGCTACAGACTGACTAACTGGAGGGGGGGTGTTTTCTCACATACTCGTCAGGTAGTTGGACATGAAACTGGATGCCAAAGAGATTGTAAAAAGAATGGCAGGTGTCTTTAATTAGCTGCTTGGCTACTAAAAGCTTTGAATAATGAATTTGCACAGTAGAGCGCAGGTAGAAAGGTACAAACAGAATTATGCCTAAAATATTTTTGCTGGACTTTTGGAGCACAAAAGCAGAGGGTCAGGATGGTAAAGAATGTGTCACGTAAAGCCACTTTACTACGCAACAGTTTAAGAGATTTCTTTATTTCTTCTAGTCCTTTTCTTCCTGCACATCCTGTGGAATGCTTTGATTTAACTATTCCCTTTTCGGTGATGTGAGGTGTCTGCCCCAGTTCTGTCTGTTTTTGATATATTATACCTGCCTGTCAGTGGGTTTTGAAGAAGAGGTTTCAGTTGTGGTCAGAGCTTTGTAGATATGCTTTTTAAAAAAAAAAAAAAAAATGGATCCCAAGGATCCGCGTGAATGTGAATCTTCCAGGACATCCACGTTGGCTTTTTGGCTGATGAGACATCTTTGCACAATCCATAAAGCTAACAGCCGTGGATCCTTGTTTGTACGAGTTTAACGACCTATGCAAATAACCAGCGTAGGACTTTCTTCCCTCTCTGCCTCTGTCAAACCTTTCACAAGAGGAGGTTTGATACACGAGAATCGCTGACCACGAGTGAGGGTGCTGGGGCTTATAAAGGTGATGGGTGAATATGTTAAACTGAGTGCCTGCTGGTAGAAAAGTGTGGTGGATCCCTACTCCTCATTGACACCTGCACATATTCTATTGTCTTTACATATTTACTTTTTTATATATGTATGTGTCTTTGCACTGTTTTCCTTGCCCCCCCCCCCTTCACACTCCTTGGTAATATTATTTTTGTCTTTAGAAGATTTCAGTCACCTGATTCTTAAATAGCTTCCCTGAGCAGCACGTCTGCACTTGGAGGACATGAAAGATTTAATTGTGTGATCAGACATTGCTTTGCTTTTTTTTTTTTTTTTTTTTTTCCTTAAGGGAATTTTTAATATGTTGTGACTTTCACCGGTTTAATTTTTTTTTTTTTTTTTTGGTTCAGATGTTTTATATATTCAGCAGACTAATGCACAGTGCCTTTTGTATTTTTCTGTGTCAAGGCGAGATTAAATTGGAGCCATGGTTTGTACAATTCTTTGATTTTAAAGAATTTTTGTAAAGTTTCAATTTTATTTTTATTGAACAGTTGTGAAATAAATAGATCTATTTAACCATATCTCTGTGTCAGCTGCTGGTATTTAGGGGAGCAAAGCTTCGAGCATGGGTTTGATGAGAACTCTAGAGCACAGCAGTTCTGATCTTGGGTCTTCATTATTTAATAAACGAGAAGCTTGTTGTATGAACAATAAACAAACTTTCACATTTTTTTTCAAATAAACTGTCCATGATGATAAAGGTCGCCGTTGGATCCAGCATGGAGATCATTGTGTAAGGCAGTTGCAGGGAAATGTGGTGTTTTGCTGCCACCTGCAGTCATGTGACCTGCATGTACCACCTCATATCAAATAATAGCTACCTAACCAAAAAAAAAAATCCAAAACAAAAAGTCTGCACTGAAATGCACTCTTAAAGTGTTTTGAACTTGCTGTATGAAGAGTCCTTCGCCTTGCTTTAACAAGTTATCATGCTGCCCCCCCCTTTTACACACAGTGATATACCATAAAAATGTTTAGTAATAATTTTGTAAATGTTCCTCTTCAGTTGATGCCCTCCTTTGTAGGTCCTTCAAATTTTTCACCGAAGTGAAAAACTAGCGGGACCTACGATTTATCAAAAGGCATCAGCGGCCAGTACAGTATATTTCTGATAGACTGAAAGTTTAAAGGGGTACCTTTATACTAACTGGCCATTTTATTAGGTATAGATGCTCAACTGCTCATTAATGCAAATATTTAATCAGCCAATTGCATGGCAGCAACTCAGTGCATTTAAGCATGTAGACATGGTCGTGACAAATTCAAACTGAGCATCAGAATGAGGAAGAAATAGGTTGCTTGTTGATGCCAGGCGCGCTGGTCTGAGTATTTCAGAAACTGCTGATCTACTGGGATTTTCCCACATTACATAGTCTGATGAGTCTTGATTACTGCTGCCAGATTCAGATGGTGGGGTCGGAATTTGGCATAAACAGCATGAGAGCTGCTGGTGCTTCCAGCAGGATAACGCACCATGTCACAAAGCTCAAATAATCTCAAACTGGTTCCTTGAACATGACAGTGAGCTCTCTGTACTCAAAACGGCCTCCACAGTCACCAGATCTCAATCCAGCAGAGCACGTTTGTGGATGTGGTTTAACGGGAGATTCTCGTCATGGATGTGCAGCTGACCAATCTGCAGCAACTGTGTGGTGCTGTTGTGTCAGTGTGGGTCAAAATCTCTGAGGAATGTTTCCAGCATCTTTTTGAATCTGAGCCATGAAGAAGTGGTATATTATGGGGTATTATATGGTTGGTCAGGCTGATGTCCCCTCCAAAGGCATTCTTATGAAGGGTATTCTAAAAAAAAAAAAAAGTATTTGGCTGACAACATTTCCCCTGTGATCTAAAGCTACCTGCAATGTTTACTTGTTTCCTTGAAATATATGAACATAATTTTGTTTTTGTTTATTCCATCCTGGAGAGGTGAGTAGAGATGCAGCCAGATTTATGCCACAATGCGCACTATAACTTCCACTTGATTTCATTGTCATGCCTGGCTGTAATTTGCTGAACTGTGTTACAGATTTTATTATAATTTTTTGTTCTCAGTCTTTTCCTTGTTTGGATGAATTCCAGTTGGAGAGTGTCCACTTGTTTTATAAATGTTTTAAAAAAATAAACATTAATCTTCCAGCACACTGACCCCCCCCCCCCCCCCCCCCCCCCCCAACATGACGACAGTGACAGTAAAGATTATTCATTATATTTCAGGATTTATCTGTATGCTCTGCACTGCTGGAGATATCTTAAAATAGACATGGGCAAAATACTGAACCAGCCCACGGACCATCTCAGTCAAGCCCACACTGTCCTCCTAAAAATAAAACAAAACAACAGCCTGAAGATCAAGGAGAATGACTGCAATGAGTGCGCACTGCTGTTTAACACTCTCACATTATTTATTATCAATATATTTGTATATTAGACAATTTGCAATGCAGGTATGTCCTGCAAAGGTGTTAAAATCTTTGTTTTTTTACACAAGTTACAAAATGATTTCATTACACTGATAAAATTGACAGTATTATTGTCCATACTTACTACAGTGGACAAATGTTGCATTTTGACGTTTTGAAAATAATTTTTCTTTAATTGATAATTTTTTTTTTAACTTGTGTTTTGGTTTGTTCCAAAAGGGAATGCCACCCCTTCTGGCCCTGAAATGGTATCAGCCCATTCAGTTTGTCTTTTGTTGGTTTATGTTTAACCTGCAAATTTATATTTTTAATTTTTTTTTTTTAAGTGCTTGAGACAGGTTATGACAGGTTGCACACTGTGTAGTGCAAAAATCCACAGATTCATAAATTCTAATTTATTATACAGGGCATATTATGCTTTTTGAGGGGTGTTCACATTTCCCTCAGTGTGGAATACAGTTTTTTTTTCCTTTCTGTTTTTGCATGTAAAAGCTGCAAACCTACAAAGTCACCACGAGAGGGAGCTATCTGTCCCACACACACAAAAAAAAAAAAAACAAAAAAAAACTGCTCCTAAACTACCTGACTCACCTTGTCGACAGTCAGACCTCTTCTTTTGTGACTTATCTATGTCACCATGTAACATATATGCATAATGCCTGTAAGTAAGTAGGCAAATTTTATTTATATAGCACCTTTCTGGATAAGGATCACAAAGTGCTTCACAACAATCAAAGGAAGAACAGTAATGCACAATAACACAATATTAATACGCACACAAACCTCTAGTTAAAAGCGAGCTTGTACAAATAAGTTTAGGAAGTTTGTCCTCAAACAGAGCTAGTTAGTCAGGGTAGGGTTTGGTTAGTCACAATGCGTCTGTATTCTTCAGTCCTTGTAAGGAAAGCAAAGTGAACGGTCCAAGGTTAAGATTTTAATGACATTTTATTGTTTCAACTTTCTAAATACTGCTTTTCAAAGAGCACAATCAAATGTTAGGGCAGCTGACCAATCAGAGCAGACTGGGCTTTTCAGGAGGCTGGGAGGTGGGAGCTAAAATGATGCTTTTCACACAGAGGATCAAAGAGAAAGAGAAAAATTGTGTGACAAACATTACATTTCCTTCGTAGACGCAGTATTTGAAAACTCAAATTAACTACACGAGCATAATACGGCCTCTTTCAATGACGGCTCCGGACCAGAAAAGAATTCTTGTCCAGTGTTCACTGGAGGATAAAACAGGGAAAATTCATATCCTGCGGTGTATTCAGAGAATCCGGAAGAAAAATGTTCTCCCATTCAGTTCTCTGCTCCTCCTTGCATGGCATGTCTCTCGCAGTTTTTGGTATGCTTAACTTTTAGCTGTCTCTTCCACTGTGCGTGTGTGTGTGTGTGCGTGCGTGTGCATGTGTGTGTGAGAGTGTGTCTTCTCCGCCATCCGTCAGAGTGGGTCTCGAGCTGTCAGTGTGAGCTCCTCCTCTGCAGCTGCCGTACTTCATTAGGGGCCATCAGCTGAGCTCAGTGCTCTACTGTCAGAGTCAGACTCCTGTTTTCTCATTTCTCCTCCCTTTGCACTCTTTCAGTGTTTCTGCCCACCCTCCCCTCTCCCAAACTGTCCCTCAAGCTCACTCACATTCTTCATCCTAATCCTGATTTCTCACACTGTCAACTTACCTCAGTCTTTCCCCTCTTGCGACACAGCCCCCCCCCCCCCCTGCTCTTGGCCTGCACCTTTTCTCCTCCCCGTACTTATTTTATCAGCCGGCCTCAATACTCCATTTTTTTTTTTTTTTTTTTTGGTTTAAATCTTATTTCCTCCTTAAATCAGCATAACCCTTGTGTTGCACAAAATCATTTATTATGCCGACACCAAAAAAAAAACAAACTAAAACGTGTTTTTCTTGCACAGTAAACACTGCTGCGTGGATGTGGACTTAGTTCTCCGAAATGCATTAATTTTAATATCTTTCATCTAGCCATAAGAATATTCAAATGTTTCATGTCCTGCCAGAGAAATAATTAATTTCCATATGGGCTCTGAAGTTTCCTTCAAATGGTGGGGAAATGTTACAGTTAGCTTAGCCTGCATAAACCAGCACTGGTGTTTTGGACATAAAAGGCAGACAATGCAGAAGCTGTGCTTAACATCCTGTGAATGTGGTGCATCTGGTATTTTGTGTAAATAACTGAAAATAATAAATCTTTATGATATGAAACAGTATGTGGCTAGAAAGGTATACCATTCACTCAGCTAAAAGCAACAGCTAATATCATTATAATGCTTTAAAAAAAAAAAAGAAGTAACATTTATATTTCTTGCTGCTCTGATTTCTGACTGAAAGCTGCCAGTTGTTGAACATCATAGTTGCAATAACACCTTTGACCACCAATAACAGCACTTAGTGAACTTCTGAGGGGCCTGCTTTGGGTATATCTTGGATTTTACAAGTACTTAAGTAAATTTAAGGCATTTAATAAATTCTATTCAAATGTTTCTAAGAAGTTTAACAGCGTGCGGTGGATGTGAACGCTGTTATAATCCCAAAGGCCTGCAGGGTGCTGGCCATTACAGAGGATCCTACATTAAACTGCTGCTATAGACTGGTGCTGAGGTTCAAAGAGAATTATTTCCTGGTGACTGTAAAGGCTGCCAGGAGCTTAGCATTACTTTAATACATTTAATCGATACTTTATTGATTCCATAAATGTATGTAACTGTAATCTAAACCAAAAGAAAACGGGCACAATTAAAGGGTTCAGGTTTCAGGTCCAGGAAGAATGAAAAAATTAGGGGGCTTTGAGATGCAAGGTCACAGTGAGACCACTTAGTGGAGCTAAGTGGTCTCATGAGAAAAGCACATGAAGAACTCCATGTAGATATCAGTCCATCAGGATGGAATAAAGCGGGGAAAATTTTGCCAAGAGCAAGGGCTGGATATATTAATGGACCTAGTGTGATTCCTCTGTTGGGCCATGAAGAGGCTATGTCATTAAAAATCAGACAGTTCCATTAAATCAGATTTCAAAATGTAGCTTAGGTAAAGTGGGTCAATCCAGACCTGCCACATGGTTGAAAAATGGTGGCAGACTTAGGCCAGAGGCTTCCCAGACTTCCTTGGAGCTTGTCTACAGTCAGCCTCACCCTTACATTGTGGAGCTTATAGCACCCTGGGAGGGTGCAGTGGAAGAGGCCCATGAATACAAGAAGTCAAGGCCTGCTGAGCATTCAGGTGACGTGCAAAATCAAGAGTCCGGCTGTCAGTGGCTGCTAAAGAGGCTAGTCAGAGAGTCTGGATGAAGAGAAAGGTCGCTAACTGTTTATCAGGCTTCTTGGAGGTGAGGTTAGGGCACAGGGAGTCACTGCTGAACTCTCTGGAGCTGTTTGGGGACCTTCCTGTAAAACACAGAGGAATAAGGGTACCTTCTTGATAACCCAGAAGAAGCCACCACTGATTTGTCCATTTCACAGAGGCAGCACATTAGAGGCCTATTAGGAAGCCTCAGGCACCCAGATCTGTTGCGGACTGCAAGGTAACTTGCCTACAATGGGTGCTATACCACAGGGAAACATGGAGGAAAGCGAGCAAGAAGGTGAGTAGTTTCATTTCCTGTAGAAACACCACTCACTTAGTCGAGGCAGCATGTCTCAGGAGTGCAATTAAGGGATATTACAAGTAGTCTCACATAAAAGACCTCATGATTTGTATTGCTGACTAAGATCACTGGCTGTAAGGGAAAAATCACTATGTACAAATGGGGACTGACAGTGTTCATTGTTACATCAGTCATTTTAGGTAGTGTCAGGCTTTGTTTAGTGCTCATTTAGATGCAGTTGAACTTAAAGTGCCATATTACTCCTTCAATTCCCGCTCTTTTCTCAAACGTTTCCCAACAGTTCCCCCTGTAGCTGCCCCCCCCCCACAGATTTCCCTGTCTTGTCTGTATTTCTTCTTTAGCGGACCACTGTGCTCCCAGTCATGTACAAATGCGCACACAAGCACGCGCATGCACACACAGCCCACGGGGCTTCTGTTCTTGTTGTCATCCTGACAAGCAGTAGGAACAGGATTATGGATAGAGGCCCTCTTGGGGCAGAAGAAAGTGTGAAATCTGATTGCTTTGGAAGATTTAAAAAATAGGACCCTGTGAGGTCGGTAGAATCCTAAATGCGAGCGGGCTGAAGCAATATAGCGGTTGGGTGTAGTCTGTTCTGGGGATTTGTGAAATTTTCAGACTTGAGAGGGTGGCTTAATAGAGGACAGAGGAAAGAAGTTGCAAGGTGCATAGGTGGAAATAGCTACTTTTCTGTGTATCTTTTGCAAGTTTGGTGTTGCTTAAGCAGTACTGTTAACTTGCTTTTATTATATATTATTATATATTTTGGTTATCCTTTCAGTGGAAAAAAAAAAAAACTTCAAAACAAACCAATGAAACAGTGTGGAGTAGGCTTTTAAAAAATCTCCCATTTGTGCTGGTGTTTATGTAGCTGCATATGCAAACCTCCTCCTGAACGCAGCTCTGATAATAAAAGGAAAGCTTCACAAGTATTGCAGAGACCTAAGGTTAAATATCTCACAGAGGATGCATTAGTAGCATTACCGTAATTGATCACTAGGGGGCATTAACGTATTATGTTTTTAATTTCCAGCCCCACATCCCAGTTTCTAACACTTTGACTTACTCCTGCACAAGACAAAATCACTGTAATGACTGCGTTGTTTAGAGAAGCAGGACTTACAGGGAAGAGTTGTGTTTTGCTTCTTCTGCCCGTGCTGGAGTGGAGGAGGTGTGCCGCACCAGCAGGAAACACATTAGAATGACACTCTCGTGTCGTATTATGAGCTTTTAGAAGGGCTGTAAACAGAGGTGGGATGCTTTTGACATTCGGAGACGTTGCATCTTTGCTGCTCCTTCCCATCTTTCCCTTATCTGCTTTCACCTTCTTCTTAAAATTCACATATTATCCAATTTTTTCCCCCCCCTCTGTGCGTGTAAAATTCAACCCCAAAGATGTGATCCTATGACATCATCATGCCGCTCTGTTTGCCTGTGTTTGTTTTGCCATCCTCTCCAGGCGTGCTGTTTGTTTCTCCAAACCTGCAACAAATGCTATCGGCTTTTCTCACCTGCAACAAATCAATATCATGCAAGAAGGAAGCTCAGACTCCATAATGTGCCGAAAGCTATTACAAGGATTAAAATGATAGAAAAACGTACAGCGTAAGAGGGAGACAAGGCTGAACTTGACATGTGTCTTTCAATAATAAGTACTTGCTGTAAACTTTTTCCTCCCAGTGACTTCTGAATGGTTTTAATTGCAATTTGAAAATTCTAATCCTTTCTTTAGCTGAGAAAACATTTTTTTGTGCCTCCCATAATCTCCCTGCTTTGCACAGAGGCCACGCTGATTGCATGTTATTGCTTTGACCCCAGCAGATCGTTTTTGAAAACTCATTTAGCAAACTATTCACAGCCGTTCTTTGCTTTAAACGCTAAGCCTGCAAAGTTGTTAGCATTAAACTTTACATATTCGCACCAAAAAAAAAAAAAAAAATGACATCGATGGCCATTTCAGTCAAAGAAAATGTTCCTCGTGTGCGTTTGTGCTCGAGACCTTGTGTTGTTGAGGTGGGCTCTGAGACTGAATTTCCCTTTGATCAGGTTTTTCTGACTAAATGTCTTGACAGCCTTGTTTTTCAGCAGATGCACATTCGGTTGAATAAGATTTCTAAAAATATCTGTCACCGAATGTCACACTGAATCCCCATTTACATCATTATCCATTTGCTTTTGTATGGCAAATTATTGCCATATGACAGAGCTGTGGGGGTCCACTTTGGTTTGACTGAAAATCTGTCTCATGCTGCATGGGACCAACCCAGCAGGTTTGACTAAATGGCAGTACTTGATGCCTGGGAATCAGTGATCTTTATGAGACAACAACAGAAAACAAAAGTTTTCACCGGATCTCTGCAGGCCTGTGAAAAATTAAGTACACCCTTACTGCTTCCATAGGAAATAAGAGGGTAAATAATCAAATACACTTGATTAACTGATCAAGTGTGAGTACCTCTATAAAAGCACAGGTTTTGGGGGTTTTCTGGTCTGGAGCATCCAACTGTGTATTTACACAATGTCACAAGCTTCCCAGGACTGGATGTCCCAGCAAATTCACCCAAACATCGGACTGTGCAGTGCTCAGAGAAACTGCAAAAAATTTCCTCCACAGCGATGTGTGAGACTGATAAAATCATACAAAAAACAATGACTTCGACTTGTCGCTGCTAAAGGTGGTTTCACAAGCTATTATATCACACGATGTACAGTATTTAGTTTTTCACAGGACTGCACGGAGTCCTGTGAAAACGTTCTTATTCACGTGAATGTAAGTAAAATGCCATGTATGCAGGTTTTCAAACTATCAATTTACAGTTTATTACCAATAGTTTCTTTAAATTGTCTTCACATGTGAAACATCAGATCACAGCGAGTTTGACCTGTGAAAGTGTTACAAACAAACTTACAGCCCTGCTTATTAAAATATCCCCCCCCCAACATAAACCATCAAGCTTAATATGATGACAAGAATATGTCCCAGAGGCACCATTATTGGTTGCACGAGCAGCATTTTTTTTTACCCTCCTTGTATTTTTTTTTTAAAAACCTTGCAGTATCATTCTGCATTGGTGATGTTAAAGTTTTAAGTCATTACCCTATTTACTGACATGTTGTGATAATCCTGTATAAAAGCCTGCAAAATGGCCATATCCAGTGGAATAACTCATATTCGCACACACGTGAGAAGCTAGAAACATCATCCTCGCTTATTTCCCAAGATGACGAGGTAAACACAGGTTCAAGTAGGAGCTTGCTGGGTAGAGGACTCAGTGGCTTGTGCCTGGGAGCAGAAATGCGGCGTGACGCATTGTATCCCAGCACATCTAGGAGCATTGCTTTTTGCTGTCTCCCTGGAAACCATTACTGCGCTGCCACTTGCAGGCGGTCTATCACGGATTCAGGTGGAAACACAAGTATCTTCACGTGAAAAGGGAATGTGGAGTAGAAATGGGGGGAGCGAGAGGGGGGGGGCTTGCAAATGGCTCTGAAGTCTGCAGGCTTAAAAGTGTTGATAACCGTGGATTAGCTCTGCCTTCTCCCTCAAGCAGCTTTAACTGTGTGGTCTCTACCTCTTCAACCTTCCTTCTTTTTGTCTGTAAACGCAGTATACAGAAATGAATGTGTGTATGTGTGTTTGTGTGTGTGTGTGTGTGCTTAGAGACAGCAGATATCTTGTGTTAGACTTGACCCTTGAACATCGGGTCAAAAGGGCAATCAGTCTTTTAATTATGCTCGGCCTTGCTAAGCATAAAATGATTTTGTGACTTTTGTCATTTGTTTGATACCAAGGAGGAAAAGCAACCTTATCACTGACACTTGTTTAAACAGACCATGGGTGCATATAATTTGTAATCTCCATCATCCACTCCTCGTGCATTTGTGTGAACAGCTTTGGTTGCAAGGATCAGTTGATTGACATTGTGCCTGCAGACACAATTGATGCTGTCAAAGACTTTTTAGCATTCAGAGTAACTAAATTCTGTTCTGTTCTTCCTTCGAATGCCGCACATGATCGGGCTTGATGGTCCTTACACAAAGTGCAAAGCACTGTTTACACTAGCATCTGTCCTGTTGTTCACACAATTAACTGTATAGTGTGTCATCAGGCCAAAATGATGCAATATGTGTACATTTATTTATTTATCCTACATTTACCACGTGAGATATTTCCAAAAAAAAGATCTTTTTACTTATAAGTTATAAACTGCATAAATACAAAATGCACACAACTCCCCGCTAACAGTGCCATGATCGATTGTGGCTATATACTTAGCCTGAAAGCCTTTGGTTGTCCAACTAACATAGCTCATCTCAAGTACTTCCAGGAAAGGGAAGATACCCTTGTAATCATGCACATCATAAACAACTTCATTTTCATTAAGCCTCTTTACGCTTTATGGTAAATTTAATTTAGATCATCCTATGATTAATGTTCTCAGCTGAGTATACTTAAGAGGAGCGGTGCATGTACTGCTTTCAACATAGTGAAGGAATACCCAGATTGTGCCAGGATGGGCAGTAACGCAACACGTAATAATCCTGCAGCAGATAGAATTGTTAAAATGTGTTGAAAAACACAGATTTCTTAAAAAGAATTGATTGGTTGTTGGAGTACGACAATTGTGTTTTTATGTGATGAGCACCTGTTGAATGTTATCAGACCATTAAATATATCAAAGGACATTCAGGTAGGTTAGCTTTTGCTAGCTTTTTGCACCAAAAGTACATGCTGGGATGTTTGTGTCTGGGTTAAAATCAAGGAGCATCTGAAAATCAGCTGAATAATGAAGCCAACGCATGAAGTGCCGAAAACTTGCCCCTTGAGGCATTTGAGGAACTTGATTCTGTCTCCAGAATCAAGTCAGTCCCCCACAGACAACCTTGAAATTGCTAAGATTTGGAGAAGAAATTAAACATGTTTACATCCTGGTACAAAAATTGACTTTGGACTCTAATGGCTGCTAATTTCCCTGCAGAGGGGATGAGTTATTTTGTAATAACTAAAGTGCTGTAATTGTGTTGAGACATTATGCATTATTAGGGACGTGGCCTCGTCCATTGATGGGTGGGAGCACCAGGCCACTAGCTCGCCGCTGGGCTTCACTCAAGCTTAATTAATGCGCCAAACTTAACATCTCAACTATGTTTGTGGTGTTGGTGCCATTGGCAGCATTTTAATGCTCTCATGGAAATAATATGGCTTGATGTGTGGTTAATTATACTAAAAACTCTCCAAAGGAGTCTGTGCTCCAGTTTTAGTGAGTGAAATTTGATGAATTTATTAGTATGTTATTTAGTAACTAATTAGAAGGTATCTGTCCTTGTGCAATGCACTGATACAGTCTATTGAACACCTTGCAACCTTATTAAGGCCCCAGTGACACAGGCCTAGAAATTGGTCAGCAACTATTTGGTAACTATTGCTTGCTAGGGAAAAATGTGTTTTCTCTAACCTGTTGGTAAGTGGTTGCTGCCAGTCACTAGGTAAAATTGGTCACAAAGAGGGATATGGTGTTGTGCTTGAGACAGCTTTGGTTTCTAGCAGATTGTCACAGTCATCCCTAGTTTGCATGGAAGATGCTGACTTATCTTCAAACACTCGGCAACTACTCGCTAAGCGGGAGTAAAACTGTGAAGAGTGTGACGTAAACTGGAAATGGAGAACATTTGGCTTCAAAGTAAAACTTGTGCCTTGTGACACAGCTCTTAGTTTGAAGGCAAGAGTTCTCCATTTCTGATTTGCATCGCACTTTCTCAAGTTTCACTACTGCTCGGTGAGTTATTTGGTGAGCCTTTGCAGATAAATAAGCATCTTCCATACAAACTAGACATGACTGCGGCAGTCTGCTGGTGACCAAAGCTATCACAAGGAAGTTTTTGGTGCAGCACGCTGTTTGGGAACAATTCCACCTAGCAACAGACAGCAACCACTTGCCAACTGGTGTGTTACACTTTTTTTTCACTAGCAACCAGCAGTTACCAAAGGGTTGCCAACCAGTCTCCAGGAATGTGACTGAGGCCTAGTTTAGCAAAGTGATAATCTTGCTAGCATTAGCATTTCACCCTAAATTTCGACCTAAATTTACTGCTCTTGTATTGAAGTTTGTGTCCCAGTGACAAGTGGGCCACATATTGGCATTAGCACTTTACATATGACTGGGTAGTATTAGCAATTTATAGTTGTTTATGATTTTTGAATCAAATTTTCAAGGAAATACATCACTTTCTCTTGTAGCTTGATGAGAGGGAAGACAGGCTTCCAGTGGGAAATTTTCACCAGGGGGGGGGGGGGGGGGGGGGGGGGGGGGGGGGGCGTCATGGGATTTTCTGGTTTTTCAGTGGAGTGCAGAACTCTTAACTTTGGGAACCACTAATCTAAACATCCTGCCCCCCAAAAAACTAAATGGCAACAGTTAGGAGGTCATGGCTTCAAAATGTGAGCCCATAATGTAGTGGGTGTTCTCACAGGCTACATCAATCTTATATACATACAGAATACAGTCTCTGCTTTAAATGTTAATGATGTGACATTAACATGTAGTTAATGTCACATCATTAACTACATGTTAGAAAGATTTAAAGCCGTGATGTGAATTATGGGGTGTTTTTGGTTATCAGTGATAACAGACCTTTAGGTTTTGGCAGGAGGGTGCCTATTAGCCATTATTAGGAGTTAATTAGTGATTCTAAAAAATTGACCATAGGTGTGAATGTGAGGTGTAACCTGCCTCTTGCTGCCCCCCCACCCCACGACCCTAAGTTGGATAAGCGGAAGAAAATGGATGGATGGACGAGTCATTCAAAGTGACCGGTGAACATGACTGATGAATATAGATAACAGCTATAAAACAAAACACAAAAAGGAAATATGTATATGTGAGATATGTATTTTATGATCATTTATTACAAATCACAGAATTGATCAGGGAGTTAACCATTAACACGCTGCATTTTTAAAGAGAAGTGTGCAGTGTTAGCAGAGCCTGACGCACTATTCGATGTGAATTATTAACATTGTCAAAGAAGTAAAAGCCGAAAATTTAATCCTTTTTTAGATCGGGGATTGACATGCCTTGTGACATCCATACACAAAAAGCCGCTTATGGTGCCGTGCTCGTGGCCCCTCGCTTCTTCATCCTGCAAGGATAACGCCACGCTATGCTTATTTCACCGGGAAGACGGGTAGGGAGAAGTAAATATTCTTTGACATTTGACAAAACCACGCACGCAAACACGTGCATGCACAGGGACGGATCACATCCCCCACTGCCTGTCATCAAATTAATTCATTTTGGATTTCACAAATATGACCTGTGATTGCTGGTTGTCAGTGGGGGTATGGGGAGGGGTTGCGGGGTGGTGGTGGTGGTGGTGGTGGGGGGGTCAGTCAGCAGCTGATACATGAAATGATTGGGAGAGTGCAGCGTGTTCCCATTATCTTGTCCCTTGCATTGTAATTATCACTCCTGCTCTTTCTGCACCACTGCTCCCATCTCTCCTCGCCATTGTAATCGTGATTGACTGGTGCGGCGGCCAAAATAGTGCAGTCTGAAAAGGCATCAGACACACATCTCATAACCGCCCTGCCATTTGATCTTCTCCTCCTCCTTCACACTGACTGCTCCACCATCTCTCCATCCCCCTTGTTTTTTTTGTTTTTTTTTTCAGGTTGAAGGGAAGTGGCAGCCAGACGATAAGAAAACATGCTTGTAGATGAGTCCAGATTCGACATGCCGAAAGCATATTATTCAGTGCTTTCCTATCTGGCGTGATTGAATATAATTACACTTTATGTTCAACCCATGCATAAATTGATAATACATGCTTTCAATAGTGCTGAGCGCTGCTCTAACATGATGAATACACATAGCTCTACTCGCAGCCGTTCAAGTTACAAGTGGGGGAGAAATCATTTATAAAACAAGAATGCTCTGTGGACATGCTTTCAGTAGTGTGGACACATACTTAGTTTCCCTCAAGTAAAATTTCTGGCCTTCGGTTTCCTTGATGCTTTGAAATGCCAGACAGCCTCTTGCTCTGCGACAGGTTTGAATGATACACCTTGTCAGAGAGGGAAGTTCATCAGCAGCCACTGAGAGTGCCATCGATTGAGCTGCCCTGAGTCCCGCCAAGTAATGGATTGGATTTATCCCTCTCTGGATAAGGCTTGTGCTCAGGCGTGTGTGCACACATGCACCCAGACAGCCACACGTACATACAAATTATATAGTGCTCTTTGCACATCTGTGTGTATTTTTACGCAGTCGTGCGCCTGCACACTCCGTCCACAGACACAATGTTGTCTAAACACCACCCTGACAACCTGTCTGAAAACTTGTGTGACATTCAGCAGACATTTGTGACAGTCGGGATCAAAGGCAGTGATGTATTGTCAGCAGCTGCATGGATAGGGAAAAACAAGACAAGGAGATAGCACTTTGATAGATATCAGGACATTTGTCAGGCATCTGTCTGTGCTTATTTTAGCAGTGAGAGATGAGTATCATCAAATCTATATTTTTGAGGAGGAAAAACGGCTCAAAGTTGATGGAAGATGTCTTTCATATGGAGGAGTCGCAGCTCGGTTCAGCTGTTTCTTGGCTATTCTTTGTGGCCACGCTTTCTCAAACAAATATCAAGCAAATCATCATCAATAAATCATTTCAAGATCCATTTAAGAATTTCAAGTCTCATTATGATGACAAGGGTAAACAGATTGGAAGGTGTAAAACACTCGATTAAAGTGGCATTCCACTTGCTTCTCTAAATTTTTAAAGAGGCAATATATCACGAATGTGTCCAACCAAAGATGTGCATACTTGAAGAGAGAACTAATTAGACTACTCTTTTTGCCAAGAGGTTTACCTGTAATGGTTATAATCTATGGACTGTAATATGATCCAGAAAACACTTAGTGGCAGTCCATCATCTGTTACGCCTCATGTCTGTGTGGTTGCATATACCCAAATTTACAAGGTCTGAATTTGCACACCATTGTTGCAGAACGATACTTGAAAAAACTGTGTATTTATTGATGAACAGAGCGATGTGTGCAGATGCTATGAAATGCAGCTTTTTTTTTTTTTTTTGGAGAAATTAAATTTTGAGTAAAGACCGAATTAACAATAATTCTGTCTTAATAATGCTCTTTAAGCAGATTCATGATGTTTTTAGAATACAGATGGCCGTGGTCGATGTTGTGGTTATTGGTGTTCAGGACCTTGATGGCTCTTACTAATGACTCTGTTTGGCTGAAGCATCTGTCTGGATATCTAATGTCGCATGCCATGTGGAAAATGTCATCCACCGTCTGGCCTCTTGCAACAAGTCAAGTCTCTACTGGCAGAGTTGACACTGTAATTAGTCTATGATCAAAGCATCCTGAGAGGTCCAGCTTGGTTTGCGCTGACCGTGACCTCTTGAAAGCGCTTTTTTTTTTTTTTTTAATATAATAGATGTTCTCCTTAATCCAGAGAAAGGAAAATGCATGTCTGTGGATCATGTTGCGCTGAACATTACTGGGAGGGATAGTTAAAGGAGAAGGTTTTTTTTTTTGAGTGCACTTCATTTATGTTTTAATGACGTTTTCAAGCCATTTTCAATCATTTTATAGGCTATTATGTAAAATTATTCAGATTGATATGAATGGTTTTGGTAAAGAAATAATCATTCTTCTGTTTCTTGCTTGGAGTGCGACCATGAAACTTGAAATTGCTACAGTTTGAGACTTTCCTGGTCCACATGCAGACTTCAAACTGTTACAGTCGAGGGCTCTTCGGGTGCCTTTTCACTCTATGGAAATCAGAAAAACCATGGGCAAATACAGGCAAATCGGCATAAAAGCTAATGAAGCACCCACGTACCCGCTGTTGCGAGGTAATGAGTGTACTTAGCTCTAAGGGAAAGGACATCTCCAAAGGATTTTCAGTGTGTGCCCACTTCCCCAAGTGCTTAATCATGGTGCTTGATTATGAGCAGCCATTAGAAGCCTGTGAGTCAGCCCCACTTATACACTGCAAGGAATTATGGTGTGCTTGATTGAATTCAACATTCTGTGCTCCTGGTCTATGACAGCTTGCCAGAAGACAGCAAAAGAGCTTACCCTTTATTGGTGCATCACTTCAAGCAAGCAAACAGAGAGAGAGCATTTTACTAGGTGTGGAGAACCCCATGGCTTATATCTCACATTTAGCCTGCTGCAGATTCACCACAGGTAGATGTTCAGTCCCAAACTCATACTGACCTTAGGAAAGGAAATAATAGAAGTACCAGGTGAAATGGGATGTGTGTGTGTGTGCTATTCCAGTTGCCATAGGGCGAGAGACAGGGTACACCCCTGACATGTTGCCAGTCTGTTGCAAGCCTAACACAGAGAGACAGTCAACCATTCGCACTCACAGTCACACCTATGGATAATTTAGAATTAATTAATTAACCTAACCCCATTTAACTGCATGTCTTTGGACTGTGGGAGGAAGCTGGAGTACCTGGAGAGAACCCATGCAGTCACGGGTAGAACATGCAAACTCATCACAGAAAGGTCAGATGGTGGATTCAAACCCAGGACCTATTTGCTATGAGGACAAGTCATCAAATTTCAGAGTAAATGACATTTAGGATGAACAATATGTAAAGGTTAATACTGTAATTTGCAAGGACTGTGATAATGATGTCAGCATCACAGACAATGTAAAATGTTGTGAATAAATAACACTTTTGTAAGAAAATTTTCAATTTCTTCAGACAAAAGTAGCTAAATGCAGCAGCCCAGGTTTAACTCCAACCTGAGGCCTTTTGCTTTGTGTTTATTTGCCCCATCTCTCAACAGTTTCCTGTCTCTCTTGACTGCACCACCTAATAATGGCGATAAGACCCCTCAAAATATTAAACCCCAGGTATTTACTCCACTACAGGTTAAATACCTGGGACTCCCCAGCAGCTGTTAGAACTGAAAGGCCTTTGGATGAGAGGTCCGTCATCTTCAAGAGCCTCAAAAAGAACTCTGTTTCCTTTACCCAAACTGCTGAAGGCTGCCATGACCTAGATTACTGAGAACCTGCACTACACAGACACCTTCATGCAATCACACCACTGCAGTTTTTGTATACCAGGATGCAAACATTTAGTTCTACTGTAAAGTTAGGCATTTTTAACATTAACTATGGGGAGTGACTCAGTTTTCTGGTGCTTCCTCGTTCACATTGGAGTTTGCCTCCTAGTTTCCAGGAGCAAAGCAGAAAATGAATAATACATCAGCGGTCTCCTGAAGGTGTATGATTTTAGTTTCAAAATATAAATTATGTTTAATTGCGCAGCCCTTTGTCCCACTATTCTCAAGCTGATATTAACAAAAAAAAAATAGGGCTGCACTGATTCAACATTTCGACTCCTAATACATTTTTTTACTGAAGGAATTGAACTTAATATCTAATGTTAGTTGTCCTTTTCCTCCATCGCCGAAAGTTTTAGATAATATGATGAGGGCTTGCTTTGCTACAAAATTAGCAGGTGTAATGACAGCTCTAGTTAATCCTCCCCTCCCCCCAGTACTGATGGGTATAAATATAAATTACTCATGTGAAAGTAAACTTGGTAACACCCAATTATATAATTTAAATAATCAATGCCAAAAGAAAAATGTACACAACCGACATAGCTAATTTCCCACTAAATCTCCTCTTATATCCGTACCAAGAAATGGTAAGAGCCTCCCTTTACCTTCATTATCGCTCTTGTTTCCTCATCTCATCTTGTGATCTCTCTGTCCCTTTCTCCTTTGTCTCTCTCATCGCGTTACTGTGTTACTGGGCACACCTGCTTCATCCAGCTGTCAATTACAGCACAGAATTACAGACTGGCACACAATTAGGGTACGCCTCACGCACTGGCCCACGCTCGTAATGAGTTTCCCCAGTCATTGATCAAAGTCACAATCACACCCTAGCCCGGAGTTCATCTGTTTGCATCATGCTTTTTTTTTTTTTTTGTCGCTATCAAGAGATCATCTGAGCCGCTTCAGAGTCCTGTTTCCCATATTTGCCAAAACAGCAGAATTTTCCAGCCAAGAAAATAAGAGCTCACCTGATTTAAGTGTTTTCCTTATACTTAAGCAAACTGTGTGGAAGGAATTTAAACATACTTACAAAAAACACTCACTGAAGACCCAGTGATGTAACTGTATGAGGCTGTCCAATTTACTGTAGATATACATATATATATATATATGCAGATATATATATGATAAATCTCTTCCTGATTTCTAAAAATGGCCCATCAACAAAAGTACATGAAATGCACTTCCTGCTTCTCTGTGTTTTTCCTTTTGCACTGAACTCCTCAAACTCTTTGGGATGTTGCTTGCAGATCATTTAATTGAGCTCTCATCTGAGAAGGGCTGCATGTACATCTACTTCTCATTATGCAAGTGTCAAGACTTGAGTAGTGGGCTTCTTGGCAAATAATAGAGGAATGACATTGCTTGTTTGTTTTCCCTTAGATATGAAATGCACTGAAGCAGGAGCAAAATAGATGATGGGAGGGGTGGGAGAGATGATGAGCAAAAGAACAAGCTGAGTGTGGTTGCACACAGTGTTCAAAGCTGCTAGGCACAGGTTTCTGTGACTGACAAGTAGATGGGAACCTCCTTTTCATACTTTTCTGTCTCTGTGAAATTGCTTCAGTGATACAGATTCATCCTGTAGTCTTCCTCCACCCCCCCACCCCCAAGCAGTTGTATTGTGCCCTGCCTCTTTTCTCATTGAGCTGAGTTATTCTAATTAATCTAGCTAGGTTTTGTGGGAAAATATAGAAAAAAAAACCCATCAAATGTTTGAGTTTGAAATAAGAACTCAAAGCCGGCTAAGATAGCAATCTTGTGGTGAAGACAAGGTAATGAATTAATTTTGGTTCATGGCTCAGTAGTGAGGCGAACTAGGTTGAGTAATGAGAAGAAGAAGCTGTGATAATGGAAATCTAAATGATTAAAGTGTGTGTTTGCGTAGGGTGGGCTGGTAGGATGGTGGAGACTTGCAAGAGAGTTAGGATGGGGTGGCAGTGTGTAAGATTGTAAGTTCTGCATTAGAGTTTGTATACTGTCATGGCTTCCTATCCTGTGAGCGACCAGTGACAGAGAAGGTCTTCTCTGTTTCATATATGTGGCAGTGCTGTGAATGTGCCATTTCAGTTGTATCATTGCTCAATAGTTCTATAATATAGGGCATATACTTAACTTGTTTACACAAGTGTATATATCCAAGATATACAGCAGTATGTGTAAATTTATGGACACACTCCACAATGGTCACATTACTTCCTGAGCTGTCCAGCAATGTAATTTGACTAAAAACTAAAAATCAATGCATTGCATTGTGGGATATTTATTCTGTTATAGTGACCAGTGCTTACATGCTCTTTGTTAGGTACACCTTGCTAGTGCACAGTTTTGCCTTCATTGCTGCCTTAATTCTTTGTGGAACAGATTCAACAAGGTGCTGGAAACAAAAAAAAAAAAACACCATTAGCCTGAACTTATACAAGGCAGGATGGATCCATGCTGGTTGTTTACACCAGTTTCTGACCCTACCATCCGAATGCTGCAGTAGAAATTGAGACTCAAACAGACCAGGCAACATTTTTCCAGTCTTCTATTGTCCAGTTTTGGAGTGCTCCTGTGACTGTCCTGTCTCCTGTTCTTAGCTGGCACCTGGTGAGGTCTTCTGTAGCTCATCTGCTTCAAGGTTTGATTTGCTCTGCGTTCTGAGATGCTCTTCTGCACACCTCGGTTGTAACAAGTGATTATTTGAGTTATTCTTTGGAGCAGTCTGGCCATTGTCTTCTGAGCACTGAAATTAACAAGGCATTTTCACCCAGAGAACTGCCACTCACTGGATATTTTCTCTTTTTTGGACCATTCTCTGTGAGGCCTAGAGATAGCTGTGTTGGAAAATCCCAGGTTTATGAAATACTCAGACCAGCCTGCATGATCAATCATCCAAAGTAAATTAAATCACCTTTTCTTGCCCATTCTGATGCTCAGTTTGAACTCCATCAGGTCGTCTACATGTCTAATGCTTCGATTTGAGGCCATGTGATTGGCTGATTAGATATTTGCATTTACAAGCAGTTGAAAAGCAGTATGCTTAATGAAGTGGCCAGTGAGTGTGTATTCCCCTGGAAATAATATGCACCTCACATATTATTGTGCACATTATAAAGTTTCAGACATACCCAAACTGATGCCAGCTGTCATAGGGCAAAGCACTAATTTTCATCCCATCTGCTTCACACTCGGCTGCAAACTGCCCCAGTCCGAGCTGGAGGTCACCGCCCGATGAAGTCAACAGAACCACATCATCTGCAAAAAGCAGAGAGGAGATCCCGAGACCACCAGACCCTCCACCCTCCACACCTTGGCTGCACCTAGAAATTCTGCCCATAAACAATATGAACAGAATAGGTGACAAAGTGCAGCCCTGTCTGTCCAATCTGACTTACTGCTGACAATGTGAATCAAACTCTCACTACAACAGGCAGTTACAGCCCCCAATTTGCCTCTTGCTATTCTCAGGGGATGCTGGCTGTGACATGGGGAGCAAACAGTTGATGCTTTCCTCTCAGTGATTCAGCAATGGCAAAAAAATAGATCTTCCAGCTGAGCACTGGACAGTCACATCAGCAGATGGAGGTTTCCTCACCCCCAGGAGGGTCATTGCTGTATAGATCGGGGCTTATAATGTAGCAGTTTCATGTACGGCATGACCGAGGCACGCCCTCTCAGGTACAGTAGATCCAGCTACGTGTCCAACATTCTGATAATCGCCAGTCTGGGAAGTTCCCCATTCAGAGGATGAAGGCAGCAATGATGGACTTAAAATAATGTGGTTTACCCGGTCTAACTTATATCATGAATATCATCTATCTATGAGTGGTGTCTGCATGATGGCAGGTAATTCAGTACACACGCTCATTAAAAAGTTGATTTCTGATAGAGTTTATTTCCTTTTAAAGTGCAATTTATCATCCAGGTTCCTAAGTAATAGGTCCTGGTGACACAATGAGATATGGTTTATGCAATTAAATGGTTTCAGTCGCACTTATCAAATGGGTATGACCTCATCCTCCAGCCACTTGCTTCCTTGCGATTGCTGCTTTGATATATGCGGACCAAACACATACACACCGAGGCTATATATATATATATATATATATATATATATATATATATATATATATATACATACACACATTTTCAGCTCCTCTGTGGAGGTATAAACTAGGAGCAGATATTTCCCTAATGGAAAGACTCATTGCGAAAAAATAACTGTAAAACCAGCCAGTGCTCTGTCAAACTATTTTACAGTGTCAGCACAAATTCTTCAGTCTCTTTTCACTCTGCAGAGAAATTTATGGCCATTGATGACTGATTGCATTTCTCCCCCTCTCACAGTACTCTGAGCCTTTTGAAAGTAACCCAGCCACACATTAATTTCTCCAAAGTCATCAATTCAAGTGCAGTGACTTGCTGGAAAAATAAAAACTTAGATGAAGAGGGTCTAATTTTAGTCGTTTTCATCAGCACTAGCAATAAAAAAAGAAAAAAAAATCCCTAAATCACAACTCAGGCATGACTATATTTGTATAGATGGACAGTATAGGCTTTAATTTCTATGTAGGAGCTACAGAGTTATGTGTGATGTCAATATCTGGCTACTTCCCTCATTATTAAATCAACCAGTATCATCACAAATTAAAGGTCCAGTTATGTCATTATGCTCAGAGGACCAAGAACAATCTGAGTGCCTCAGAGCATTCTCAAGAACATCATTATGCGGCGTGCATTTAGTAGAACCACTGAGGTAGACACAGTGGCCTCAAAAGTGTTCTCTAATTAAAGGTCTAATGTCTCATCTTGTGCACATCTCTTCCATTTCTCCTCTTGCCATTCCTGTGGAAAGCAAGGAACGCTCAAGCAGAGATGGACAAAAAGCTCGATGAAAAGATACTGATTAACATGTCATGTTCCAGACAGGTATCCATTAGGCTCTTTAATCAAAGTCTATATGGCATGAAATTGACATTTTCAGCCCACCATAATGCCTCATGAGAAGCATCGAACTGAACTGATACTGCCCTATACATCAGTGCACTCGTAGCTGTTCCAACCTGTACTTTCATTTGCCATCTTCACGCCTCAAAGCTCCTGAAAGACCCATTGTTTTCCCGCTCTGCATCGAACATAAACCTTTCTCATTTTGAGCATTTTGGAGGGAGTTGCTGGGTCAACAGTAAGGCATCATGTTATGCCAGTCAAATTGCTGGGATAAATGATGCAGCATTCTTTTGCATTCTAAATACAAACTTTCATTTCTAAGCCGCTCATATTAACTGTTTCCCCTCACTGTGGGGAAATGTTTCAAATTTTAAAACATGACCCAAGTGTTTCCCCACACACATAGACACTATTTTCGGCAGAAGCTGCAGACTTTTACTGTCTGTCTAACCTGTTGCTTCGGCCCCAGCTGGGTCTCCCTCGGTGGCGTGTTGGACGCTGCCCTCCTGCTCTGCTTCTACAGCTTAGCTGTTTCTTCCTGTCCCTTGTTTCCCCACTCTCAGCTGCCACAGCAGCACTGGTTGAAGCTTAGAAAAATTTAAAGCAAACAGAGAGATGATTTCGTGGTTGGCTAATCCCTCCGGTCCAGCCTGTCTTTGCAACAGCATGAACACTGCAGGGGATCCAGTTTTACATAATTATTGCACCACAAAGACTGGCTTTGCACCTTTTGGGAGGAGCCCTTTTGAGTGTGTTATGTACAACATACTAACCTCAACACCCCAGCTGTATTGCATTAACATATAGCTGTTATTGCTAGCTGGTGTTGTGGCATCTGTCGTGGACAGTGTTGCGTTAAGAACATTAGTTCTCGTTCACGACCATTCATCTCAAGTAAAGAAGTGTACAGCATGTGTAGGAAGACTGCACGCCCTAGGAGCAATAATTTGCTCTCCTTGATCAAACAGAGTTTGCTTTTATCCAGTACTGTTGCAACTAAAGTACTTGATTGCTGAGGGCCTTTCAGAAGCCAGCAGGTTGCTTTCAGTACAGTCCACAATGCCTTCTGTGCCTTTCACTAACACTTCTTTTTCTCCTCCTGCACTTCTCTTTTCTGCTATGTCTGTGTCCTTAAGTCACAGGGAGAGAGAGAGCACAGTTGTTTTGATGTAGGATTTGATAGATTTGTTTGCTGCTGCATTCATTTGCTCTGTATCAGGGAGCTGACGGGCCGTAAAATGAAAATTTGCCTTAGATTTTCAGCATGACTGTTTGGGGGCAAATGTGAAAGAACTCCCCATGCATTCCAGATAGACATTATTTTTTTTTTCTGTATCTTTAAGTGCATGCATGTTATGCTTTGCAATTAATAAGGATTCGATTCTCCCCTTTGACTGGAAATTATGCAGATTATATCTGTTTAAGACTTTTCTTTCTTTTTTTTTCTTTTTTC
The DNA here is from genome assembly GCF_007364275.1 of Archocentrus centrarchus. Lineage (NCBI taxonomy): Eukaryota > Metazoa > Chordata > Actinopteri > Cichliformes > Cichlidae > Archocentrus > Archocentrus centrarchus. The sequence goes on from NW_022060145.1 coordinate 7,155,341, forward strand.
TTGGTTTTATAAATCCCCCAAACTGCACTTGATGCCCCACATGATGTCGAGCTGCAGTGACCAGAAAATAAAAAAAATTTAAAAAATTAAAAACACTTCACTTATTTTCTTGCCGTTGTAAAGGAACCTCATGATTAAAAAGTGACAGTTATGGATAGAGTCCTGCTTTTCAGGTAATTAGATGAAATTAAAATGCATGTTGTCGTCTTGCGATGCCCACAGTCCCTAATTAAAATGAATGTGATGCAAACAACAGGAAGCATTTTCTTGTTAAAAAACAAGTTGAAGGAGAGAAAGTCAAACAACAGACTGGCCTTTACTAAGGCTAAATTAGAAACCCAACCTGATCTCACAAAAATATTGGAAATGACCACAACCTCTGAAGAATACATTATGTGGCTGTGCTGTGGAAACAATGCCAATGGAAAGCCAATTTGGAGCGTTATTGTGGTGGACACACAAATTCCCTGATGGTGAGATGCTGAAAGAAGCATTTGGAAGTGAATGGCATGGTGGTTGCTCGAGTCAAACACGACTTTCATCCAGGAGACTGGGGTTCAACTCCCCTCTGGGGCTGTAGCCTCTAATCACGTTTGCTGCGGCAGGCGGCAAAACCTTGTGATCGAGTTTAAGAAAAGATTGTGCTTGTGGTGTGCTGAATAAAGTCCGAATCACCTTTTCAGGAAAATTGTCACCATTCTTGCTTTTCCTGCGACTGGCGCAGTGTGAAATTTTTACAATATCATAACCAATAAGTGAGCATATACTTAATTTTCCGGTAACTTTACGGTGTCAAAAAAGACAAAACGCTTTGCGCTGTTTATTGTGGGCAGTGGTAATGGCCTTGATCATGAGCAGTCACCAAGGTGCTTCCTCTTTGTTCATGTGCAGGTGATGCGTGAGCCGAAAACCAAAGCAGACCTCGCTGTGGCAAAAAGGAAGGTGCTCGTGGAGCGCACGACACCCCATTGCTCTTTCCACCTAGTTGCCCAGCTGGTGTCACAGAGCACGTTGGATGATGGAGCACTCTCATTCCCAGTTGAGAGAGTGCTGAAGGTGAGAGTCGGCCAGAGACCCAGTTCTTTAATCCTGGCCGGCTTCTGCCACCTTGTTCAGCAAGACAAATGGACTTTTGACACACAGTCAAATCACACGCTGGCCCAGCTTTGATAAACAAACGTTTGTTTGTTCGCACTTTCTCATCTCCCCGAGCTGTCATGGGGCAATCTGCACATATCGAGTTATGATAAAACTTGAGTTTAACATTAATGTCCTTGCAAAGAAAGTATTAGTCCCAAACATATTTAAATGCAACGCCACAACTATGCGTGATTTGCAAATCATTCTATACTTTACTTTTCCCTGTAGCAACAGAAGCACCAAAAACTAATGTTTTCAAAGCAATTATATAGTTCATTGACTTAAAAAGTTCAGGGAATTCAGAGGGTTGTCAAAAAAACAAATCTGTTCTTCATGACGAGACATGAGCACACACGCTTTCCTGACAGTCACAACTGCTGGTGTGCTTTGCGGGAGTCCAGGTGTGCTGCAGACAGCCAAACCATGGGGGGCAATTACAGAGGACGTCCAACACCTGTGTCCACAAGTGAGACGGGAGCTCAAGAACATCCCAGATGACATTTTGTCAAGAGCGCTTAAATTCACAAGCACTACACCACAGTGTATTTCATACAGTCTGTCTGAGGTTTGTAAGCGGGGATAAGCCACTAACAATACTGTCATCGTTTACAGTTACACGTTACTCACGCTTAGAACCAGATAAACACCAACAAGTACTGTAACAGAGCCATTACGGCAAAACGCCCTGCAGAAATTGTTGCACTAAAACAAATTAACAGTGAAGTGTTTGTTCCGCAGTGTGCATTAGTAAATGAATCTCTAGCAAGTAAATGCATAAAAGTTCATTTTTCTTGAGTACCTCGTGCCAGATCGCGAGATCCATCTTGTACGGCGCATCTCTCACACCGACACTTCCTTGGACTCTGTGAGCACTAAGGGCAGATCAGTTTAGCACAAGAGTCAACAACACATTAATCTTTCCCAACTGTGTCTTTAAAGGTCGTCAGGTTAAAATAAAAGCCATTCACTGAAATGTAAAATAATTAAGGGTATATTTGCAATAGGTTCCCTCTTGAATTCAAATTATGGGGGAGGTGGATTCTGTTTCAGGAGATGTTATTATCGTCATTCTTGCAGAGGATTATCAATACATACAGTTTTCTTTTCTTTTCAATGGCACAGTCTGGTTTTTAAAAGAGAGACACTGCGTGAAATCCAAATAAACAGAAAGCAATGATATAAACCTGATTTTATAGGAAATGGTATAAATACAGCATATCAAATCTAGAAAAAGTTTACTTTTACTTATTCTTCTTTTGGCTGCTGCCTTTAGAGGTCACACCAGCGGATCATCTGCCTCCATCTCATCCCATCCCTGGCATCCTTTTCTCACACCAACCCTCTGCATGTCCTCCTTCACTACATCCACAAATCTTCTCTGTGGTCTTCCTCTTTTCCTCCTGCCTGGCAGCTCCATCTTCCGTATCCTCTGTCCAATATTATCCACCATCCCTCCTCTGCACATGTCCAAACCATCTCAGCCTCGCCTCTCAATCTTTGTGCCCAAGCCGCTCGACCTGAGCTGTCACTCTGACTTTTACTTCCTTAACTTTTAATTGAGAAACACATGTTCATTTTGAACTCGATACAAGCAGCACATCTCAAAGGAGCATGTTGTTCCATCACCTCTTATTTTAACAACACTCACGCTTTATATAGAAATTCAGAACAGTTTGAGGCCTGCTTTGTGTTTGCCTTTGTAGTTCACAGAGCCCGCTGATGCTCTGCCTTATCATCACGGATGCCGGCTTTTGATCTGTGCATTCTTCTTTAGCCTCGAGGACACAGTGTCTGGCCCAAAACAAATTTCAGTTTTGAGTCATCAGATCATATGACATTTGACTCAATGCATCCTAAATGTGTTTGAGCTCAGACAAGGCGACCGCACTTCTGGATGTTGTTAATGTATCTTTTTTTTTTTTTTCATTTCTTGCCACAGTTTTAACTTGCGTTCGTGGATGCACTGACAAACTGTCTTCACTGATGATGGTTTTCAGAAGTGCTCCTCAGCCCATGCAGTGATTTCCACTCGAGAATCACGTCAGTTGTTTAATGCACTGCTGTCTGATGACTGGATATCACGCGTGTTCAGTATTGCCTTATCCCTCGCAGATATAGAGATTTCTCCAGATCGTGTGAATCTTTAATGACATTGCGTACTATAGATGATAACATCCCAAAGTTGTTTGCGGTTTTCACTGAGAAAGGTTATCCTCTTAAAAAAGGTTGCTTGCCCACACAGCCTGTCACTGTGGTGAGTCCCCCTGCATCTTTACTAATGAGGAGACTCAGCTTTCCTGAGGTTCTCTTTTTATGTCTTTGAAAGCTCCTTCTGCTGGAGTGCAAGGTATTTCATGCCTATACACTGAATTTAGACAAATGATCATGGATTAAGTATTTTTCCTCCGTTAAGGCATTTAAAAAAATTTTTAAATAGCAAACAGCTGCCTCAGAAATTAATTTCTTTTGAGACAAAATTGTACTTGTGTATAGATTGTCTAAAGCCAATCTGTAGGACAAACCTCGAAAAGATAAAGTCACGGGCAATTGGCCCGTAAAGTGAGTCTGATGCCCTTTAGTGAACACATTGGCTATGGGATTTTGATCTCTGTGTTTCGGGACTTTCAAACAAAATTGAAACAAATACTTAACTTGTATCATGAAGGCCAGTCTAATCCATCCATCCATCTTCTTCCACTTATCCAATTCAGGGTCACTGGAGGTGGGACTGGAACCCATCTTAGCTGTCTGGGCGAGAGGCAGGGTACACCCTGGTCAGGTCGCCAGTCTATCACAGGGCTAACATAGAGACAGACAACCATTCAATTTAGAATCACCGCTGCCATGCCACCACCAATCTAATGGAAAATACCTGTTCATTTGCTCATCAGACTGTCCTCAAGACAGCTGAGATATGGCCGTGTCTCAGACCCGTCTGCTACTGAGAATAGTAAGTGAATTGCCTTCACTTACAATGAAATTTGATGCTCATTGGTAACATTGGTTTTGCTCATATACTACCAGTAGAGATCCTTCAATCCACCCTTTGTATCTCTCTCCATCTTTTTTTTCTGAGCCATCTTCCCTCCTGGCTCGTAGGATAAATGGATTTTCATGCATCATCTGAGCGTGTGTATTGGAGTTGATGGAGTGAGGAGGATGACGCAGATTCCAGCCACACAGCTCCTGTCCTGCACCTTTCTGCCAATTCCCTCTTCTTCCGTCAGCTCCCACCCCTTTTCCCGAGCCTCCCTGACCCTTTCTTGTTTGGCCAATTCCCCTTCTTTATAGACTAAACGCTGTTTTTGCAAGGCATAATTTACATAGGGTATGCCTGAAAGAATTCTCACATGTGGGGGTTTAGCCTGTCACTGACTGTATGTATTTCACAGTATAACACATTCCAAGCACACATAGCACAGTCCTGTATTTTGTTGTATTTTCAGTGTTCTCAAGCCAGTGACACGAGAACAACAGACACTGCAATTAGACACCTTCTTCTTGAGCCCCTGCAGTTCACAGTACTGAAAATAATTAGTACTGATCCAGTGTACACTGCACCTACAATACATCCAGTACCTTCATGTACAGTACAAGGCCTCTTTGCCGCAATGTTTTAGATTTTAATTAATTTGTAGTTTGAAGTTTGGTGATATTTTTAAAAGACTTTCTTTTAGTCTGGGTTACTCCAGCTTTGCCCCCCCCCCATCAGAAAGAATGAGAACTGATATTGTTCCCCTTACCGCAAGTCAGCTTCCCATTTGATTGCTTATCTCTTTTATTAGCTTGATGCTATTACTGGCATGGCTTCTTGGCTTTCATTATCCATTTTTATGCTGCAATATTCTCTTGGAATTGTTATCGGAGGCGAGTTCATCTTGTCACGTTGTTTATGCGTGATTGATTTGTGGGTTGCTGATCTCACCCTCCACCCCTTGCTCAGCGCCGGCCCGTCGGGTCGACAAGGTTACTTATTCACAGATGATAGACATCTTTATTAGGAGAAGAGAATGCTTTAAAACCTTAAGCACAGGCATTTATCTGAAGCGCGGCATCTTATGGCCCAACACCCGACATGCCCAAACTCATTCATCACAAGCCGACCGACGGCCCAAGTTCAGCCTGTTTGCCCTCTCCATCAGCCTGAAGGACAGAGCAAGGCAAAGATGGCAACAAGAGACTGAGAAGAGCAGTGAGCGTTTGTCATGATAGAATGTGGCCCGGGGTAAGTCACTTCCCACTTTTTGTTGACCACTGCCATTTTTCTGCTCATCAGTATGACCCTGTGGGTTCAGCTTAAGGTTAAAATTTGCTGAGTTGTCAGTGGAGAGTACTTTTCTTGGCAAAGACATCTTGGAATTCAAAAAGATAAAATATAAATTAAGTTGTTTTTTTTTCCTCAGTTTTAATGTATCAGGCAAAAGTAGATGACTCTGAAAATACTCATTATGGATTCTACTGGAAAAAAGAGAGCCTCGTTTACCCAGCGGCCCAACTTTGAGTCTTTATGCATTTATGCCTGTGTAATGAAGTTTTTGCCCAGTAGTGATGGCAAATGTCATTAATGCTCGCAAAAATGATGACTTGGAGTACTCACATTAGGCCAAAAGTGCGGATGCTACTTGTTTTCTTTAAGACCTATCATTCTCTCCTGCTGCTGTGCATAATGGCACTTGGCATCAGCCGTCGATGACGAGGCGATTTCATTTATCTCTCACTGTTTAGTCTTTTCAAATGTGTGGCTCGGCTCTGCAAACGCTATAGTTATCACAGTGAACCTTCACCAGTCAGAATGAAGGGTACACACACACACACACACACACACACACACACACACACACACACACACACACACACACACACACACACACACACACACACACAGTTTTGCATGCTTGGTTTTGTAGTTTCTGAGATTGCTTGCTCAGCAAAGGCATTGCCTTTCAGGCTCTGTCTCATCCTGTAGCTCAGTAATCCTATTGGTATTACAGAAGCCCTACGAAGCTCAAACAATCGTTAACAAGCTCATACCTTAAATAAGTATTTTTAGTTAGGACAGGTAGCTTCCAGTTGGAAGTAGCACGTTGAACATGCAGCATTTAGATTCTCTGAGGGGATCTTTCATTACTTAGTGCGGCTGATGGCTTTTAACCTTATTGACAAAAGAGGAATCAGTGTAATTTAATACTTTAAATGAGAACTATTCTAGACTTATTCAAAATTACGGCATTTAACATGGCACTTCTCTTTGTCTTTATTGGCCGGCTAAATGATCTTTTACCAGAACTTTAATTATTCATCAGTATTAAAGTTTAAATCCACTGGCTCTTGGGGGGATGGAGTCGTATGGCTTTGAAATGCAGGTCATTAACATTAAATGATATTAGCTTAACTGTTCTAAGATACTTTGTATCTTTTCTCTTGTGGCCCTTAAAATGTACAGCGCTCGCATGATAGCGGGTTGAATTATGACATCACACACCGAGATTTGGATTAGCATTAAAAACGGGCCCTCAACACATTTGCCATCATGTAATATAAATGCAGATGTAAAAATTACACTTTGGTATTCTTTTTTTTTTTAATCGAATGTGCTTGTATTTAATTATAGGAGTGAATAATAGACAGCTTTATAACAGCCTTAAGAGAAGGCTGCTCTTTTCTCCCTCTCCTAGCTCGGCACTGGTAGCAAAATGAGAAGAGGTCAGTGTTGAGCGAACAGACGTGTCGGGCGTCAGTGTGATGCCTGATTCCGGAATTTTTGGCAATTGATTATTTATGCTTGGCTGACAGTTTACATTAGAGCCCCTGCTGCCCCCAAGAAGATTGCTTCCATGTGCTCAATTGATCCATGTTTGAAGTTTAATTACCATTTGATAACCATTAGCCTTGTTGACATCATAACAGAATGGGAGCTAGAGCGGCTGCCTTGACAGTAATAATTGGTCAGTGTTGATTAGATGTCGTCCAAACACTTGGGTTAACTGTATTTGTGTGAAGAGCATAAAGTGATCAATGCACTGGCAAATATACCATAGCAAGTTAACAACAGTTCCACAACCCTTACTCTCCCAATCCAAGAACAATGTATTAGTAACAGGTGTTAACCCCCCACCAACAACGCATGACATGTAACACCGTGTCATTATTCATTTAACAACAACTAAGCAAACTGCCAAGATGTCGGCTGTTTTAGAGGAGGACACACCTGCTGATGATCAGTTAATCAAGTGCATTGATTAGCAGCACCTGGCTGCTACTTGCCCTCTTAGTTCCTATGGAATCAGTGAGGGGGTACATAGTTTTCCACACTCTACTTCTATAAGCGTGGCTTAGTTTTTGTCAAATAAATAATAATGTGATGTAACATACTGCATCATGTTTTATTGTTCATCTGAGGTAGGACTGAATTTTCCCAATTTTAAGAGATTATTTTTATTATGTCCTGATGCGTAAAATCTCAGAATTGAAAGAGGGTGCACTTTTTTTTTTTTTTTTTTTTTTACTATGACTGCATACACAGAGAAAAAGAAAAAAGAAAAATACTACAAATAATTAAAATAACACCTCTTGGTCTTGTCAACTTTGGCCATCAGGCCATCAGGCCAGCGTTACCGCTGCCGGAGGACTAAGACTGAAAGGTTGAAGAAGAGTTTTTACCCACAAACCATCTGTCTGCTCAACTCTGAGCCCTACTCTGGACTATTATTGCACAATGTAAATTATTATAATATTCTATAATTCCATGCAAAGTGTGTATAGTGTGAATTACTTATTATTATTCTTCTTATTTATATGTGTGTGTATATATGGTTGCAGGTACAAAATACATTTCACTGTGCATTGTACTGTGTATAACTGCACATGTGACAAATAAACACAATCTTATCTTATCTTGATTGTTGCTACTTTATAAATCATGTCTTCAAATGGAATTTGATATCAGGGAAAAGGAAAAGTTGCTGAGAGTAAAGCGTGGTGATGTGACGACAGTGGTGATGCAGCCCTTTTTTTTAATGCCATGTGTGAGTGGATTCACAATGAAGCCTCTGCGTATGTACAGTGAGAATGATCTTTATTCTCTTGTCTGCCTGGACTCCTGGTTGGTCTGCTATTTTATTTTTTTTGGCCCTTCTGCTTTCCCATGCTGTCAAACTTAATTCTGCTGACAAGTTCGTGTGCTTTAACTCTCAGTGCTCTTCGGTCATTCAGCCTTTCTTGCAGTCCACGTCCTCATCATCACCACCCCATTCTGTCCACTCAGAGCCTCATCCAGGTCTCCGCGTGTTCAGCTCCACCACATCAATGCCACCAGTAGCATCTAAACTTGTGGGGGTTCTGTCTTGCTTTCTACCATTGCTGGGCCTCTGCTCTGCTATGTACCTTCATTAGAGTTTAACTGGCAAATAGTTTATTACTTAATTATGTTAAAATGTCTGAAAAAGTATCTCCTTATTGAAAGTAAATAATAACAAGTCCCACAGTTCAGTCATTTGCAGCCAGTGTTCTCCCTCTTGTTCTTAAGGATGCCTCAGTAAACTTGAAGTTGAATGCGTGTTGGGCTGTTGGACGAATTCAAGGCAGTTAACCCACTCAGCGTCAGAAAAAACCCAAGCATATTCGTGGTCACGCTCCTGACCCGATGTGTCATCAGAGACCATGATTGCTCTTTGGTCTCTGGGTCATTGCCTGAGACACAGCTCTCATTACGAGTGAGAATCACTGACTTGAAGGTCAGGCCAGTTTGACACCCACGTTCATGTTTGCTTTCTGCGGAAGTCTGAGGTCCATTGTGAAATTACAAATGCGCGTGTGGTCAGAAGAGGACTTCCAGGGAGCAATCCAAATATATCAGGAATGCATGAGGAAGATTTGGTCTTCATTGTTATCTCGATGGATACAGCGGCCCTGTTGAATTTTTTAAACAGCGATGAAATGGCTAAACCAAATCCAGCCACAGAGAGGTTACTAGATTATGAGCTGCTAAAGATAGCGCTCCAGAATGGGTGAACATCAAATCTCCAACACATCCCTAAGTGGGAATGATTTACTTTATTAGATACAGTATGATGGTTCACCAGGTACCCCATGTGAGTGCAGTCTGAAGATGACTCATAAATCTTTGCAGGCTTTGATTAGTGAAAACCATGATTGACTTTACAGGGTCTGATCGATGAGAGCCCTCACCGCTGATGGTTCAAAATGGTATGCCTTCAGTATTGATAAGCACTCATTGGGTGGAAAAAAAAGTCTTCTTGTTGGATTGCATGAAGCATCTTCGACTCTCAGGTAATGGAACTGTCATTCTTCCCTCTCAGATAAAAATCGTCCTCCCCTTTCCTCATTCCTTCCTGCCATCTTCTGCCATATTAAAAAAGGGTTATAAATTTAGCAAGGTGGCAAGACTATTACTGAAATAACTTGACTGTTTCTTTCTTCATTGCTCCCTCAGACTAAAACAGACAACTACCAGAAAAAACTAAAAAAAAAAAAAAAGAATTGTGACAATGACGGTGTCTTTTATGTTTCTTGGGTTCTTGTCACTCAAATTTTCTGTTTATGGTGAAACATAAAATAGTTGTTTCTAGAGTAACTCGGGATATGCTAATGTCATGATGCTGTTGCTCATGATAACAGTGGTAGCATGATATAGTGGTTCTGCACTTCTCGATACATTTCAAGACGATCACCTACAATACCTTAAAATATCTGTGTAACTGATAGGGTTGGGTACCATTGACGTTTGATATAATACCCAATGGTATTATATCAAAATGTTCTCTTTCAAAATAAATCCAGATTCCTCAGTTGAAATATTTTGTTATTTATTTGCAACATTTTACACATCGCACCAGCTGCCTTGGTTGCTGTGACTAGCATGCTGGTTAAAGAATTTCATTACAGCCAGTGTAAAAATGCTAAAATAAAGTGGCAACCAACACAGTGAAAAAATGACCATCATCATCATCATCTATGGGTTCAACTTTTTATAAGCTGGTGACAGACGTACTAAAGTTAGCTGCAGGTTCTTTAGTGAATTTGGCTTTCAGGCTATCCAATACAGAACCCTCTTCAGCTTTTAGATGTATTTCGTGTTTGACAAGGTGCTGCCATAGCCAGCTTTGCATTTTATACTACAAATGTTGCAGAGAGCATTGTCTGCATTGCGTTTGAAAACCACACCTAAAACTCCTTTCAGCTCACCACTGCTGCCATCGCCATGCATGCTTGCTGTTCTTCAACACGTTGCATGGGTCAACATCACACGGGCTCGATTTCGTTCTTCCTTTAACCCAGCTGTGCTTTGTTACTGAAATTTGGCACTGAGTGATTTAGTGTGAATTTGTACTAAAAGCGTTCAGCACCCAACTTTGGTAACCAAAACAGAAAAAAAACAGCCCTAAAGGACAAAAAGGGGGAATTATTTATTTGCTGCCTTATGATGTTTGTGTGTGTTTATCATACTGTTAATTTTAAAGTTCACTGAATTAGCTCTGTGATTAACATAACCATTTCTTTCAAAGCATTTTGATGAACTTTTCTTCAATTTACCTCCACTCGTGAGATTTGTGGGGGAATCTGTTTAGAGCGGCTGCATATTTGAATAAAAATATCAACCTTCGGCATCAGTGTATTAATAATCACATCGATATTTTGCCCCATTTTCCCCATTCATTTAATTTCACATTCAGCACCCTGTAATTGTCTGAATAGCTGATTTATGTTTCATGTACAGAATATGCTTTCTCCTCACTACACTGAAAGTTATTATGGAGGTGGGAAGAGCTTTTAGATCTATTATTATACCAGTTACTCTGAGTCTACATTATTACTATGACTCCTGGTTGAAAGAGTGAAGGGTGTTGGTGGATGATTTCGTTTCGTTGATTTGCAGAGGGGTCAGCATGACATGTGACATGACTCATACTGTATTTCTGGGTTTCTTCCTACAGTTATTCTATTTCAAGAGCACCTGGGATGTGTGGGATTTTTTTTTTTTAGGCAGTTCACTGACTGCATGCGTGTCAGAAAGAAGGTAAGAGACAGAAAGTGAGTTATGGAGAAAAGTCTTCAGAGATTCTGTTAAATCTCCCGTGTACCTGAGGAAGAGTGCCATCTATACAGTTGAAGACTCAGGGAATGTAGGAGGGAAAGTGAATGAATATTACAAGCAACAGGCAAAAGCATGTGGACATGGAGTCCATACAAAATCAGCAGGGTCTCAATGTGAGGCTCTGTAACAGTATGGCCATTATAATCGCTGCTACACACCACTCTATTATTACAATACTTTATGTTACTTTATGTTTAACTTTGGAGCATCTATGATCTTTTTATATGTGTTTATTAACTTGTAAGGGCTAATTACTTTTTTGGGTCATGTAACCAGATTGCAGTTGCCAGTGTTCAGGTGGCTGTTTGTTAAAGCAGCTTTCATCAATCAGGTTTTCGGATTTGGCACCTGGCTCGATCAGTTGGTACAACATGCTGCCGACAACGCTGATAAATAAACCTGGAAGAACTAGCCATCCCATCTGCCCCTACATATGTCATCTGATGTAACTTACTGGGATGGGAGCTTACACCTTACTGAGTCAGAATCAGCACATGCTCTGCTGCCAAGTGGCTGGAATACGTTCATTCAGACGGGGATGTCTGCATTTCATTAAAAGAACACCTCTTCATTATTATTTTCATTATCAATTGATACGGTCAACTTTAGTGTTAAATTTACTACTTTTGAATAGTCAACTGGACCAGTAATAAAAAAAAAATAATAATAAAATACGGAAATAATAAAATAAACATGACCTCCATTCATGGATATTGCTCTGTTTCTACTGAGTTCTTGTCTCTACACCTATAATATGCCTGATTACAGTGTGATAGATAAAGGGATATTTCTAAATGCAGGTATTTATGATAAATATGATATTAACAATGAACTATTGTGTTAAAAATGATCATGGTACAATAAGTATAAAAAGGCTGTATTTTTTCCATTTAAATAAAACCTTTTTAGCAGTTATGATTACTGACTCTCTCCAACTCCCTATACCCCTGTTTTCAGTTGTTTTACCCTGCAAATTAGCAGCCTAGTGGTGCATGTGTGTCTTTTTGCTTCTGTCCTCTCCTATATATACATAAAGATAATGCACCTGGGGTATCATTTTTAGTATGTTCTAGACCGGCGAGCATTGATCATCTGCTGTGCAGTGGTCTGCTGGAAAACTGGCATTCATGTGGATGTACTTTGATGTGCATCATCCACATGGACACTGTTGCAGAACAAACACAGCCTCCTCGACGGCAGCATTGCCTAATGGCGGTGGCCTCCTCGACTGGAACGATGTGCCCTGCAAAAACTGCTCAGTTTGAATTCCTGTCAAGAAGGCTCCCACATATGATGGAGAAATCCCCAGCACTGGACCCTCAGGTATACTGTTTATGAAATTGCAGCCACATTTACTAAAGGGGATCAAAATTAAAAATTTGCCTACATTACATAGCAGGTTAAGGGCTTTTTACATTACCACCTAAAAAATGACGTAACGTCATTTTTTTTTTGCTTATGGGGGCAGATGCAATATGTACTTTAATTTGTTTTTGACTGGTGGGGGGACTTGCATCACATTCAGGCTTATGTAAGATGAATAAATAGTAACTTATGTAATACAGGATCATAGATTGCAAGTACTGTTAGTTTCCAGGTTTGGCTAGTCAAGGACAAGTTATGAGCAAATTTAGCTGCAAGAAAGCTGACTGGCTGTTTAAAAAAAGATGCACTGAATGGATAAACCTGAATTACTACTGACATTTTTCTGAGAGGGAGTTTTTTTTTTGTTTTTTTTTTCTGAACTCTGAGAACCTTAGATTTAAAGGGAAAACAAAAATAAAGCTAAACTATCAGGGGAGCCAGGAGAAGCACTTATTTTGGAAATGAGGTCTTGCATGATTCCAATTTCCCATATGTATAGCAGTAAAAACTGAAATATGCTAGTGTTTGTGCCCTATTGTGTGGTCTGTTTCTGTGTTATAAAAGTTGCTAGTGAAATGGTGCATTATTCAGCAGGACTGCATAAAAGATGCAGCATGCGGGCGGAAAATTTCCCATTAAAAAATCAGAGCTCTTGTTCCTTTATTTTATTAATGAATCAATTTATATATATCATTTAATATCCCTGTCAGGTCTAAGAACATGTCTGGTAGGGGTTAGTGTTGGCTCACTATTGTTAGTTGTGCGTATGTGTTGCAGTGACACAAATGTATTGATATACTTTTCGTACATAGGATCAGAAAACATCAGAATATATTGAGAATGTTCAACAAACCGCATAATTCTCTATGAGATCTAGTTTCTTCTAACTTGTTAACTTATTAACCTATAATGACAATTATGTCTGCACATGCCTGTGCACTTTACATGCTGTTAGTACTTTACCAGGTATATGGTGTAAAAATATAGTAAAAAACATAAAGTTTTCAGATCTCCCTTTAAACTGTTTAATGTCCGATGACATGACATTCCTCCTAGGTAAATGCAGACACTATATATATATATATATAGTTTTAGTTTCATGTGCTGCTTTTCAATTATATCCCCTCAGGGGCTGGGGAGGACTCCATTATGTGTCCGCTCACACAAAGAAACTTCCATTTTCCTCCAAACTTTTCAATATATCTTAAGCTATGATGGCCTACACATCCTTATTTCTTTTCTGTATGGAAAATGGGGATGATAAAAGTGCAGAGGAAATCCTTTTCATTACTTATTTTCAAAATATGTGCTCATTACTTATTATCTACAGTACTGGCAGTTATTATTATATATGTATTTTTGAATAAACAAGCGATAACTGAAATCCCCCATCTCTTTCCATAACCTTGGCTCAGACCTGGAGCTTTAGATAATGAATGCAATTAAGGGCTCGCTGCATTAAACCTACTGGTAAACAGTGGGTTTAGAGCTGCACAATGTTAGACTTACAGTCAGTTTTTAGGGCATTTATCCGCGAGGGAGAAGGCATTTTTCATAGATGAAGAGAAACTGTTTCCATACACAGCAGTTAAGGCAGGTATTAGAATAAAACAACTGATTATCCCTCTATAAAAGAGCTAGTGCAGTAACTGTGATTTAGATGTGTAGAGGGTAACTTCAAAGAATTATAGCTGTCATTTCTCTTTAATTAGGATGCTGCATGCTTGTGAATGTAGCAGTGATATTATTTTACAGATGCCTGCTTAGCAGCGGTATGCTGTAATTGTTCTTTTATTCAAATATAAATAAAAATGATTGTGTTTCTCTTATTGCCAGAGAAATTACTGTGTGAACCAAATTTCTTAACTCCACACGTACAACCCAGTGTTATATTTATTTTGCCTAGCACGCTATAAAGTAGATAGTTGCTACAGCAGATATGCATCCAAAAAAATCTGATCACTGTTCACTGTTTTTGTCTAATAATCAAATAAAGAGAGGGGTGGACATACAGCACTAACTGTGCACATGCAGCTTGGGTCTGATAAAGCAGTTTGCACCTACGTCGGTGGATGTATCATATGAAATTTTGATGAGATCTGGTTTCAGGCTGGACTGTCAGTGTGAAAGCCCCCAAAGGTATCTATTCTATCTCCAAAACAGTGCAGCCACTGAAGGTTCTGCACAAATCTTTACTGTATGACATGCCTCCTGCTTCCCTGACAGCAAATAACTTAACTTGTATGTGAACATTTTCAGAAGAAGACAAATAACAAACCGGCTCAAGCCGCGGGCTAGACACACCAAGCCAAACCATCACAGTTGGAGAGCAGCAGGAAAACAGGAGTTTGTGTTTTTGAGATTGCAGCGCAGCTTTAGAAAGGTGCGTGAAGTCGATATGGTTGACGTGCGACTGTTGTGGCATACTACAGGGCCATCTTATCTGTCATGGGTAGAAACAGTCCTGTGGCATTTTTCTAATCTGTTTTCATTTTCTAATTTCCTGAGTGTACCAACAAGGTCTCCTGTGAGTGAGTACTTGTCAATCACAGTGTGAAAATATTATGCTCCACTACAGTCCAGCAGTGATGCCGTAATCTACTTCCATGCACAATAAATTGTGAGTTACAGTTGATTTACACAGCAACATACTCTCGAGTGATATGTTGTTAAACAATTTGTGTGTGTGTGTGTGTGTGTGTGTGTTTTATTGGACTGAATGTAATTGTGCCGTAAAATCACCTTTCAGGTGGTTTTCTTGTGACTTGAAGCGCACCACCAATGGGTTAAACAAATCCAGCAGTTTCTTGCTGAAAATGTGCACACAGAACACCCCTCATTTAGACCTTTGATTTAAAAAGCAGGTTAAAATAATGGTAGCCTATGACACAAGGAAATTATAGTGGGCCAGCAGTGGATTAGGACAGCACTATGAAAACTCTCACCGAACAAGAAATACAGTGCAGGCTCCTAGCGGTCGGCCCTTTATTAAAATAAGAGGTTGTAGCTATGAATTCTGTGTGTCACAAGGGCACTGAGGGTTGTAGCAGCTAAGCTGTCCTAAATCACGGCACAGATGGTTAACTTACCTGCTGAACACCAATGGAGAGAGGACAGATGGAAAGGTTTTTACAGAAACTGTAGCAGTTGTTCAGAATTGGATACATAAACTCATCAGTTTTTGTCATCAGGAGTAAAGGGAACAATTTCCTTGCACATTTGTCTAAGGGGAAATTGAATTTTCAAGATATAGAGTACTAAAATGGATTTGCTGTGGCAAGGTTTTATGAGTCAGTACGAAGTCTATAAACTTGGCCATTTAAAAAAAAAAGAAAAAATTCAGCCATGGTGTTGAGTCAGGATAAGTGTCATTCAAATTCAGTACCTTAATATGCTAACCCACCATTTATTAGATTTCTCCTCACTAGCACTGGGTCAAATCTCTTTTGCCTTCAGAACAGCCTTTAATTCTTTGAGGCAGAGATTTAGCAAGAGAATGCAAACATTCATAAGCAATACTGGATTTTATTTTGTATTTTTTTTTTTTTGGCACTACCAATTTTTAGGGGGAAAAAAAATTCTAGTCCATATATTTGCAGATATATTTATGTATTGTAGTCACAATGCCACAGTTTTTGTTACCTTTCCTTTCATTGCATTAACTAGTCGCATGAACGCCATTGTACTCCACAGCACTTTCTATGTGACTTCATGTGCTGCAGATACTGCTGAGAGCAAAGAAAACATTGAAGTCAGAGCTGCTCTGCTGGACAAAGTATTTCTGCACATATTCCATAAAAACTTTTTCATATTAGGGCATAACAATAGATCCATAGTGGGCCAATATCTGCCAGTAATATCAGGCTTTAATAGCATTTTGCAGTTGTGCAGATTTGTGGGGAGCACCTTCATGATGTGGTTTTCCTGACCCACCACATGCCAGAGCTGCTCCGTTGAGACGGGGTGGCTGTGTGGGCCATTTACGATCACTGAACTCGTCAAGAAGCCAGTCTGAGCTCATATTAGCTCTGAGATATGATGTAATTATTCTGGAAGTAGCCATTAGAAGATTCTTTTACTGAGGTTATAAAGGGATAAACATAGTAAGCAAAAATAATCAGGTGGATTGTGTTTCTCAGTTTATATTTAGTGGTAGGTTGAGCAAATTCTGACCCTACAATCTGAATACCGCAGCACAAATTGAGACTCATCAGACCAGGCGATGTTTTTCCAATCTTCTATTGTCAAACTTTTGTGAGCCTGTGCATAATTGTAGCCCCAGTTTCCTGTTCTTAGCTGACTGGAGTGGCACCTGGTGTGGTCTTCTGCTGCTGTAGCTCATCTGCTTTAAGGTTTAACATGCTGTGCATTCAGAGATGCACTCCTCCAAACCTCGGTTGTAACTAGATGTTATTATTATTATTATTATTATTATTATTATTATTATTATTATTATTATTATTATTATATGTATAAAAGAGCCTGTCTGGCTTTCTTTCCCATTCTAATGCTTAGTTTCAATGTCAGCAGATTGTCTTGACCATGTCTGTGTACCAAAATGCTTCACATTTCTGGCACATTATTAGCTGATTAGATATTTGCAAAAAATTTGGGTGACGCCATTGCGCAGAGGCTAGGGCATCACAGCAAGCACATTCCTTCTGTGAACCTCCTGGTCAGTTTGGGGCCTTTCTGTGTGGAATCTTCATGTTCTTTCTGTGCCTGGGTGGCGTTTATCTGGGTAATCCAACTTCCTTCTAAAGTCATGCATGTTAGGTTAATTGGTGATTCAAAATTGGCTGTAGCTCTACACCATTGCCAGACTTATAACAGGCAGTAAAAAGCACCGGTGTAAATGCAGGAAAACTAAAGATATCTTCTTCTTTTCATGCATTCTTTCTTAGCAAGCCTAGCCCCTGTGCTGCCCATGATGCATATGGATTTCTGGCAGTGTGACTGGCGTTTGAGGTGTGTAATGCTACTAGCAGCTAATGTGGCCAAGGCCACTAGCCTCCAGCAGAGAAAAAGGAGCAGGCTACAGAGGTCTAGTAAGCTCATTTCTTTATAGCTCCACACTCAGAGATTTGTTCATTTTCAAACTACACAGTCCATTCATTGGCAGCATCACTTGAGGCAGTTTATCAGACTTTGTGGAGCCACAAAAGGGCTTATACAATTTTTTTTTTTTTAAACATATGCAGTCACAGTCACCATGATCTGATATGTGTGAGTGGTCGTGTTCCTCTTTTAATGTTTTCTCAATGAGCAGCCAAATGCTGGCATATTGCGGCATATTTTATCAGCGGTCCTTGGAATAAATTCCTTCAGGTGACAGTAGTAATTTTTGACTGCAAAATAAAACAGATTCATTAGGTGCACAGAATAATAACTATTGTTATAAAAACACAAATTCCAAATTTAGATCCTTTTTTTTTTTGCACATAAAATAATTTAGATGATCATTATAGCTCAGAAAATCTTTGATATAAGTACACTGCTCCTATCTATGTCTGAATATTAAATGGTCTAAAATGATCTGCATGCAGGTATTCATGCCAAAGGGGAAAAAAGAGGAAGATCTGCAGGTGGGCTAAATAAAAGCCATATTATTGGCAACCAAAAAAAAAAAAAAAGACCCCAACAACAATCAAATTAAAGCAAATGACACCTTTTCTGAAAGCCAGCAAGGGGTCTGTCAGCCTGATGGAATCCTCATTTCTCTGGACCATTTGGCAGAGACTTGCACCCCTCTTTTCCTCGTTCTGCCTTAATGGCCACGCTGACAGTGACATGATATTCCACATAAAAGGAGCCAAGAGGAGCGAGACCGGGTGCAAAACTTCCATTAAAGTGATCAGAAGTTGTGTTGCTTCAAGGCCCTGACAGGGGTGCCCATTATTGCCTTGTCTGTTTCCCCCCAGTTTAGATTTTGCTAATGCTGAGATTCCATGTTTAAGTGCATTTTGCTGTGAGGTGTCCCAGATCTTTGCATGAAAAAAATAAATACATTTGGGTCCAAACCACTGAGGCGGTAGCTACTACACTAATGGTTACAACAGTTAATGAGGATGCTTTTACTCGTGGCAAACTTTTTGATCACATTTATTCTTTGTTTTAATGATTTTATTGATTCATTGCAAGAAAAAAGAAAAGTTAAAGCCAAATAAATATTGTTGGTTTTATAGTTTTTGTGTGGGTGTCGTGATATTTAAGAAATCATTTCATGAGTGCATACTTTATGCCTATACACACATGTGACATTTGTTTGCAACACAGAAAAAAAGAAAAGCAAGTTTGTGTACATCCGAGTGTACTAGATGCTGTGTAAACACCCCAGCTCCTCCCCTCAGCCTCGTTCCATTGCCACAACTTCAGCAAGCTAATTATAGCCGTCAATCACTGCTGTCTCCCCACAGTTTTTTCTTCCTTTTTTTTTTTTTTTTTTTTTTTTTTACCCAGCAGCCCCTTTGTGCCCTTGCCCACTGCCGCCCACACTGCTTACAGTCAGATTAGCCACAGCCAGGCACACCGAGCTGAACTGCATAGGAAAGAGAGAGAGTGAAGAGAAAGGAAGGGATTCAAGGGCTGTTGATGTGTTTGCTGCTTGCTTTGATGGAGATAGTTGTCTAACATCCATTCAGATGGTCGTCCGTTGAGCTCTTTCTGTAATAATGTAAGGTAGAGAATGCCTTAAATGTAAAGATGCAGACCTAGAAAAAAGTTGTAGCTGTGACTGAGTTATTTTATTTTATTGTTTTGGCACCTTGTCTCATTAGCCTGCGTCAGTTTAATTCAAATCAAAATCCTGTTTTCTTTGAAGTTATATCTAAACACACTCGTCTAAGTTATAAAATCACTGTTTACTTTTTCCTTTGTTGTGCTGCTAAAATTAATTAAAGATTTGCTGCTGTTCAAATGTTAGATCAAATTCAGTAAAGACCACAATAACGTTAATCAACACTGATTAAATGCTAGGCATTATTAATTAAACAAAGGCAACAGAAGTGGATTATTATAGTTCTCTGTAGGTATACTTGCCTGCTGAGATCTCCTCCCTCTCACCCTTCTCTAGTCTTCTAACTGGTTATTACATTTTCTACACCTGGGGGGCAGTATTGTCTTTCCTTGTCTCAGCTCACAATTACTATTGCAGTGATATATAAGCATGCTGCTGGATTTCATTTTCCTATTACCATATTGGTTGCCCCTCACTGTTGGGGAGAAAGAAAAAGCGAGTCTCCCCCTGACTTCAACAGCTTTTAGAATATGTGATGAGAAGGATGTCTGACCCCACTGAGGTAAGATGAGATTTCAGACAGATGGAGGCAAAATGCATGCATACGTGCACTCGGGATATGTATCTGGTATTTAATGATTTCACATGGTGCTCGTGTGTCATAAAGCTTGCGACAGCCTGACAAACGTCTCATATTTTAAGTTTGTGTGTTTGTTTTTAAAGGGCCAAGCGGAAACACAAAAATAATGGAAAACAAAAACAAGGCACATGCAAAAAAAAAAAAAAGTGGGGGTGGGGGTGGCGGTGGCTTTTTACACCTCTAGAGGAAACCAAAAAGTTTCAGATTTTGACTTTTTAAAAAAGTAAAAAAAACAAAAACAAACAAAAAACAAGAAAACAATTGAATTTGAATGTGTGCTCACGTGACTTGAGAAAAGAATTACTTCCGTCATAGCTCGCCCTGGAGAGAGCAAGATGAAGGTCCAAGAACTGTCTCTCCATCTTTAATCACAGCAACAACCATTATGACTGCTGGAACAGAACTGATCTGAAAACAGCAGCTTGCTATCTGCACCCTGCAGTGGCTCCACTGTGGATACCATTACATGATAAACACCTTTCACTATCAGAACCCAGGCACAGTGCAGTACTCAGAGTCCAAGAAAGTTGGACTCTGAGAAATAGCAACAGTAAACTTGTTGGACTGATTCTGTTACTAACTTAAATGGGATCATACATGGACCTAAGACCAAATTCACATTTAACACACTAACTGTAAATGCATCAGGCTCCTATTATACCATTTTAAATTTACTCTGGTAACAACAATAATGACTGTGCATTTTCTGATTGGAGAACCCTAATAATCAAATGATAGACATTTAGCGAAGGATCATCTAAAAGCACCTAGATTTTTGGCCTGAAATGTGCCAGACAATTTCAAAAATGTGGTTTAGACCATGGCCACACATGTGTCATTACTCCCTGAGAGAGAGAGAGACCAGCTTTTAAGTGTGATTGGCTCTTTGGCCACCACGGAGCCCATTTTACTACTGTCATTGGTCTAAATCTCAGCAGGCTCATGACCGTAAGCAAATGAATAGAGGAAAATGTCAGTGATGTGCCGCTTACCTGCTGGGCAAAGAACTTCCGCCATCAACAATTCAACAAGGCCCTGTTTGTACCTACTGCGAGATTAACTATGCATTCAGTTTCTATTAGAAGAGAAAATGATTCCAGCAGTTCATGTGCAGAAAAGTTGCAAAGGTGTGCAAAGAAGCAAACTAGGTTTCTGTCAAACATAATATTCATTCCCTGCTTGATGAACACAGTAAATCTGACTCACCTGTCAGCTGTTATCAAATCCTTGAATGAACATTTTGATCTCTCGATCTTTGCTTTACCTCCCTTGGGTGGCAGTAAGATCTTCAAATGCTGCTGCCTGCAGACATTTGAATTATTTTATTTGCACATCTTTTTTGGCCTCGTGACATGTTGATGATGTCACCAATTCGCAGACAATGACATCCCTTTGAAGACAGTTCCCACAGTGACTTTGCAGGTGCATGGGTGCCAGGGGTGCTTGCGACCAAAGATCTTTGTAGTAAAAATATTGACGGTTAAATCAATTAGTCTTAACTCAAGGAACTCAAGGAACTAATTCAAACTATTTGTAAGATATTAGTTGCCTTCCTAGGTTGAGAGAAGGTTTTAAGCAACAATGTTGCCACTCTATACATTATAGAGAAATATAAAACCTTAATAATGACCCAGTAACATGTAAATTTTACAAACACCTGACTTCTTTCTCAAACCAGATCTCAGATGGATGGGCCCCTTTAATAGCTGCAAGTGATCAGATCAGATTTATTTGATTCTGACATCACCAGCCTATCTGCGTGGGTTGCAGTGGTAACAATGCCACAATACAGTATATTTATAAATGGTCATGTTCCAGTAGGTTCCTTCCTGCTCTGCCTGCACACTCCCCCTCAGTGTGCTGGCAGGTACTGTAGCTTACAGTTACTTGATGTACTTCATAGTGCTGTGCTGGTAGCGGTATGGATTCTGCACAGCCCTTCCAGCAAATCGTGTGTTGCACTGTGAGCTACACCAATGATACTCTGAAATCAGATTTGGGTGGCCAAAGCATTTAGACTGAAATGTAACTGCAGAGATTCAGTTGGACTCAAACCATCTTCAACAGTAGTTTAGATCTGTTTCATGCATTTACTCTGTGTTTATTCTGAAAGCCAGAATTAATAAGCCAAAAAATGGACATCGGCCGATATCCAGATTGTACCAAAAAGAAAGGGAGGACTTTCTTAAAGTGATATTCACCCCAAAACTTTGTGGAACACTTGCCTCTGTAAAAGCTGACAAAAACAATGAGAGTATTGGTAAGTCCTAACCAGGTCTGCGACAGAACCATTTAATTGGCAACAGTTATTTAGTTGTAATCCTACATCCACAGTTTAGTCAATAAAGGTTTGTTTTATCAGTTTGTTTAAGTCTATTAATAATCAATTAGCCCAACCAAAGCTGTTTTTTCTCCAAAATGTAAAATATAGTTGGGGGTGCATGAATGATATAATAGGCTACATTTGAACTAAGTGGTTAAAGTGTGAGTACTGCTGTGCTATTTTGCAGAAATTACAGCTAAGAGGATTAGCAAACTATGAGTGCAGGATGTAAAGATCATTTAGATAGTTTTAGATAACTTTAGTTTTACTAGCTTTTGACTTGGCTTTCAACTTTGTTTTTGAGGATTTCATTACATGAGGGTGTGTGGTAATGCAAGAGTTTACATGCCAAAAACTAGGGCCCCTTTTGGGTTTAATCTCTTGAGCAGCCATGTCCAGACTTGTGCGGTACTTTTATGGATCTGCTGGTTAATGAAGGAGCCAGGGTTGATCCCCTAAAGGTAAAACCGCGGTTTTACCAAAAATGAACATAAAGATGTTCAGCCTGAGGCTACGTATTGTTGCAAAAAGTGACTTTAAAAAAAAAAAAAAAAAGACTTTGTTCTTCAGCTTTTTTTCCCCCCTTACATCTTTCTCTCTCTCCATTTTCTTTGTCTTTGTGTTTTTGTGTCCCTCTTGCAGGCTCTAGTGAACACAAACAGCTTTTGTCAAGGGATTTGTGGATGTGTACGACTCGAGACTGAGACTTGGGAGCATTGGGCGTGCCTTTTGTTAATAGAATACGCATGGTTGGGTCTCCCTGGGGCTGTTAGTGATGAGGAGAATGAAAATGTTAATGTTTGTGGAGCTGTCGTGGGTTCTCAAAGGCCTCCTAAATTTACTTATGTATATAACCTGTCCAAGAGGAAGCATGGATTTTAACCTAAATTTAATTGTTTTAACTGCAAGACTAAGTGAGTTCTACTGTGAAGTTGTAGGTTAGGCTATAATTAAGATATATACATATATATAGAGAGAAGGAAAATATATTACAGTTACTCATAGATTAGACCAGATAGGCATTAGTGGTGCAGTTGAAGAAAGTCTTCTGTTTTCTTGCCTTCACCTTCAAAGACGCGCGCTTGTGCGGACACACACTGGACTCCGGAAGTTGACTTTTTATTTACGACCTCACAAACATCATCCCAAGAGGATCTGGCAGATATTCAAGTAGTATCGGGTTCCCCGGTGTTTAGTGCTTGCTGTAAATAAACATGTCACATTAAGGAGATATTATTACTGTTGACCACTATGGTTGGGCAGTGCGGTAAACAGAGTGGCCACTGTTTAATGATCATGTCAGGCTGACAAAAACGACAAATCAGCACAAGGCCGATGCCAGTAGTTGCCGTTAGAGTGCAGACAGAGACGAGGGGAATGACTGGGATGTGATTTCAGAAGAAAATGTGCCTCCAGAGTACACATTATTCCAGAGGCACAAGCTAACCACTAGATATCTCTGTACTTTCCTGAGTGGAACAAACAGATAAAGTGGCAGTCTACTCTGAGGATGTACTCTGAGGTTAGCCTTGTATATCCCTTCCAGAATCCACTATATGAATCATCTTTTCCAATACAATAATCACAGAATCATCCAAACATGCATTTGGAAAAACACCATCTTGTCACTTACGCCCAGCTGATACCTTTGATATACTTCCCCGTTTCCATTTATGCACGCTTACCAAAGATTTAATTTATACACAGTCGAAAAGAAGAGTTGTGTGGTTTCTCTAACTCCCTCTTTCCTGCAGCAAGTGTCAGAGGCAGTTCATATTGGTGCGGCAGAAATGGGATAAAGTATTTCAGCAAATATCCATCTTGACAGTCCATAGATCAGAGAGGGAGGGAGCACTTCAATGCGTGTTCACCAGAGTGAGCGGCAGTGTCACAAAGGACGTTTTCCATGCTCTCTCCTCTTTTCACCTCAATTTATTATTGTTGGACAGGTTTTTCTATCAGCGAGTGTCCTGAAATGGAACAATGTGGATTTTCTAAGTGTTTTTTTTTTTTTCTTTTTTTCAGCCGTGCTTTGTTTTTCACCTAAACTGCTAATTTGTTTAGAGCACATGCAGTAATTAATCAATTTTTAACTCATGAAACCGCAGGGAAATGTCTTTGCTGTCCACTATATGCCCTTTTGTTGCCGCAAATGAGAACAGAGTCTTGATTCATGCAAAATAGTTGAGCTGATGCTCAACTATGCTCATCAAGATAAATAAATGATTACACACAAACAACAATTTGGGCAATCCTGTTGCTCCTTTTAACCATTATGTCCTAAAGCAGAAAAAAACAACAGAACAAGACACATCAGGACAGGACATGGAAATACAAAAACAACACAAATTGGTAAAATAAACAAACAAGCAAAGCATTAGAGAACAGATAGATATTAGGATGTGATTGTGTGCGGTGAGTGCTGCATGCGAGTAAGTGCCGTGTGGGTGTGCTGCCTTTTTAGCACCTTAAATACCGTGACAGTGTCATCTCTGAGTACCAATAGGTGGAGCAGATCAATCTCCAGGCCCACCACAAAGCAGAGCGCCCCCAGTATAGAGACATTAAACCCCAAGTTGCTCCCGGTGGTAGGCGAGCATTTTGAATGGCAACTCTGAGTCTGTATATGAATAGATGAATGGCAAAACATGCTTTAAAGCACTTTACCGAGCTGAGGTTAAAAGTGCAGATCATTTACAAAAAAAAAAAAAAGCATTATCAACCACAATCAGTAAAAACCTTTTCTGAACTGCAAACCAGGTTTTTTTTCTTTTTTGGTTCATGAATGTGCACTAATTCAGCTTTCTAGTCTAATGTAAAGCACGCTGAATAGAGTTTAGACACCACACTTCTACCAGGGACTTCATTTATGTCTGACGTCTGATAGAGCTTCACTTTTCTTTTACAAACATTCAAACCGGCATTGTTATTTGTGCTCTTACTCCAGTGAGCCATAAATGTTCCACAAACTGCTTGGAGATAAAAGCGAAGTCAAATCTCATATCAGATTTTATCAGCGCTGTCTCACCATCACATTACCAAATCCTGAAACACTGAGGAGAATGCCAGACTGTATCCTACTGACATGTGTGGTCATTTGTAAAGTATGCCACAGATGAAATGCCAGGATGTGGCAAAGTCTGGTTTATCTTTTTCTGATATTAAGTGTGTATATATTGATTTCCCCACCATAACTAGGCTAACTGTTATAAATAAATCTTTCCCAGTTGTAGAAATTCAACATAGCATCAAATAGTAGGGATGCTGATCTGCTGGTTGAATGAAATTAGCAGATTTTTAGCAGCTCTGCCATGACAGGTGAGTGTCCCGGTATATCCTATTCTGTTCTGCAAGGTAGCAACAAGCCATGTACTGTAAACCAACAAAAAGGGACTCCTTGGAGTGCAAGCAGAGTCTGAACACAGTGACATAGTAACCTCACCATGAGAAAGCATTTTGGAGGTGTGATAACAGAGTTACCCATACATATAAAATATGCCAAGTGACATAATTTTAGTAATCCATTTCATGCTGGATTTTGAATAAAAACTCTGTCCAGTAATGTGGAGCACTTTATTTTGAGGTTTCTTTGAGTCAAAGTGGTAGAAGGTTCTGTGTCCTGGTGCAGTATTGGAGAAAAGTTCCTGCAGGGTCAAAGGTTCATCATGAATATGAATTGATTTATGGTATTTTATATTATATGGTATACTACAGTCACACTAGGGTGGTTGGAAACCATGGCACAAACAAAACCATTGCAAAGAAATTGCAGTCTAGTTGCTTTTGAAATGGTTGCTTTGAAGATGGGGACCAGGTCTGCCACCACTCGCAGTCAATTGCCATCTTCAAAGCAACTTTAGTGTGTGAAGGTGGCGATAAAATTGCAATAAAGATGGAGTCAATATACTATCACTCTGTGATTAAAGGGGCTCAAGCTGGCAGTTACTTGCAACCTGTGATAATACGGCAATTAACTGTGATAAATCAGCTACAGGATGGCAAGTTAACTACAAAATGGCATAGGTGCTTGGCAACCTTGCTTTCATATAGCAATATAACCAGAATACAATCTGTTGGCAACCAGCTAATTGAGTCCCTTATTGCAAAGACACATCACAGACAAGTTGTGCTCATCGGTGCAAACCGGGGTTATAATAGTTTTGGATTTTACATTATAGTTTAGTTTTAGTTAGTTTTTACTTTTTTTTCTCTAATTCGGTTAGTTTTAATTAGTTTTCAGAGTGGTTTTTCTCGTTTTTATTAGTTTTTATTTTTGGTTTCATGCTTAGTTTTAGTTAGTTTCAGTATTAGTTTAAGTATTTTCATACCTAATCAGGCGCAAGATTCAAGGCACAAAAGTGACTATTGTGTAATGAAAACTTGACAAAAGATACCGTTTAAAGAAATATATTCAACAACCAACTGTTCACAGACAGCAGCATTGCATGCTAAATTTGTGTAATATTAAGGACACACATGAGCATCAACAGGGAGAAACAAAGAAAAACATGAATTCCCAAACTCAATAAATTCTACAATAAACTCCACAATAAACTTCAGCATCAGTGCAGCAGATTAACAACACCTACATGTGGTGTTTGACAAAAACAAACTCTTTGAAGGAGTCAAAGCTCAAATCCAGCTGCATCCTGATGTTCTCACCACCTGAAGCTGCTTCTGTTTTGGAGCTAGCTTGGTTAGATGCTGCTAATTAAACTTGCAGGGTCTTTGTACACAACCTACGGAAGTGTCCGACCTCATGTCCACATTTATGCTTGTGTAGCTGGATTGTGTGTGTTAATTACCTTGTGGTCGTGTGCAGGTGTTTTATATGCGATGCAGGCTGGGACTTCTTTTTTGGTCCTCGCTCTTTGTGCTCAGTTTTTTGGCTGCAAACATATTTGTTCCTGTTTTTTTTTCCACTTTCTTCATTCCTTCACATCCATTTCGATAGTTTCAGCAGTCTCCCTCCAGGAATTTGCTGACAGTTGTGAGTCCTTATATTGATGCTTTGATTATTATTCCTGATTGTTATTCTCTCACTGATAAAGTAGCCGGAAAGCACAAGGACGCAACAGTTTGAGGTGGACTTTGATGTTGCTGGTTTTTCCTGACTGAGAAATGTTCCGCACATTTTTCATCAACCACAACAAGACTTTCGATTCTATCTGTGCTCTTCTACTCAAAGAACCTCCATATGGGACTCTGCCGCTTTCTCGGCAGACTGCAGCCATTACTTTGCGGACACGCGCAGTGAGCGCACGAGCATGCGCACTCACACAGTTGTCCTATGGCGCTCCCACCTTAAACTCGGAGAGCGGAAAAAATTATTTCATATCAGTCCACAAGGCTTAAAAAAAAAACAAAAAAAAAACAAGTAAATGAAAGTCAGTTTATCAATAATTTCAGTTAGTTTTAGTTAGTTTTGTAAACTCACAATTCAGTTTTAGTTAGTTATCGTTTTTTCCTTTTAATTATAGTTTTTATTTATTTCAGTTAACGACAATGTTTTTTCAATTTCAGTTTTCGTTATTTCGTTCGTTTTCGTTAACTATAATAACCCTGGTGCAAACCGACTCAGGTTGATGGCAATGTGCTGGCAACAGGTCTGTGTTTAAAAATTTGATGGCAATTACATGCAAACTGTTACCAATTGGTCTGAGAGTGATTGCAGTCAGTCCAAGTCAGACTGTGATTGTTTGGAGACAGGTTGTCTCTCACCAGGCGTCCTGTGCATTCATCTTGTGATAGAACGTGCTCACCCAGAGGTTCAGGGTGTTGCATGTTTAACCTCTGGGTGATGAGATAGTTGTGGCAACTACTTGCAATTGGTTTCCAAGAGGAAAAAAAAAAAAATCAATGCCATTACTGTGCAACCACCAATTTTTTCCGAGTCGCAAGGGCATTGCCGTTCCATTTTTACACGTGTGACCGAGTCAGGAAAGACACTACAAAAATGACAAAATGATCATGTATGCTATCATTTATAGTTCACAGAAAGAAAATGGGAATCAGCATTTTACACTTAAAGACAAACAAAAAAAAAAAAAAAAAAGAAAATTGGAATCACCAAAGACATTTACGATCAATACAATACAAACACAAACAGCAGTTTTCAATAATATCTCCTAATGCTGTGGACAGATCACCAAACATGATGTTAGTTTTTTTTTTAGTTTTCATGCATAAAATAAGCCGACTGTACTTTGCTGGCCCTGGAGACACATGTGGTGCCTTATGCAGTGACTTCATCTGGCACATTTTTACCACCTGCACATATGGATTGTGTAAATTAACAAACTCTGGAAATAATGCCTAACATAAAGTGACAGTTCTCATTACACTTCATATCCTCATTAAGAGTCCCAATCATAATTCAGCCCAAGTTCACCATCACCAAACTCAAATAAATTAATTTTGTTTGCTCATCATATTCAATTTCGAAATGCTATCCCAGGGTCGGCGATATCACTGATTATCGAGATCATTTTGGTGAGTTGTGAAATAATCAGCCTAATTGCTGTAAACGTATAAATACTCTTTAGCTAATGCTGCATGATGGATGCACTGACACTGACAGAGGACTATGTGAATAAAAAGAACCGCTGATCAGTAGGTGCATACACGTCAACATTCCTAAGGGGCTCTGACCAGTTATGGTTGAATTTGGGCACATAAAAGGTTGGGATCCGAGGCTGATCCAAATGCACATTTCCAGGTGAACTGGAACTTTATAAAGGGAACATTGCCTGCAGGTGCATGTGCAGCTTTATTAATCTGATCTTTTGATGCATGCCTTTTTTGACTTTGGTGCTCATGTACAATTTTAGGATAGAGGCCTGCTGCAGAAAACAAACCTTTTTGTTCTAATGTTTACATTTACATAAGACTTTAGGTTAGCCCCAGAGAAGAGCTCTTTTGATGTTACTGTGTCAGATCTTCACCAATTATAAACTAACAGAACCACTGAAGGATAATAAATGTTTGCAGTCTATTATATTTTGAAGAACTGTATTTCTTATCTTGGCTAATTAATGGTTTTTGGTATTAATTGAAACAATTTGTCTAGCTGGTCTACATCTAACTTTAGCTGCACTTTAGTCATCTATGTGTAAATTAGAATGTAATGATCAGCTGATGCAATGTCTAGTTGAGCCTGATTTGCACCTTTTGGCAGATGATTTTTAGATAATTCAACCATCATTCATACCATGACCCACAATAAATAAATGACTCACACTATGGCAGGGTGGGGCAACACTTCACAACAAATTCCCACCCTGGCTTCTGTGACCAGGGTGGGTCAACGGCTCTCAGGACCACCTCCAAGGTGGCAACCCCATTAGAAGTTAAGAACCTGGGACTCCCCATCAGTGCTTAGAACTCAAGAAGCCTTTCAAATGAGAGGTGAAAAATCTTCAAGAACTCTTGCCTCCAACCTGAGCACTTAAGACTACCATGACCCGGGTGACTGAGAACCTCACAGGCCATCAGACAGCACCTGCCTTGTTGATATCTCGGAGACACTCTGATATAACTCTGTAATACCCACTATTTCCAGCAACCTTTTAAACATTCACTAGCACATTTCCATGGAAGTCCATCAGAGAGATTAGGGGCTGTGGTCTGCACAAGATTTTATTCAATCATGACTTTTACTGTACGCCGTCTTAGAAGTGTGTTATTGTTTTTGTTTAAAGACCACACTCTGAGTCTGCAGGAAGTGGAAAAGTAAGACCATTCCAGATACATCGGACCAGTTGACCACATACAGTACTGTAACTTCCAAACCTCAGGACATACTTGCCAACCAAACCGCAAGAACAACATGTCTGTACTCCAGTGAGCACAGGCCTGCTATTTATCATACATGCAAGTAGTTCCCACGATCAAGATCAAACATTCATAATGATATTAATTCTGTGTGGGGTACATGTTGTAAAGACTTGGGTTTCAGTTCTTTCTTTGTGTGTGCTTTTGTTCATGCTATACTTTCTCAAGTGGTAAAATTTGTCTGTCATTATAATCTGAGTGTTGTGTTTTGACATGAAGGGCCTTTACGCATGATATGTGCTCTCTGTGACACTTTACTTTTTTTCCTCCTGTTGATATGGAGGAGATGTTGGATTTCTCCATAGTTGATAACTGAGACAAGGGGATATCAGATAGTCTCACCACTCCAAGTGATCAATATGGGATGGTGCTATGTGATAACAAATGACTGTCATGGGGCACTCATTCAAGAAAATGAAAGCCCATTCTCCAACCCTGAAACGACAGAATTCAGTCATTTTTCATCCTCAGGGGGGAAAAGTCTATGTTTATGTTTTTCCTTATTTTCTGTCATATATATATATATATATATATATATATATATAAACACAGTTGTACAGTTGTGTTTTAATTAAACACAACCAGGTGTCAGACTTCTCTAAATGCTTGCTTTCAGTTTTTTTCTGATCTTAGGTCTGAATGATGTCAATAAGAGTAGGTATCCTTATTATGGTCATTTCAGGCACAAAGCTTTAGCTGTTAGTACAAAAGCTCGGCCCACCTGTTGTTCAAACCTTGTGTTTGCAAGAAGCAGCAAATCAGAATCAGAACAGAATAATTATCCCATTGGAATAATTATTCAATACAATTAAACATAATCTCCTTCAAAAAGTCATTTAAAATCACTGACATGTTACTGGCAACCATTTTATTAAAAGCATCAACATTATATTTTGTTGATGTGTTAGGATGGTTACTGAGAAGCCAGCTAACATCACTACAAGGTATACTAATGCTAGTTACATTACATTAGCTTAAGCACTTATATAACATTAGCCACTGCAAAGATGTTAGCCTCTGAAACAAAGCTGATTTCACAACGGCAATGCCAGCTGTCTTCAACAAAATGGTAAGGTGTATTTCAGGATAAACATAAGAAGGATGATACAGTACTTGATGTTGAATTCAAACTCAGCCACCTTGAATTCTTTGAACAGCTCTGGATGCTGGTCTATATTGGAAGCATCTACTCCCTTGGTCTGAAAAGCCCAATAGCATCCTTTGCATGTTGCCTTTTGGTAATCAACTCTTACTGCCTTTCTTTGCAATGAAGTAGTGTGGTGCTATTGCAGCAACAATTGCCAATTTCCACATATAGTTTTTCCTTTGCTTTTAGTCATCGTTCTTCTTCAGCATGTAAGGACACACTACTTGTAGGTGTATGCTGCCCCTGTCAGTTCCTGGAAGAACTGCAAGCTTGGTGCATATGCTGCCTACAATGTTAAAAAAGGGGCTCCTGGGTGGGGCTGGATGTTCTGGCATGGGTGCTGGCCTGCCCCCCTTGGGGGTGCGATGCGGGGCTGCGTTGGCTTCTTCGGCGTGGGGGCGGGGGCTCTGTGGAGGGTCGGGCGGTCCTTGGGTGCCGTGGGCCCTGGGGCCCTGCCGCCGGCCAGTGCAGGGGGCCGGCCGCTGGGGGGAGACTGGCTTCTCATCGCCTTGGGTTCCCTGGAGCCCTTGCTCCTCGATTGGGGGGGCTCCGTCTGAGACCACCCTCTCCCGTCTGCTGGTGTGGGTGTGCGGTTGTCTTTGGATTGAGTAGCCACGGGTCTTCCTGGCTCTTGGTGGGCTGCTGGTGGCCTGGGTTTCCTGAGGCTTTCCCTACCTGCCTCTAGCTCCTGATGGGTGGAGCTGCAGCGTTTTGCCCTCATTGGTAAGTACGTTCCATGACACAAACACAAACATGACACAGACACAAACACCCACTCAATCACAACTCAACAAAATTGTTGGTGTACGTAACATGCTTTGTTAGTTTTGTTTTTCACACACAAATTTATTTTTGCAAGTATTGATAGTATTTTTTAATGTTAAAGTGATGAACTATTTGATTAATTTACTTGTGCTCTTTCCCCTTTTTTTTTCTTTCTATTCTCCTTTTTTTTTGCTCTCTTTCTCTCTCCCTTTTTCTTTTCTTTATTTTCCTTTTCTTCAGCCTGTCAGCTCTGGCTGTTACATTGTATGTTAAAAACAATAAAATAAATAAATAATAATAAAAATAAAGGGTTAAACATCAACAAGAAGAGCCTATTGAGAACCTATAGAGCTCATCTTGAAATAGCAAATATGTTTGGCACAACAACGCATTCAGATCACAGTTCTGCTTGCAAGATCTACCAGACATGACAAAAAAAAAAAAAAAGGGAGGAAAAAAAAAAAGCATATTTTCAGAATTTTGTTATTGAAAGGTATCTTCAGTATCAGTTCTGCTAACACCTGTAGTCGCTTTTGACTAAAAAAGTAAATGAAAACCCCCAGTGCATAGGCCTAGTGGCAGACAAAACTAAGCTGGCAGGCTTGCAGTACTGCAGAAAGCCCTGGATATCTTTTCATGAATATGCAGATAGCGGTAGGCAAAGGACAAGATTTTTAATACCTTTATGGTTTTAGTTTCTAGTTGTCTTGTTGTCTGAGCAATAGGTCTAGTCTAGTTCTCAGAGTGTACCAAATAGACTTTGTTGAATGCAAACCATGACACTTGTTGAAAAGAATAATTTTTTTTCTTCTGGTAGCAGCAAAAAACACTATGTTTGGACCTTTTCCTTGGCCAACACAAGAAAAGAATATTTAGGTTATGGCTTAAGCAGGCAGAGTAAAGAAGTTTTTATGGCTGTTTTGGTAACCTTTTCTGTCATAAAAATTGTTGCTTTTAGTTGATGAAGTAAATCATCGTGCTCCTCCTTCTTTTAGCTTTCTCAACAAAGTAAATGTTTTCCTTGTATAGCTGCACAAACAATAAATCAGTAGCGGTGGGCTGATGTTATTTGCGCTCTCGTTCCTCTCACTCACGCTCTCATATATTCACACACGCACATCACAGACACAGACAGTAATCCTCTTAAACTGCTTTTTTATGCAACCATTTGTCATCCCGCTGTTGCATCTTGGGAAAATTGCAGCCCTACAGGAGGCGAAGGCTGTGGAGAAAGACTGAGAGATAGCAGAGTCACGTAGCAACCTTTTGTAAATGGCCACTTTTCAGAGTCATTAAAGAGGATCCAGTAGTTCAGGACTCATACTGGCAACCAACGTCTCCCCACGCATCTTTCCTCCTAATCATCACTGTTAGCTCAATGTAATCTCTTTCAGTTATTGACATCAGGGGGAATAAGGTGGACCTGAACTAGAAAGTAGTTTTCCTTATCATTATTCTTCAATTAAAGGCCACGGGCATTAGTCTACAAGAAAGATTGGGTAAATAAAAGCCTTTTTTTTTTTTAATTATTTCAAGTGAGTACAGAACTAAATGTATCACAGATATTTGTAACACACTATGAACTGATAATTTCTGATTTTGCATTCTGGTATTATCTTATTTGTATTTGATGATAATTCCAGTTTGTGAACTATAGAAATTTAAAATACAAATTAGTACAAGAAATAAATGGCTTTGTGTGTTTAGCACCACCACAGGTTTGGCTACATAAATGTACATGTACAGTCATGTGAAGATGAACGTTTTCACAGGACTCTAAAAACAAATGTTTTGGTGGTTTGCTGGTCTCGAGCAGCAAATGCATCTCAGACTCTATAGGCCTCAGTTACCATGTTAAATCTAAGACAACAAATACGGCTTGTTTGGAAGGGCTGCCAGGAGAAACCCTCTTCTGTCATGGGCTTGGGCCGGCGGCCCAGTGTGTTTAGTTGCTGTTTGTGTAGTTCTGTTTTTGTGTTACTTCTTGGGTTGTGTGTCTTAGTTTCTCTTACAGTTTAGTTTCTCTGTTTGTTGATTTGTATTTGATTCTGGTTTTCCCTTAGTTCTTGTCTTTCCCGTGTCTGTGTTCGTGCATCTGTTTTCCTTTATGTATCTGTCTCCCCGTGTCTTGGCCCTTGTTCCACGTTTTGTGTTTAGCTTCTCTTCCCGTTGTTTTCCAGAATGTTGTATTTAGGTTTCCATTTTATGGTGCTCCCATTAGCTTTAGAGTCTAGTTCTCCCTGTGTTTTCCCTTAGTGTCCCTCCCCTGTGTTATGGAGTCGCTTGTGTCTGTCTTCTCTGTTTAGTTGCTTCCCCGTGTTGTCAGCCTGTGGGTTCTAGGAGGTTTCCGTTTAGACATATGCTTAGATTTGCTCTGTGTGTCAGTCTCCCTATGTGTCAAGTCTGCGTGTACCTTGTTAAGTTACTTCCTGTTTTATTTTGACAGTCTCCTGCTCCCTGTTCTTAGTATTTAGTTTTGCTTCCCCTCGTCTCCTCTCTGAAATTGTGTTCAGCTGTGCTCCCACCTGTTGTCACTCCCCTCATTAGCCCTTGTGTATTTATTGTCTGCTGTTGCCTTAGCCCTTTGTGTAGCTGGTTCCTGTCTAGTTTTGTCTTTTAGTTCAGTTAATAAAGTTTAAGTTAAACATAGTTGGAGCCTCGAGAGTCTTGCGTTGGGGTCCTCTGCCTTGCCTGCCACAGCAAACGTGCCATCTTCTCTCTAAAAAACCATGGCAGCACAGCTTGGGTTTGCAAAGTCACATCTGACAAAACTACAAACTGTCTGGAACAATGTCCTCTGGACAAATGAGACCACAGTGGAGATGTCTGGCCCTAATGGACAATGCCACATTCAGAGAAAAGCAAACATAGCATATCAGCACAAGCACCTCATACCAGCTGTCAGCACAGTGGTGGAGGAGTGATGATTCGGGCTGGTTTTGCAGCTACAGGATCCCAAGCACAGCAGCAAATATACAACAGAATGGCTGAAAAAGAAGCAAAACAAAGTGTTGCAATGGCCTAGTGAACATTCAGACCTCAACCTGACTGAAATGCTGTGGTGGGACCTTCAGAGAGCTGTGCATGAGCAGGTGCCTGCAAACCTCAATGAACTGGAGCAACGTTGTGAAGAAGAGTGGGCCAAAGAATTCCTGGGGCAGTGATACAGTCATACAGGAAATGATTACAACATGTTAATGGAACTAAGGTGAGTTATTTCATCATAGCCTGTACTTATATTTTCAGGGGACTCCATAGAGTCCTGTGAAGATTTTCTTTTTCACAGGACTGTATGCTACATCCAATTTTTTTGTACTTCAGGCCACCGTGCTAACTAATGGCTGTAAATATGGCAATGTTGATCAGCCGCTTGTCATAAAAGAAGTGTCCAGAAAATAAATCCTAATGACTGGTGATCTCCTGACTTTACCTCTAGCACTACCATGAAGTGGTGATTTGTCATACTGGTTAACTACCATGGCCATTACCTCTTAATTTAAATTTGATTTCGGCAGACTGCGGGGGCTCTCACAGCCTGAAGGGTGTGTAATTATGTGTGCTTTGGCATTTCAGTGTGTTATTTTTCAAAATAATTGACAAAGTGAACATACATTTTATGTTTGGGCAGCCCCAGTAAAACTGTAGTTGACTGGAGACATTCAGGTAGTATAAATGCAAAAAAAAATATAATGCTCCATTAATGCATGCCAGCATCATAACTGTACTTAAAGGGCATTGGTTAGTGCTACTATTGGTGTTCTCCAGAGCAAGAATAGCACTTTTGTCCCCGCTTTAATGCAATGTCAACACGCTTCTTTTTTTTTTTCCTTCCTTCCTTTTAAATCACCAAACTTCTTTACTGATAAGCCTGAATAATCTAAAGCAACAATAGAGTGAGCTGTGACTTAACTCAATTTATATGCAAATGTAATATTTTCTGTGTAATGAGCTTATTGTATTATGTCAGCACTGACTGGTGTTGTTTTGTGTCATTTGGAATGGAAACCAAAATCAATATCATTACCTTTTATTCCCACTCTTCAAGATGGTCAGAGGTTTGAATTGTGTGCGCTGTGTTGGCCTTAAATCTATGACGAGCGTTGGCAGCGCTGAACATAAAGGGGTGGACAGAAAGGAGGGATTCTGTTTGTTAGCATTCAATTCACATAACAAGTCCCTTCAGTGGCTGCGAGCTGTAAAAATGTTATTAATATTATTACTGTGATAAAATACACGAGAGATTTAAAGATGCATTTTCATCTATTAACTAGCCTGATCTTGGCATTGTGTCTTTTATAAGGGGAGGCTCGCTCGGGTGCACTTTTAAATGTTTTTAATCCAGGAGCCTGGCAGTACAGCCGTATGTTAGCACTAAAGCAAAGCAATTACGCTCATTACTGTGCCTGCATTTTGCTTGCCAACACGGGAGTGCAGAAAATGCCACAGAGCTGTGACATTTTATATGGTAATATTCTCACTTTTTACAAAAGTTAAAATGGAGATTGACAGTGTCAGCAAAATGTAGCTGCACATCGACCACTTAACGTCTTTGCTCATAACAGCGCTATTACTGTAATACCAGGTATGCTTCTGACACTTCATTTAACAGACTCTCTATGTAGTGATTTGTGTTTTTCACAAGTAGGATAAATGTCTAACAAGAGAAAATGGGAAGCGCATACTAACCTGAAAGATTTAAGATCTGAGATATGAGGAAAGATTGCTGGCAAAGCAGCGTGTCAGAATTAGAGCCCAGTTGATACAGGAACTCATAGGGTGATGACTGTATTGATTTTTTTTTTTTTTTAAGTGAGTAAAAATTACTATTATTTTTATTTTTTTTAAAGAGCCTCAGAAAAATATTGACAGGTACCCTGGTCATGTACCTGGAATGGGTAGGAAACTGAAATACCATACGTGCAATCAGCTACAGGTTGAGATACCTGTCACCTGGTGGTATTTTGATACATCATTTCTGGATTATTCCCAGCTTCTGTTTCTGTGTTATTTTATATGAAATAAACAAACAAAATGTAAATGCACATACATTGAATAAAATATTTGGTGGGTGACTTTTATGTCTCATTCTAGTTTAAATCACCCTGACCTGGCCCTTTTAATAGTATTATCAGAGACTGAGCTTCTCTACCAAACAGCGCCACAGCTCATTTGTCCAAGCTGTTATTATGACGTAAATTATTATTATTAAAATTTTAAACAACCTTAGGATTCCATGTGAATAAATATACTTAAAATGTATGTGTGGTCAGAGAAAATGTCCTAACTTACCAAGTTTGCTGCCTAAAGCTAACCAAACAAGTTAAAAAGAAAGTAGACAGCGAGTGAAAGCATCCATCCATCCATCCATTTTCTTCCGCTTATCCGGGGCCGGGTCGCGGGGGCAGAAGCCTAAGCAGAGAAGCCCAAGCTTCCCTCTCCCCAGCCACCTCCTCCAGCTCATCCGGAGGGACCCCAAGGCGTTCCCAGGCCAGCCGAGATACATAATCTCTCCAGCGTGTCCTGGGTCTACCACGGGGCCTCTTCCCGGTGGGACATGCCCGGAACACCTCACCCAGGAGGCGGCCAGGAGGCATCCTAATCAGATGCCCGAGCCACCTCAACTGGCTCCTTTCGATGTGGACGAGCAGCGGCTCTACTCTGAGCCCCTCCCGGATGGCCGCACTCCTCACCTTATCTCTAAGGGAGAGGCCAGCCACCCTTCGAAGGAAACTCATTTCTGCCGCTTGTATTCGCGATCTTATTCTTTCGGTCACTACCCAAAGCTCGTGACCATAGGTGAGGGTAGGAACGTAGATCGACCGGTAAATCGAGAGCTTCGCTTTTACGCTAAGCTCCCTCTTCACCACGACGGACCGGTGCAGCGTCCGCATCACTGCAGAAGCAGCCCCGATCCGCCTGTCGATCTCCCGTTCCCTTCGCCCATCACTCGTGAACAAGACCCCGAGATACTTAAACTCCTCCACTTGAGGCAAGAACTCGTTCCTGAGCCGGAGATGGCACTCCACCCTTTTCCGGCTGAGGACCATGGCCTCAGACTTAGAGGTGCTGATTCTCATGCCAGCCGCTTCACACTCGGCTGCGAACCGTTCCACTGCGAGCTGGAGGCCCCCCCCTGATGAAGCCAACAGAACCGCATCATCTGCAAAAAGCAGAGATGAGACTCTGAGGCCACCAAGGAAGAAGCCTTCCGCCACCTGGCTACGCCTAGAAATTCTGTCCATAAAAATTATGAACAGAATCGGTGACAAAGGGCAGCCCTGACGGAGTCCAACACCCACAGGAAACAAATCCGACTTATTACCGGCTATACGGACCAAGCTCTCACTGTGGTTGTACAAGGACTGAATGGCCCGCAACAATGGGCCAGACACCCCATACTCCCGCAGAACCTCCCAAAGAACACCCCGAGGAACACGGTCGAATGCCTTCTCCAAGTCCACAAAGCACATGTAGACTGGTTGGGCAAACTCCCACGCACACTCGAATATCCTTGAGAGGATAAAGAGCTGGTCCAGCGTTCCACGACCAGGACGAAAACCGCATTGTTCCTCCTGAATCCGAGGTTCGACTAACGGACGCACCCTCCTTTCCAGCACCCTGGCATAGACCTTACCGGGGAGGCTGAGGAGTGTGATCCCCCGAAAGTTGGAGCACACCCTCCGGTCTCCCTTCTTAAAGATGGGGACCACCACCCCGGTCTGCCAATCCAATGGCACTGCCCCAGATCTCCACGCGATGTTGCAGAGGCGTGTCAACCAAGACAGCCCTACAACATCCAGAGCCTTCAGGAACTCAGGGCGAATCTCGTCCACCCCAGGGGCTCTGCCACCAAGGAGTTGTTTAACTACCTCAGTGACCTCACCCCCAGTGATGGTCAAGTCATCCCCCTCATCCCCAGACTCTGCTTCCACTACAGAAGGCGTGTCAGTGGGATTCAGAAGGTCCTCGAAGTATTCCTTCCACCGTCCGACTATAGCCTCAGTTGAAGTCAGCAGCACCCCCCCCGCACTATAAACAGTGTGAGTGAAGCACTGCTTTCCCCTCCTGAGTCGCCTGACGGTTTGCCAGAATCGCTTCGATGCCGTCCGAAAGTCTTTTTCCATAGCCTCACCAAACTCCTCCCACACCCGAGTTTTTGCTTTGGCCACTACCCGCGCTGCATTCCGCTTGGCCTGTCGATACCTGTCAGCTGCCTCCGGAGTCCCAGAGTGCAACCACCTTGCAGCCACAGCTCTGAGCAGCAGCCTCAACAATGGAGGGGCGGAACATGGTCCATTCGGACTCAATGTCCTCAGCCTCCCTCGGAATGCTGTCGAAGTTCTGCCGGAGGTGGGAGTTGAAGATCTCCCGGACTGGGGCTTCTGCCAGGCGTTCCCAGCGCACCCTCACAATACGTTTAGGTGTGCCAGGTCTGTCCAGCATCTTCCCCCGCCACCTGATCCAACTCACCACCAGGTGGTGATCAGTTGACAGCTCAGCTCCTCTCTTCACCCGAGTGTCCAGAACATACGGCCGCAGATCTGATGATACGATTACAAAATCGATCATCGACCTGCGACCTAGGGTGTCCTGGTGCCATGTGCACTTATGGACATCCTTGTGTTCGAACACGGTGTTTGTTATGGACAAACTGTGGTTTGCACAGAAGTCCAATAACAAAACACCATTCGGGTTCAGATCGGGCAGGCCGTTCCTCCCAATCACGCCCCTCCAGGTCTCACTGTCATTGCCCACGTGAGCGTTGAAGTCTCCCAGCAAGACTATGGAGTCACCAGATGGAGCACTCTCCAGCACCCCACCCAGCAACTCCAAAAAGGGTGGGTACCCTGAACTGTCATTCGGCGCATAAGCGCAAACAACAGTCAGGACCCGTTCCCCAGCCCGAAGGCGCAGGGAAACTACCCTCTCGTCCACCGGTGAAAACTCCGACATACACGCAGCAAGCCGGGGGGATACAAGAATACCCACCCCAGCTCGCCGCCTCTCACCGAGGGCAACTCCAGACTGGAACAGAGTCCAGCCCTTCTCCAGGAGACTGGTTCCAGAGCCCAGGCCATGCGTTGAGGTGAGCCCAACTATGTCTAGCTGGTATCTCTCAACCTCACGCACTAGCTCAGGCTCCTTCCCCACCAGAGAGGTGACATTCCATGTCCCAACAGCCAGTTTCGATAGCCGGGGATCGGTCCGCCAGGGCCTCCGCCCTCGGCCACCGCCCGACACACATTGCACCCGACCCCTACGACACCTCCTGCGGGTGGTGGGCCTGCAGGAGGGCGGGCCCATGTAACCTCTTCGGGCTGCGCCCGGCCAAGCACCACGGGCTAATGCCTGGCCACCAGACGCTCTCCCTCGAGCTCCCTCCCCAGGCCTGGCTCCAGGGTGGGGCCCCGGTAACCCTATCCCGGGCAGGGTAAACTGTTCCCTTGTTTTTTCACTCATAAGGGTCTTCTGAACCGCTCTTTGTCTGGACCCTCACGAGTGAAAGCAAATGATCCCAAATGGCATTCAAACTCATCCTCAAACTAACCCACCTTTATGTTGTTTCAGAAATGCATCTTGTCTTTGTTTAGAAAATAGGAAAAACCAACTGAGCTACACTACTGTGCAAAAGTCTTGAGCCACCCCTTAATTCTTTTTATTTTTCTTCCAAGAAGCCAGACTTTCTTGGTTTTTTTTTTTTTAGTGGTCCCTACCAATGCAGTAAAGCATACCTGGATAGAAAAAAACACAGTGGAACACTATCAATCATGGATTGGCCTCCCCAGAGCCCAGACCTCAACATTATTGAAGCAGTGTGGGATCATCTTGACAGAGAACAGAACAAAAGGCAGAAACATCCAAAGAGCTTTGAATGTCCTTGAAGAAGCCTGGAGATCTATTCCTGAAGACTACTTAAAGAAATTAGAAGAAAGCTGCTTAAGAGAGTTCAGGTTGTGCTGAAGAATAAAGGTGCTCATACCAAATATTAAGCTTCAGCTTGTTAGAATTGTACAAATTCTGTTTTGTCTTTTAAATACTGAATTTTCATGTATGTCAACACGTTTTCCATTTTCCTAGCAGAACATAAAGAAATGAAGGGTGGCTCACGACTTTTGCACAGCACTGTATAACATCTGTATGAGTCAAATATCAAAGTTCACTTCCTTCTTCAAGAGGCATCTCCACTGAGTCATCAAGTTACACAAAACCAATCACTTGGCAGAATTGCTCTCCTACTATCCTACCAGCAGTGCTGTGACTTCAAGGACAAACAACATTATTGCTGATAGGACCAGATCATCTGCCAGCCGCTCGCTGGAAGGAACTGTGAAAGTTGAGTTTTCCAAAAATGTCCAAAAACATGTCATTACATATAGTACTGGAACTTACTATTGACATCTACATAAAATACACCAAAAGGAGAAAATTAAGTGAGCAAAAGGCATTTAGCCGTTACTTTATCTGTTTCCCCAGCTTGAAGAATCTTAGTGAGTGAAGTGACACTGTTTCCCCCATTGCCCACTGTTACAAGACAAGATGAACCAGATCAAAACACACCATTTTGGGCTGCCCATCCTTTATGCTTTTATATATACTGACAGCCTCCTGCATCTTGCTGCACTCTGCATAAAGGTCATTGCCTTGCTGCCATCTTTACTGGCAGACGAACTGTAAAAATAATACATCTGGGTGCCCGGGTGGCTCAGTGGTGGAGCAGGTGACCGCATGCATATGGTGTGTTGCGGTGCGGATGGTCCAGGTTCAAGTCTCAGCCTGCCGCCAATTTGCCTGCGTGTCTTCCCCCACATTTTCCCCCTATTTCCTGTCTATCTTCACTTGATCAAAAAGCCACTGTGGCCAAAAATGAGGGAGGGGGGGTTACGTCTGTAGGTATCATCTAAATATTCATCATTAGCTGACAATGATGAGTGGTTTAGAGCTTTTATAGAACCATTCCTTCAGTGAAAGTAGTAATAAAACTCAATGAAAACATGTTACTACACATAAAACTGTGTTAATGTCAAACTGTACATAAATCAAGAAAAATATTACTGCTGTGGATCTTTAAGGTTAAATTCTTGATATTCTGTTTAATCTCCTGCAATACAGCATTTTCCATAAAATCACATTTTATAAAATTTTAAAAAATCAATCACAGCTCAATGAAAAAGCACTGTGTGGCATGACCAACTGTCTAGATCTACAGGAAGTTTAAAAATAGTGACAAATAAAGGTGGTGTGTGTTCAAAACAGCTGGTTAAATTTTGTACATTCAGTCAACCAACTTATTTCTGAGAGCTCTTAATCTGAAAGTGCTGGCTGAGCCTGGACCTGTTCAGCTCACCTGTTTTATTCTCCTCACCAGCATCAGAGCTTTCACTGCAAACCTGCTAAAGGAGTTTTTGAAACCTTTTCACACGACACTTTCACTCCTCTATATCATACATGTTGGCCATGGACACACTATCAAAATCCTGGCCCCATACAGGTTCCAGTAGCTCACAGTCAAGCAAAGGTAAGCCTGCTTCCAGAGACAACAGCTAACTGTAGCTATAAGCAACGATGGATGCAAATAAGCAAGATCTATATGACCAAATGCTGTTTGAAATGACAGGAGATACATTGTTTGGACAAGCACTGCTCGCCTTGCTTGCCCAGACGGAACACCACTGGTTTTTGTATTTCCACAATATCATGAAAATGTACAGAGTTTGGACTGTATGCATATGTGGTATTTATGATA
This sequence comes from Archocentrus centrarchus, assembly GCF_007364275.1. NCBI lineage: Eukaryota > Metazoa > Chordata > Actinopteri > Cichliformes > Cichlidae > Archocentrus > Archocentrus centrarchus. Next base: position 7,198,148 of record NW_022060145.1, read on the forward strand.
TCAACAATTCTCTTGCCCACAGATCCTGTTAATGAAAAGCAAACTTGATATGAGAACGTCTGTACTTTCCTGAACACAGAAGATCTTTAGGTAGGATTAGCTGCTGAATGTGACGCTTGGTTGATATCCAGATGACACCCCAGCTAGTCCTTCCTGGAGGTGTACCTCCATAGTGTAGTGCAGGGGTAGGCAACTCCAGGCCTCGAGAGCCGGTGTCCTGCAGGTTTTAGATGTGTCCCTGATCCAGCACACCTGAATCAAATGACTGAATTACCTCCTCAGTATGCAGTCAAGTTCTCCAGAATCCTGCTAATGACTTCTATATATGATTCAGGTGTGCTGGATCAGGAAAACATCTAAAACCTGCAGGACACCGGCTCTCGAGGCCTGGAGCTGCCTAACCCTGGTGTAGTGGTTAACCTGTTTCCTTGACAAGCAAAAAGGTCACTGGTACATTTCCAGCTGGAGACACAAATCCTCTTTGGGGTTGTGTCAGGACGGGCATCGGGTGTAAAAGTCTGCCAAATCAGACATGCAGGGCGGCCTTGTGATAAGGGAGCAGCTGAAAGTAGCTCTACCCCAACTGGTCCTTCCAGTGACATAGTACGAAATGTCATGATACTGGGTCCGTTGACCCAGCGTTTTTGTTTATACTTAGTTTTTGAATTGTGTTTACCTTTTCTGTGCTTCTTTTGTTGTGTTATTGGTGATGTTTTGATTTCTGCTTTCCCAGTGTTTCCCGGTGTGTAGTGTCTAGTCCGCATCTTTGTTTTGCTGTCTTCCTTCCTGTTTTATTTTGGTGGTATTCTGTTCCCCGTGTGTTGTGTTCTCTGTTACTTCCTTTTTGTCATAAGTAATATTGTGCTCACCTGTGTTCCCCGCCGTATCCACTCCTCTATCAGCCCTCTTGTATTTAAGCCCTGAGTTTCCTCTGCTTATTGCTGTGTCCTAGTCTTATGTCTGGGTCCACCCCTGCCAGCCACACACCCTTACTGTGACATTAAAAGCATTTTGCCATCTGTTTCATTAGATTTTTTTTTGTCTGTTCCGGAGATCATGTGAGTATACCAGAGCATAATGTCACAGCATAGTCCCCGTCTGCCCCCCCCCCCCCCCCCCCCCCAAAAAAAAAAAAAACCACTTTGTGAACATAAACACTATGGAAGCTGTGATTCACTCCTTCCTTAAGCTGCTGCTTTTGTAACTCCAGTCACGAAACAATAAACATCTCTGACAAAAACTGACATGTTGGCCTACAAAATGCAAACAAGAGGAGTTTATAGAAGCTAATTTAGTTGTTTTCAGCAGCAGCGACAACATTGGAGGTCTGGTTCCATTTCTGCCAACAGTGCTGTAAACAGCTGGTACTGATTCAGGAGGGAAATTTTGAGATTTATTTTAAGTGTGATGTTTAGGGAAACATTGCTGGGAGAGGGAGAAGAAGAAGACGACAGAAGAAAGCAAAAATAGCGCTGAAGAGTGAAGGTGAGACAGCAATAGAGGTGGACCGACAGAGCTGGTCAACAAACCCTTAGTTTCCTCTTCACCTGACATTGTCAAGATACAGGCGGCATGGAGGAGGCTGTAGATGGAAGGGTGGAGGGATAGCAGTCAGAGGAAAAGGAAGCAAGCGCAGGCCAGACCCTGATAACGGAGAGCTGTCGGGGCTCAGGACAGGAGTGGGAGACATTAGCCAAATCCGGACGGATCACAAGCCTCTGGATGCAATCCAGTTTTGCGGGGCTGCGATAAGGAGGCTGATTATGTGTCACCCATCAATTCGCCCACCTCCCGCCGCTGTCTCCCTAGCCATAAATCCACTCATGACAAGCTCTGCTCTTTGGCAAATCACCCCTCTCTGCTTCCTCACTCTGCTCACTTCTGTCTGTACCATCCTCTCATTGGTTTGCTGCTAAGAGAAAGTGAAGATGGGGATTAAGTCTGGAAGTGACTGAGAGAATTGGGTCCAAAGTAAAAGAGATTTAATTGATAGCTCCTTTCTGAGAGAGTCAATCTTTCTGATCGGCTGGAGTGGAGTTTCTGGATGTGCTGACAATAATGTATTCAAAGGACCTTCTAAGCAAAGCATTTAATAAAATGTCAGATTGAGTAAAGGGACTTGACAAAACATAATCTGGATTATGAGGTCAAAATATGTTACACAGTATCATATGTACAATAAGGGTTCTGGCTATAAATCTTAGTCTAGTTCAGTGTAATTGTACCACATCACTGGGGAAAAAATGCTTTACAATAACTGATTTGAATGCTTAAGATAATTTTTTATTTCCCCAAACTTAGCTGACAAATGTTAGCAGATCTAAAAATAGTTTTTTAAAAAAAAATATATATATATAAAGTTTTCAGTGGTATGGGTTCTGCTTGCTATTAGATACAACTCCTTGCATTTCTATCTGTTGCTAACCTAATATTTTTCCTTCATGTCCACACAAAGTTTTCCTTAAATAGTCACTTCAAAGTGGCATCCGCAAATTACGGCTGGTTAAATGCTTTTAGCACTTATTAATTACATTAGGAAACCAAATTGGGCAGCCGAGCTTTGATTTATTACTCAGCTAACTAGTTTTGTCATTCTCGGAATATGCAGATGGGGGTGGATGTTAGGATGTTCACCGTGAGAAAGATGGAGAGAGACAGCATGGCCAAACTTGTCCTGACCCTTAAACACATCTCCGTGCTAACCTGCATCTAAAGTAACAGAGTCCTCTTGACCCCCTCGGAGTGACGATGAACACATTCTAGAGTTGAATAAGAGCTGAGTGATGAATAACGTGTAATTTGTCCCTCATGGGTCATTCGTTTAATCCCTCCTCTCTTATGATTTAACAGGTCTTGCAGGGCTACAATCTGACCGTAGCATAAAATGGCAGTAATTATTTGCAGGAGATGAGCACAAAAGCTTTATAATTTCAGTTTGCTGTACCATAAATTAGCAGCACACTAAGTGTAATCAGTCAGATTTAAAGCTATATTGTAGCCAATCAAGAGGTGATGCCATTGATGACATAACCATTTAATCTACTATTTTCTTAGATATATATCCTAAATATATATATATATTTTTTTACAGGGAAAAAAAAAAAAACTAGGCCCACTCATTTGTTACCACTGACCTATGAAGTGGTGTCATTGAATAAAAATGGTGCCACTTCAAGTTGGAGAAAACTGACAAAGCAATGGCTAAAACTCTTTCACTCCTTTAATGTTATTGCTTTTGGCATGTTTTTAGTACAGTAGATGTCAATTCTAAGTTCCACCGCCATACTGAACAACATGTTTGTGCAGTTTGAGGGGGAAAAAAAAAAAAATCACTCAACTTTCACAAGTTTTCTGGCACCAACAGTTCCTTCCAGCTAGCGGCTGACAGATGATCTGGTCCTATCAGCAATAATGTTGTTTGTCCTTGAAGTCACAGCACCGCCGGCAGGAGAGCAATTCAGCTCGAGCAGAATATCAGTGATTGGATTTGTTTAACCAGTTGATTCAACAACAGAGATGGCTCACGAGGAAGGGAGTGAATGTGGATATTTGACTCATTCATCACTCCATAAGATGTGTTGCCACTCATTTTTTCCAGTTCTTGTGTAATCTGGCATACTTCAGCCTTTCCTCCCTGTTTATCTTCCTCAAAAATGGCTTCTTGACAGCCACCCTTCCACTGAGACCATTTCTGGTGAGTCTTTGTCATACAGATGATGGAAGTATTGAAGGGTTGCATGCATCTCTCAGTTCCTGTGTCAGGTCTTTGCTGGATATTTCCCTGTTTCTTTCAGATATTGCTCATGTGCTGTAGATATTTTTTAAACCTGCCGCGTCTTTTTATTCTTTGCTAAGGTGTTCAACACAGGTTGATTTTTTTATTTATTTATTTATTTTTGGAGATAGGTGGTATTTTTATGCTTGAATTATTCATAGGTAAGTGTTAAATGGCATAACAAACAAAAAAGTTCCTCTGGTACAGGGACTGGACTGAAAATGGATGAAAAAGCAGCCAATGTCCAAAGAAAAAGTTTGAAAGACTATTGTCACAGCTTTATTTGATTATCACCATTTACATGTTTGTTACTCTGGTGAAAATATAGAAAGAGTATAGTTTAATTGCCAAAAGAACAATGTACATTGGACAATTTTGGTTAACACGTTTTTTTTTTTTTTTTTATATGCACATTTATTTTGTTTTCTTTGATTTGTTTATTATTTTGAAGTTGCAGTCCACCACAAGGGTGCCTTAGCATCAGCAAACACGCTTTGCATTTGAAAATCAGTTTGTCAGGTTATCACTGGTCTTTCCATTCCAGTGGTGCTCAAAAGGTTGTTTCACATTTCATGCCACTGAAGACAGAGAAAAACCAAGAAGATCAAATTGATGGGAATATCAGTAAGTGCCGCTCTCGTACAGTGACTGACCCTTCTGTCCTCTCTTGTGGTTGCGGTTCAGTGCAGATCCAGCTTCAGAGGGGACTGTGCTGAGTAACTTAAAATGCACTGAATTTGTTATTTCATGTTGACTTTTGTTTAGTGTTACAAGAGCCAGTGATAACATTTTTGCATTAAATGATCATTAGGAAGACAGATAATGGTATTCTTCTGGGAAGGCTGTCCACAAGATTTAGGAGTGTTTATGGGAATTTTTGACCATTCTTCCAGAAGCGCATTTGTGAGGTCAGACACTGATGTTGAATGAGAAGGCCTGGCTCACAGTCTCCACTCTAATTCATCCCAAATGTGTTCTGTCAGGTTGAGGTCAGGACTCTGTGCAGGCCAGTCAAGTTCTTCCACAACAAACTCACTCATCCACGTCTTTATGGTCCTTGCTTTGTGCACTGGTGTGCAGTCATGTTGGAACAGGAAGGGGCCATCCCCAAACTGTTCCCACAAGGTTGGGAAATTGTCCAAAATGTCCTGGTATGCTGAAGCATTAAGAGTTCCTTTCACTGGAACTAAAGGGCCAAACCAACCTTCTGAAAAACCACCCCACACCCTAATCCCTCCCCCTCCACCAAACTTTACACTTGGCACAATGCAGTCAGACAAGTACCGTTCTCCTGGCAACCACCAAACCCAGACTCATCCATTGGACTGACAGATGGAGAAGTGTGATTTGTCACTCCAGAGAACACGTCTCATTATCTCATTACTATTATTGTATTATGGCCAAATGTCTCCACTTTGGTCTCCTCAGTCCAAAGGACATTGTTCCAGAAGTCTTGTGGTTTGTTCAGATGCAGCTTTGCAAACCTAAGCTGTGCTGCCACGTTCCTTTTAGAGAGAAGAGGCTTTCTCCTGGCAACCCTTCCAAACAAGCCATACTTGTTCAGTTTTTTTCTAATTGTGCTGTCATGATCTTTAACATTTAACACGCTAACTGAGAGTTAGTCTGTAGAGTCTGAGATGCAGCTCTGGTCACACTTGCTGATGATCAATTAATCGAGTGCACTTGATTAGCAGTACCTGGTTGCTACTTAACTTCTATGCAGAGGTGGGAAGTAACGAAGTACAAATACTTCGTTACTGTACTTAAGTAGATTTTTCAGGTATCTGTACTTTACTTAAGTATTTATTTTTCTGACTACTTTTTACTTTTACTCCCTACATTTTTACACAAGTATCTGTACTTTCTACTTCTTACATTTTCAAACAGACTCGTTACTTTTTAACACGTCAGAAGAAGTTTGCATTTCCGGTCAGTGCGCCGTCAAACATCAAACGAATTGAGCCTAAACGGAGGAATAATAACATATAAGAGACAATCGTACTGGCGTATCCTCCATCACCGGGGCTTATCTCGTACAAAGGGATTAAATATGCAAACCCATATAATTAATGTATCATTTATAGCGCTATAATCGGGCCGGACCGAGTCCGTAAGTTGCGCTGCGGCACATAAACAGCTTAGCTAGCGCTACTGAAGAGGAGCGAGCACGAAGGGAGTAACGTGTGGCAGGTAAATGCAGCGTTTCAAAATGCTCAACAAATATCAGCAAACACACAAAGTGTGTGCAGTTTGTCACACAGTGTGTCTGCTAGCTAAAAGAAGAGCTGCTGTATTTCAGGGAGAGCAAAGAGAGAGAAGTTCACTCAGAGATGGAGAAAGAGGACAGGAGAGGAAGAAGAGAGGTTAGAATTGAAGGTAAGGACTGGAAAATAAACTGAAGGATGCTGACTTTGTGTTATTCAAAGATTGTATGAAAATACTGCAGTTTAGTGTTTAATAAATAGGTTAGTTTGTTGTACTGTATTTACAGTAAAGCTCTGTGTTGGACTGGAGCACAGTGTTTGTGTTCATGGTCAGAGTTACAGGTTCCATCAGTGCAGCAGAGATGTGTTTGAATCAAAGCTGCTGATGCTGAGATTCATTCACTGAATCCAACATTTATGCAGCCTGTATGCTGTCAGTGTAGGGGATGGAGATCAGCTCAGATAGCTGTGAAATACTGGGTTACATCTTTGTGAGTTCACTTCATCCACACAGAGCAGTAAACCTCAGAGCAGCAGCAGCAGGTCAGCTGATCACAGTCTGCACACCAACATCATTTACTGCAGCTACAATAGAAAGTTGTGATTCTTCTCCCCATGCAGAGCCACTACAGCTGATCTTAGGGTTCCTCCACCTGCTGAATCCCACTGTAACCCCTGAGTATCCTTATGTTTGTGTTTAGGTGGAGGCACAGTCACCCTCTACTATGCAGGACATGGAGAATAGAGCTGTGTTTAAATTCCCTTTAACAGTTTGTGTCCTACATAACAAATTCAAGCTGAGTGCATTCATTAGGATTAAAATTTAGATTGGAATAATGTTTGCATTCTCATGTAATTTTATTTTATATTATTACAATAATATATAACGAGGTTCGGTTAGTTTTACACAAAAATAGCAGGTAGAAACGTCCTCCAAAGAACTACTTTTACTTTCTTACTTTGAGTACATTTCAGAGCCTGTACTTTTTTACTTTTACTTAAGTAGAGAAGTTGAACCAGTACTTCGACTTTTACTAAAGTATTTTTTAACATAAGTACTTGTACTTCTACTTAAGTACAGAATGTCAGTACTTTTGCCACCTCTGCTTCTATGGGATTCCTATGGAAGCAGTGAGGGTGTGCTTAGTTTTTCACAAGACTGCACAGAGTCCAGTGAAAACGTTCTTTTTCACATGACTGTATTATTGAAAAATCTTCTCAGGCTGGATGTGTGAATTAGAGGACAAAGTATGTGAGTCATTGCTGTAAATCTGCAGTCTCAAAGTATTAGGATTGCAGTTAGAGATTATTTTCAATATCAAATTATTTTCCAAAGCATGTTAAAAAAGAAAAAAATGGTGCATATGGCCAATAAAAACTGTGACTTTTTGTAGTATTTGGGCAAACAGTTTCATTCTCTTTGAAACAATGCTATTCTTAAACCATTTTCATGATAAATAAGTAAACATTTCGCTGAAAGGAACATCTGCAACCGGTGCAGATTTCAAACAGTTGCCAATTTGTCCTGGACTGACTGCCCCATTAAAGTCAGCATGAGAACAGACCATCGGATGCAAAAAGAAGTCTGAAAGAGGAAAAAATATAATCTGTTCCCATCATTTTGCTTTACATTACTTTAGCTTTTGTTGTTCCACTAAAAGGGCAAAACCTGATAACATTTACATCACAGGAATATATAACACAAAACAAACAGCTAGAACATATTTGATAGATGACTTAAACAATTTTTGATTATCCTAAGTTGTTGAGGTGCATATTTATCAGCTAAAATATGCTAGGAGTGTTTCAGCGCTACAATAAACCTTGTGAATGGTGAAATCTTTTTTAATGGTCTGTGAATTTGCTGTGGCCTTGAATTTCTCATACCACCTCTGCACGGATTCTTGCATCTCTATTTCAGATTTGCTCTGATAAACGGCTGTCAAACTCCAGCCCGTTTCTCTCCTCAAATGCCGCCTTATGCGCAGCCCCGAGTCATCGCTGCCCCATCCAATAACTCTTCCTATGTTTAAGCAAAGCGTGTGCCTAATAGACTGATCTCAAATCACACATTAGGGGACGCTGGAGTGAGCTGAATGTCACAGTGCATTTATCTCCTCCTTGCCCCCCGACCAACCCATCTATGCTGGGACCATTATTTAACCTAAGAGAGGTCAGATCCTCCCTGTGAGGCATGAACAGAGCATGAATTAAGCTGAATAGTGTATCCATCCATTAAGGTAGCCATTGTCTGCTTTAAAAGCTCTTGGAACACTACCATCCTGGACTGCTTTATGGGTGTCACCGACCAAATGGGATGACGGTGGGTGGGCCTGACGGCATGTGACTCCCTCACCTGCCAGCGGAGGGGGGGGGGGGGGGGGGGGGGGGGGGGGGGGGGGGGGGGGGGTGAAGGGCAAGAGGAGGGTAGGGGGCTGAGATGCTGCTAGGTCAGCACTTGGCATTCTGTGAGGAGAGTAATGATCCTTAGAGAGAGATCTTCCTCTCCCTTCCTCCCTCTGCCGTCTGTGCCACATTGTATACTTAGGAGAGTTCAGCCTCTCTTGATTTTCATTCTTGGAATTATTATTATATTTTTTTATTCCACTCGCTGTTGGTTTGTTTTTCATTTGTTTTAAGAAGTTTCTCTGCTAGTTTGCAAGACTTAAAAGCCAAAAAAAAAAAGGATTTTCTTAGAAACGAGTACAAAAGAAGAATAAACATAGCCCGGAGTATTTCAATCCATCAATAACAGACTTTTTGACAAAAGAAATGTTTTATAGACATGTTTGGTTTTCAATCAACCCAAAAAATGAGAATCAATTCAATGCACTTTGGCAAGAAGCTTGGAACTGGAAAGAGAGAGAGCTTCAAAAGAGATATCATTTTTATATGAGGCTAAAGATGTTTGAGCAGCGAAAGCAACAAGAAAAAAAAAAGTCTTGTGTGTTCTGACTTAGAGTGGAGTGTTCAGTCAGCCAGCAGGAGTTGACATCGAGTGGAATGATAAAAGCGTACAGGTTGCAAAACAAGGGAAGGCTTGTTCTTCCTTTATCAACATTAAACTGGATTTCATTGTTACATTTCATCAGGCTTATAACATAATCAGTGTAGAACATTCCTTAGCATTTTGGCTTCTTAGTGAGAGAATTATGCTGCAGGCTAGCTTTCAGCAGCCAACTGGACAGCTAAATTTGGATTTACCCAACAATGAGACCAAGATCCACAGCTGTGTGACCATATTGCATAGAAGACATGGCAAGACATGGCTTATTTCATATTCCCCCAACCATCTGTGATGCATAAATAAAGCTCCAGTTTTCTGACATTCCAGCAACCAAGAACTTAGTTTGTAAAGACAAATAGATTAAATAATGAAAACACAGAGAGAAACCTCAGTCAGGTTTAGTGACTTGTAAAAACAGTCTGATCATAACCAGAGGCTGAAACAGATGTTTTGTTCCCTGCTTTTCTTTTCTTTTTCTTTTTTTAAAATTGATTTTGGCTTAATTTCCATCAGAGGTGACATGATGTGTCAAAGCAGCTGTTGCAAAATTGAAAAAGGAATTATACTTTTGTCTGTCTGTGTGGAGTCCAGTCTAGTTCCTTGTATATTTTTTTTAATTAAAACTTGTGGTATACCAGGGTATTTGGAAGGTATCACTTTTAATACAGTCAAGAAAAGTGATATGCAGATGCTGTATTGGGGTCATTTTTTGGAGTGCACTGCATAGCTTGAGCCACCAGGGGTCAGTCTCTATTGGTAGATGAGGGCAGCTGAGCCCAGCTAGCTGTGAAAGATGGCTTTCATGCTTAGTAAAGCAAATGCAACAAATAAACGTTTTGTTAGTACAGTGGGTTTAGTCCTGCTGTTAGATTAGATCAATTCTAAAGGAAGCTGTGCAAACTGTTTGCTGCTAGAAAGTTGTGGCTAAATAAGGTATTACTTTAACCTGCATCTCGATTCAGCTGTCGTGTGTGTGTGTGTGTGTGTGTGTGTGTGTGTGTGTGTCTGATGTGGCAACAAGTCACTTCAACGGGGCTATACATTAAGAGGTTAGGCATCAATTTATTCTGACACAGCCAATATACAACATTCATTTCTTACTGTTGGACCTCACCATTTTTAGTAGATGTTATCTGTCCACTTTCCTGGATTAAAATGGCCATTACAGGCTTTAGCCAGGAAGAAGGGAGCTGTCAGGACTGCAGTGCAGCATAGGCGGACATTGTACGTTAATGGCATATTGATATTTTGTTTAACAGACTCATATTTCTGGAAATGGTTAATCATTTAGTTGACTATGCACTCACATCCAAGACTATGATGACATTTGTCATCCACCAGCATCTCAGCTTTTTCTTTTGCTTTCTTTCTTTCTTTCTTTGTTTTTTTTTTTTTTCCTACACAGTTTTAAGTCACATACCCTCATGAAATGCATTTAAAAATACACACTAATTCAGACATCACCATTATCATCTTTTATCAAAAACTGTTAGTAGTTTGTTGGATAAGAAACACACACTCCTGTGCTAACTTGGGGCCAGTGAACCTAAGGTATCATCCATTCTGATTTGTCTGAGTAAGCTGTCACACTGGCTCTTGGCTGTGTCAACTAAAAGTTCAGCTCATGTTTGGGGGATAAAATAAAACTCCAAATGACACAGCGGCAACATAATGATCTAACTGCATTATAGCCTACATTAATCTGAGCAGGTCTTTGTAAAATGCTTTGAGCTCTTTGGCCAGCCTCATATGGAGGCTGATAAAAATGTTTCAAGGGGATCATCTTGGTTCCTTTCATGTGGTGGATTTTTATGATGGTCCTTTGAAAGGACATTAATTAATATACTGTATATCTTTATCGGTGACCTATGAAGGTCCAGCTTGATTGACAATGATCTACACATCATTTGATTCACATGCAGTTAGAAAAGGTTTGGATACAGAGGTGTTCATGAATCAGTAACGTCATTGGGGAATATTGGAGCGAAATGGTGGCTGAACAGAGGCAACTGTAAAGGGTTATTAACTATTTTGCAACAACAAACTCTTTAAAGCACAGTTAAAGGACCTTTTTTTTTTTCCATGCTTTGCGTTGACTCTGGAAGCCAAGTCGAATAAAAAAGGAATAAAAATACTGACTAAATGACATATTGGCATATGTATGTCAGCTTCCCCAAATGCATTTTTGCTTTTGCAGCTGCTCAACAACAATAAGATCTGGCAACCTTCCATCCAGCAAATGGCCCTATTATTTTTGCTTCTCACTCTCCGGTTACTCTGAATAAGCAGAATTTATCTATGTTAAACAGCTTTGTCTGTGTCGTTCCCTATTTTACCTCTTCTCTTGTTGTCGCTCCACTGCTACAGTCACCCACATAAACATACATTTCAGCTCAGCCCCACCACCTCAGCCTTTGCTCTTTAGCGCTTGCATCTCCCTAATGTCGTCTTTGAATTTGCAGTTTTGACTTTTTTTGTATTCTACCTCTGCACAAGTTTTTTTTTTTTTAATGGAACCAGCTTCAGTGTTTCAGTGTATTTGTCAGTATTTGGTTGTAAACTATCAGGGTGTACCACTGTATTCAGTGTGTTTGAGAAGCAACACTTTACTTAAATCTTGGGCTCTTAATTTGGTATCTATGTGCTAAAAGTACAAGCACCTGTGATAGCTATGGATGGTAGTCCCTGTGGTTGACATGTACAGCTTTTAGATGCTGAATGTGTGCTTTTAAATACTGTGTTGCATTAAAATGCATTTAGCATCACTGACAAACCACAAATCTAAACAACTTCAGTCACCGCACCCTGACTGGGTTTGGTTATCAAAGCGTTAACATGAAAACCTGAATTAGTTAACCACATGTTTGGTGTTTGGTGCAGCTAGCACTATTGAGAGAGAGAGAGGGTTAAGATAAATTTGTTAGTGGGATTGCTGTGAAACATAATTTAATTTAATCACTGTATGTCACAGCAGCCCTTTCCTGGAGAATCCTTACTTTTACCTGAGTCCTTGACTTGAAACGGTGATGAAGTGCCATCCATCCATCCATCCATCCTCTTCTGTTTTTGAGACAATCACAGGCAAATGCAGTTTTGAAATCACTGCGGTGCAATTAAAATAACTGAAACAGCTGAAGCCATTTGTTACTCATACATGGCCTTTAAATAGAAAATCTAGAACAACCAGATATCTGATATTTGATGACACTTGGTGCAATGTTAACCTGCCTTAACCCTAAATTACCAGAGACTTCTTCCTACTCCATTTCTTTTTTTTTTTTTTTTTTTTAAAGCCTGTCATGTCTGGTAGATCTTGCAAGCAGAACTGTGATCTGAATGCGTTGTTGTGCCAAACATATTTGCTATTTCAAGATGAGCTCTATAGGTTCTCAATAGGCTCTTCTTGTTGATGTTTTAACCCTTTATTTTATTTATCTGAGTTATTTTTCCACATACTATGTAACAGCCAGAGCTGACAGGCTGAAGAAGAGGAAAATAAAGAGAAGAAAAAGGGAGAGAGAAAGGGAGCAAAAAAAAAAAAAGGGGAAAGAGCACAAGTCTATTAATCAGATACTTCATCACTTTAACATATAAAAAAATACTATCAATACTTGCAAAAATAAATTTGTGTGTGAAAAACAAAACTAACAAAGCATGTTACGCACACCAACAATTTTGTTGAGTTGTGATTGAGTGGGCGTTTGTGTCTGTGTCATGTTTGTGTCTGTGTCATGGAACGTACTTACCAATGAGGGCAAAACGCTGCAGCTCCACCCATCAGAAGCCAGAGGCAGGTACGGAAAGCCCCCGGAACCCCAGGCCACCAGCAGCCCACCAAGAGCCAGGAAGACCCCCGGCCACTCAGTCCAAAGACAACCGCACACCTGCCCCAGCAGACGGGAGAGGGTGGTCTCAGACGGAGCCCCCCCAGTCGAGGAGCGAGGGCTCCAGGGAACCCAAGGCGATGAGAAGCCAGCCCCCCCCCAGCGGCCAGCCCCCTGCACTGGCCGGCGGCAGGGCTCCCGGGCCCACGGCACCCAAGGACCGCCCGACCCTCCACAGAGCCCCCCCCCACGCCGAAGAAGCCAACGCAGCCCCGCACCGCACCCCCAAGGGGGGCAGGCCAGCACCCACGCCAGAACACCCAGCCCCACCCAGGAACCCCGAGGCACCCCCATCCCAGGGGGGTAGGGGGGAGGAGGCAACCAGCAAGGAGCGGCCAGGAGGCAAGGCACAAGGCCCAGACCCAGGTCCAGCCATACATACAAACACACCCAGACACCCGTGTACACATTTATACACAGATACTCATACATGCCCATACATACTTACCCACACACAGATATGCCATACATACACATTCACTCACCCACCCATACTCACGGAGACGGTGACAAATACACAAAGACACACATTCATCCATAGCTACCCACCCTCTGAAGGCGGGGCAAGTGGAAACCACCCCAGGGCCAACAGCGACCCCAGGACGCCACCAGCCCGGTCCCCAAGGAACCACCCGACCCCTACCCCGGGCGAGACGCAAGAAATCGGGGTGTAAGATGACCCATCCACCCCTCCTCCTCCCCAACTTGTAGGTCTATGTGTTAATGTTTGTGAGTGAATGAGGTGTATAGGGTGCAGTTAAAATTGAGGGGACAGTTATGCCACAAGCGCCAACTGTTGGTCGTCAGCGCTTGCCCACACTGCCCCCCCAAACCCCTCCATGTCTAAAGTGCAAATAAAATTTGGAGACAGACAGTGACGAGGATCCGAGTGGGGCCACCTCAGCGGCCCATCTCATCAACCTCTGAGTAACATGCCTGCCCCAAAGGTCCTATGTGTATCAGGGTGTAAGTGTGTATGTGTTGTGAGTTATAATGACTAAAGTGCAATTAAAACGGAGAGGCAAGTGGTGGTGCAGCTCTCCACGTGGCCTCTCCATCCTACATCTGTGAGTGATGTGTATTCTGTGTGTGTGTGTGTGTGTGTGTTTGTGTATGGGGAGGGGGAGGGGGGGGGGGGGGGGGGGGCATATGACCAGGAAAAATCCTGGAAGAAGAGAGCCAGCTGTCCGCTGGCTCAATAGGCACCCCGACCTCCCACACCCCAGCACAGGGCAGGGGGAGGTGCGCCCGGGGCCGCGGTGACAGCATCCCGGAGCACTGCAGCACCCGAGGTTGGCGCCCTCGCCCCCACCGCAGAGGGCGGCCCGCTCCTCCTAGATGCCCATTCACTCAACAATAGACACAAACAGGCGACAGGACATACTGGCCTGGGCATGGAAATGCAGTGCCCAGTCCCCCCCAACCACCCCCCCGCGGCCCCACCCCCCACCCCACCCCCCTGCAATGCAGGCACCCCAGGGCCCCAAAAGCGTAGACCGGACATCCCGACGTCAGGCCAACCCACCCCACCCGGCGGCGCGGCCGGGACAGCAGAGGCCCCCCCCGCGCCAGGGGGGGCCCACCGGGAGCCGGCGCGGCCCCAGTGCCGGGGCCCCAGACCCCAGCCCCCAAGCCACACAGGGAAGACCAGCCAACCGACCGAGGGCCGGCACCACCCCCCCAAGCACCCCGCCCACACCCCAGGACCGAAGGCAGCAACATCCAAGCCCCCACCACCATCAACCAGGACAGGCACACAGACATCACCAGAAGGTCGCCCCAGGACCCCAGCCTCAGGAGGCTACCAGCTACCCAGGCCCCCGGAGTCCCCCCCCACCCCCCCACAAAGCACATCAGGAGCAGAGCCCGCAGCCCACCACCCCCACTAAGTAATGGAGCTGAGCAGTGGGAACCAAAGAGAGTCAAATTCCTCCAATTTGTTTTTAGAAGAAGCAGACATTCTCTCTAAACTAACATGATCTACTAATAAATTTCTGTACTGAGTAATACATAGTTTATTTTTTGTCTTCCAGTTCATGAGGATCATCTTCTTAGCGATGCACAAGGCAGTAAGAACTATGTGTGATATATTTAACTCCATAATTAATTCACTGACATCACCTAAGATGCATAGTCTGGGGGAAGTTGGGATATGACAGCTAAACCATGTGGATAGATCTTCACAAATCCTCTGCCAAAATCTCTGAACTGGTACACAAGACCACAGAGCGTGTAGATGATTATCCTCTGAATTGCTTGTACAGTGGGTGCATATGTTTGAGTGTGTAAGGCCCATTTGGAACATCCTTTGTCCAGTGTAGTATGTTCTATGGAGAATCTTATATTGTACAAGTTGTATTTGGGGTCTTTTAGTCATTTTGAAGATATTTAAACATATTTCTGTCCATAAATTTTGATCCAGGTTGACAGAAAGATCACGCTCCCATTTTGTAATTGGGAGGGAAACTGAATCATCAGTTTTTATTAATAATTTATATAATTTTGATAACAATTTTGGGGTACAGAGGTTAAGAAATTCTGTTACCCAAGTAGGCATTTCTAGATTCAATTGATTAAGGTTAAATCTTCCCTGTAGGACGGACTTAACTTGTTGATATTCCAGAAATCTACCGTTGCCAATTCTATATTTTGATATAAGTTCTTGGAACGTGATAAAATTTCCATCTTGGATAATATGTTCTAAGTTATTTATACCCTTATCATGCCATAACGGAAAATTCAGCATTTTCTTTTTCTGACAAATATCTGGATTGTTCCAAATGGGTGTTAGTTTACAGGGGATGAGTGAAGACTTAGTTATTTTTAAAAATTCCCACCAGGCTGTCAGAGAGGTATTTATACTAAGGACTTTATAGCAGTTATGATGTTTAATACTGGAACTAATGAAAGGTAAATCTGAGATTTTTATTTTTCCACAAAACGCCTGTTCTAGATCCAGCCATGGGTTGTCTAATGAATTGGATTTGATCCACTTTGAAATATACTGCAATCTACTGCTTAAGAAATAGTAATAAAAGTTTGGTAATTCTAGACCTCCACTGTGTTTTGGCTTTTGTAAAGTTTTTAAGCTTATTCTTGACGGTTTGTTTTTCCATAAAAATTTTGAGATGTTTGAATCTAGTGACTTGAACCAAGGAATAGAAGGTTTATTAGGGATCAATGAAAATAGATAATTAATTTTTGGTAAAACCATCATTTTAATGGCAGCAACTCTCCCCATGAGTGATATAGGTAAACTGTTCCAACGTGTGAGATCATCCTCTATTGTTTTTAATAAGGGGATATGATTTAATCGTACCAAGTCTGAGAGCCTGGCGGAAAAATTTATGCCTAAATATCTAATATTTCCTGACTTTAGTGGGGTCCTAGAGGTTCTCTGGAAATTACAATTCAGAGGCAAAACTGTTGATTTACTCCAATTGATAGAGTAATCAGATATAGATGAGAACTTATCTATCAGTGTGATAGTCTTCAAAAGAGAGCCTTGTGAATTCCCAAGGAAAAGTAATACATCATCAGCATAAAGGCTAAGTTTATGGTCCATATTTTCAGTTTGAATCCCTTTAATATTTGCATTTTGACGGATTGCTGCTGCTAGCGGCTCAATGAAAATTACAAAAAGAGAGGGAGAGAGTGGGCAGCCCTGCCTAGTGCCCCTCTGCAGACTGAAACTTTGTGAAATGAGATCATTTGTCCTAACACGCGCATTCGGAGAGCTGTGTAGTGTTCTGATCCAGTTTATAAAGGATGAACCGAATCCAAATTTTTGCAGAACTGCTAGTAAGAATTTCCAATTTACCCGATCAAATGCCTTCTCTGCATCTAAAGACACGATTGTCGTCTCTAATTTGTTAATAGAACAATAGTCTATTATATTTATCAGTCGACGTGTATTATTGGCTGAGTGCCGACCCTTGATAAAGCCTGTTTGATCTGGATGTACAATAAATGGAGTAATACTTTCTAATCTTTTGGCAAGGGCTTTGCAAATTATTTTAAGATCTACATTAATGAGAGAGATTGGCCTGTAGCTGGATGGGAGTGTGGGGTCTTTGCCTGGTTTAAGAAGCAGGCTAATGTTAGCAGAGTTTAAGGTTGGAGATAAGATGTGGTCATTCTGAATCTGAGTTACCATTCTGAAAAAAATGGGAGCTAGCTCAGACCAAAATTCTTTATAAAACTCGGCTGGAAAACCATCTGGGCCTGGGGCTTTATTATTTGGGAGATGCTGTAGGGCTTCACTAAGTTCACACAATGAAAGAGGTAAATCCAGAGCTGCAGCCTGGCTGTCATTTAGTTTTGGTAGATTTATATTATTAAGAAATTCTTCAATTTCAGTATCAGATGGGTTAATCTGTGGTGAATATAAGGCTTCATAGAAGTCTCTGAAAGAGTTATTTATTTGTTGTGGGTCATGAGTAATAATACCAATCGAGTCTTTAATAGAAAAAATAGCTGTTTTTTCTTTATTCAGTTTTAATTGCTTGGCCAGGAATTTTCCAGATTTATTTCCATGCTCAAAGTTTTCCAAACGCAGCCTCTGCAACATAAATTGTGTCCTTTTATCAATTATTTCATTTAGCTCCAGTTTCAGTTTCCTCAGGCTGATAATTGTATGTTCTTGTGGTGAAGCGGCATAGGCAGTTTCTAAAGATTTAATTTTTTGTTCTAATTCTAACACAAGTGCTTTTTCTTTATTTTTCCTATGCGAGCAGTAAGATATTATTTTGCCCCGCATTACTGCCTTTCCTGCTTCCCAAAGAACACATGGTGATATTCCTGGAATATCATTATATTCTAAGTATGCTGACCATTCCTTTTTGAAATAATTAATAAAATCTTCTTCTTTAAGTAATGATGTATTAAATCTCCAGTTCCTGATTGGTGGGGTGACTCTTTTCTGTGTCAGAGACATAGACACCGGTGCATGATCGCTAATAGTGATAGGGTGAATCTGAGTGTCTGTGATATCCATCATTATGGAGCTGCTAACTAAAAAGTAATCTAAGCGGGAATGAGATTTGTGTACTGGTGAGAAATAACTATAATCTCTCAAAGTAGGGTGATGTGAACGCCAAGCATCGCAAAGTCCAAAATCCTTCATGTACTGTTTAAGAATGTCTGCAGACTGCCAGTTCCTCTGACTCACTGCTGTACTGAGCCTGTCAATATCTGCATTAAGTACCAGGCTGAAGTCTCCTCCTATTACAAGTGTGGTGTCAGAGTGATCTGAGAGTGAAGTGAACAAAGCATGAAAGAAGGAGGGGTCATCAACATTTGGTCCATATATACTAGCAATACATAAATCTGTATTCTGTATAGATAAATTAAGTATTATAAATCTACCTTCAGGGTCTATTGTACTGTTGCTAATGTTAAAGTTTATCTTCTTGTTAATCAATATAGCTACACCTCTTTGTTTGGAGTTATAGCAGGCTGAGTACGTGTGAGGGAACTGTGGAGAGGAAAGAGTGAGCACAGATGTTTTGGACACATGTGTCTCCTGTAGAAAAACAACATCTGCTTTTAAGTCTTTTAACCGATTAAAAATTTTTAGTCTCTTTTCCCTCGAACCAGCCCCGTGCACATTCCATGAGACAAATCTGAGTGTGCTCATATTTAAACTAACTGATGGACTGTTGTGTGCTCACTAAGGATGTGTGTGTGTGTGTACATATGTTCTGTATGTTGGCGTGTGCCCTTTATATTGATGTGTGCGTGTGTATGTGCGCTGTATGTTGGTGTGTGTGCATCTGCGCTGTATGTTAGTGTAGTAAACTGTAGCATTGTAAGTGACGTAAACATATTGCTGAGTGCAGAAAGAAAAAAGACGTGTAAAAAGTGAACTAAGTGACATAAGAATGAAATTAGATGAGGGGAAAACAAAACAGAACAAACAAACAAACAAACGATCACGGTACTATGCTGACTCGTCGGCGTTAATGGTACTACTTAGACAGATTTAGACTATTTAATGGTACTGTTTAGATGGTTGAGAAAAAAAAAACTCAGAAAAGAACGTTAATATGGACACAGATCACCTGATCGATCAGCAGAGCCATGGCGTGGTGTTTTTGTCTCGGTAAAGCTGTCCGTTTACATACAGTTTGTCCACGGCGATGACAGCCCGGGAGCCTCCCTGCATGAACTTCTTCCGGATGGGGAATAGGGCCTTGCGTCGCTCCAGAATCTCCTTTGGAAACTGGTCGTTGACGCTGAAGTCCGTCCCTCTCAGCTCCCGGCCGCGGCTCTTCACCAGCTCTTTTTCTTTGAAGTGTTCGAATTTGGCCACGATCGGTCTGGGTCTGCGTGCTCCGGGTCGCTTCCCTCCCAGGCGGTGGACTCTATGGAAGGCGATGGTCTTCACGGCGTCCTCCGGGAGCTTCAGGTGAGTTTGGATAAATTCCTTCACTGTAGCCTCCGGGTCCTCCTCTGCCTTCTCCGGGATACCTGAAAACACAAGATTTTCTCTCATGCTGCGGGCCTGAAGCTCGATAATCGATTCTTTAATTTTCTTATTTTCTTCTGAGAGCCGGGTCGTTTCCTCGGTGAGGGAATTCACCGACTCTCTGAGGACAGCGTTTTCAGCAGCCAGTGTTTCCACCTGATGCTGGCTGAACTCGACTGACTCCCGCAGGGCCTGAAACTCCTTGTGAAGGATTTCAACCAGGGCCAAGCGGGCGTCAAAGCTGGACAATTTGTTATTAATGGACTCCAGAATGTCCACAATATTGGTGGTGGGTGGCGAAGTTGCCTCTGGGGAATCTTCTGGGCGGCTTCTTTTTGTGGACGGCGTTGCTTTGCTGGTGGAGGGAGTCGGCGTCTTGTCTGTTTTCCCCATGACGACTCGCTCAAAACACCCGTCGATGTACCGCAGCAAACTATCCAGGTCCTCTTCACCGTCCTCCAGATTGTTGAAAATAATTTAAGTTAGGCTAAGAGACTACCTATATTTTTTAGTTTTAAGCCTGTCTAGTTATAAATTGGCGAAAAAAAAAAAAAAAAAGGCTAATCACGCAAATGTTTGCTGATAGAGTCACGCCGCCATTAACGATACTGCCGAGATTCACAAAGTCTCGCGTGACTACAGCATAGTCTCCGTGACTACCTCCTCTCCGTGACTACCTCCTTTCTGGAAACCTTCACTACAGAGCTCCAATCCTACTCCATTTCTGGCATGGGGATTTTGTTTGATTTTGTCTGTGCACATTTCTGGGTATGTGTGTATGTGTATACATAGGCATGTCTGTATGTATATGTACACACCAGTATATGTATATATTGGTTTGTTGTTTTATATGTCTGAAAGAAAGATAATTCATCATCAACAACAAAGGAGGACAGTGCTGTCCAGCTGTGATGTCCAGACAGTTTATAGCTAAAAACCCTAATTGGTTTTTACATCAACAATGCACAGATAAAGCTTTACAGTATGCAACTGCATAAAACCATTATACATCATAGATACATGATTGCAAAAGAATAAACACATAATTGGGGAAAAATACAAAAATATTTTACTATATATATATATATATATATATATATATATATATATATATATATATATATATATATATATTAAAATATACAAACATTTAAATATGATTCATACAAATTAAATGATTATATCATAAATTTAACTGACTGCAGCTCTGATTTGCTTTTGGCCAACCTTTAACCTTTACTGTGAATCATCCAAATATGCAGCTAGGGCTCCTTTTAGCCTTACTAGGAGCATGTATGCACTCTGTATATGTGAATCATCTGCATAATGCTCGCAGCTGGCATTGGGCAACTGACAGGCAGGTCGTAGACAAACACTAACAAGCGATGAGCTAAGATCCTTGGGCAGCATCCTTTCTGTTTTTCTGTAGAGATGACTTTTCTTGGTCAGCCCTCACACGCCGCTCTCTTGCTTGAAGCTATGACTCAAATGTGCAATAACTCATTTCCAGTTTTGCAGTGCTTCCAGGGAACCAGAGGTTTTGAGTCACTCTCTACATTAGTCCCACACTTTAGATCAGGGGTGGGCAAACTACGGCCTGTGGGCCACTCACGGCCCATTAGTCTTTTTAATCTGGCCCACCGAAGATTGGTACAGAATTGCCCAAATCAAATCATATCATAATTATGACTGATGTTGAGGATTCTGAGAATTGCTACAACAAAACTAACACCAGACTTTGTTGCACTGGCAAAAACAATGCTGTTCCCACTAAAAGTAAATGTTAAGTAATAACACTGTAATGCCTTTTTTATGTTAATGTCATGTATGTATCTGGTGCTGACCCAGCCAAACTGTCAAATTTGAAAAAGTCAATGTGGCCCCAGTGCCAAAACGTTTGCCCACCCCTGCTTTAGATGATCATTGGGAATGGTGTTTTTGTCTCTGTGTGTTTATGTGTGTGTTTGTGTGTGTTTGTTTTTAGCTGGAGCTTGTTCTTCAGTGGAAAATTATGGTTTGAGCAGCGCAGCAATTTTTATGACGCTGATTTGGTCAGTGTGCAGCCTTAGTCCTAACGCTGTTTCTCTGTTTATACTCAAGAAGCGCTCATCCAAGCTACTTTGATCTCTTGGCTTCCCATATATGAATCCCAAAATTGTAAAGTACTGTATGAGCAGTTGCAAAGAACAGAAACACACTCTTCTATAATATAAATCTCATTTATTAATGAGAATCAGAAGAGCAGTAGTGTATTCTTATTCCTTGAAGTGGGGCTTTTGGAAACCTGGGACATCTGAGTGACTTTATATCAGTGAATTTCAGCAGCAGCGTGTGGTGATGCGTTTGGTGGTGCGTCAGCACTCGCTGTGTTTTGCAGATGTGAGTCTGTTGCACACTGTTTGAAGATAAGACATGCTCCCTGATCTGGGCTCAGTGATTATTAAAAAGATACCTCAAGTTGAAAGGTGGCAGTGCACATGACCATCATCATAAAACAACTCAATGCATAAGCACGCGCGCTTTAAAATGTTCTGACTGTCCTGATGGTCCTATTTTCCCTGTATAGCTCAACAGTCCTATTCATAAACGGACCATAAAGAAGCAGATCAATGTGTGATTGCTAAGTAATCACAGCACTTTTATGTTTCTATACTTATAAAATAAAATATAAAAGCTCAACTCAATGCCCTGCGTTGAGTGCCTCCATTTCAGTTTTTACCAATGCAGCGCCCGTGACAGGATAAGCCGATCGAAGCTAATGTCTGTTCCATAAACACTATCCGACTGATGTTCCACTTGCTGTTTTTCATATTGTCAGACAAGGAAAGTATTTTCCTATGCTCTGTTGGGTTGATGCATAACTATTATGAAGAAAAGCAAAACCACCCAGTGTAGCCAACCACCAATCAAAACTATAATGCAAGTATGAGTCACTCATTCTTCCTCCCACACAGTTCAGCTGAGGTGAAGACCACTAAGGTCAGATGACAAAGTCGGGTCATGCACGCAAAAATGAAAACCCCAAAATCAAACATAAGATCATTCTCTTTGTTTTCCACTCTTCCAATTTTCCTTTTATCTCCGTCCAGATTTACACACAAGCACACTACTTGAGTCTTAGAGAACTGTATCTCACTCAGACCATTGAAAATAAACACAGAGTTGAACCCACACAGCCTTCAGACATTGTATAGTTTTCTCACATTAGAAGGGAAGTTCAAAGGCATCCTTATAGTGTGTTAATATTTTATTTTTAAGGTGCTCATTTTGGGTTCAAAAAGTTATTTTCTCCTACTCATAGTTTTCATTGGTGCTGCACCATTTCCCACTCATGATCATTTTCTACATTTCCCCAATCTAAATATAGATTTATTTAGGATTTCATTGGCATCACAGAGACTGCACACGCTATCGGAGCCAGCCAAAGGTGGGTGAAACCTGCAAAAATAAGTATTAACAAACAAAGATGGAGGGACCTCAGTATAATTATCTGTTGGTCAGTTCCTTGAGTAATGTTTAGTGTCTTAGTATTGGCAGGCCTATATTTTTTATGGGGCGTATACACCGTCAGACTTCCTGGCCGCGGTGACTTTACAATGATGCATCACTAAGTGGAAAGCATAACTTTCCCATTGAAAACATGCAATGGGTACTTCACTAGTTTTATATATAACCCCTTCCTAACTCCTGTTGACTTCAGGTTATTTACCAACATAAGCAAAGATAATAGACATAAAAAAAAACCAAAAAAAAAAAACCCCAGAAACATTGGAAAACACTTTTTGGCACAGCGCTGGAGCAGAGCGGGTCAGAGTGAGGAAGTGTGTGACAGAATCCGTGGAAATTCGGGCAGGTTGCTGGCTGTACAGAACAGTGAGGACTGAGCAGAGAGAGTATGGAGAACTAATCTGAGCAAATAAAGAGTGAATCGGGCGGGTTTCAGGCCTTAGGAGAGGGTGAAGGGCTGCAGACCGAGGCGGAGCAGTGTGGATGAAGGATGAGAGGCTGCAGGTGTGGTGATTGGAGGCAGGTAAACTTTGCACTAATTTTGCGATAATTACCTCACCCACCAGTAGGTGGAGAGGTTCTGTTCTATTTGCCTGTTAGCAGGATAACTGGGAACATTATGAACAGATTTCAGTGAAAATTTCTGGAGTTGTTGGGGTGGTACAAAGAACAATTGATTACATTTTAGTAATCAGGAATTTTTTTTAAAGGGTTCTTTACCATTGTGAGATTCGGACAATATTCACATATTTGCACTATTTCGGAAGGTTTTGAAAGTATGTAAACTAGGCAGTTTAATGAGAATCTATAATCCTCACTTTCCAATGCTTATGCATGTATATCCCAATTGCATGCATTCAGAACTGAATATTTAACAGGTGTGGCTAACAGAAACTCAAATGAATCACCCTCTCCTTAACTTTTTTCTGATCGGCTGCTCTTCATAAACAGAAGGTTTGAACTGCTGCTTTGCCAGAACTGTGTGTGAGATGGCACGTTTAAAGATGTCTCCAATTTTTAACATCATTCACAGCCAACAGTAGAAAACAGTACATATCACTGAACTGAGTGTTAACAGTCGTCTGAATCATCACAGCGATTCCTGGCCTCATCATCTGAAACCCTTCCCAAGGTTATTGTGAGTACTCACCATTGTAACAGAATATATGACAGGAAATAAGGAAAATAATCAGCTCAATAATAATATTATGAAATTTTAATTAAAAAAAAAAATGCCCAAAGTACCATTTAGTAATGAACAGCAGGGGGTTTCTCACATTCAAACAATGACATTTCTAACCCTCTCTGCCAAAACCTGCACTCTAACAAACACTTTTACACAAACACGGAGAATCTGCGGTGAGATGGAAGTCTTTCAGTCGTGAGATTTCGCCTACATAACCAGTCTCAGGAGCATATAAAGCTTAAAGGCATACATACTCATACTTGCTCATATGCAAGAAAAACACGAGAAAGACAATTTCGGCTTGACAGGTATGAACCGAGACTTGAGTACACATTCGGTGGAATGAAAAATTACAAGTAAACTCATTTATTACTCAATATAGCGCTGACTGTTAATACATTTCTGCCAGTCTTTTGCAGTACTTATCACTGCAATGTTCAGCCATTTGCATAAACTGGAAAGTGCATCGGGTCAATTGCTGTTGTTTAAAAATGTGCAGCAGGAATAAAAACGACCCGACAAATGTTGATCTACGAGAGAGACTTCATTATTTTTAATTTTGACTTTATTACATCTATAACGCACTGAGAACCTGAAGGGTGTATAGACCACACTTCACCATTAGCCAAACAGCAGATAGTTACCACGTTAACTAAAAACGGATCAGTTTAAGTATAAATATAAGATCAGCATTGAAATAAATAAATAAAAAAGGATGATATAAGGAAAATGGAGCAAGACAGGCCCGAGTCTGACTGGAAAGGCAGGTATGATGCTGATAAGAGTCGATACAATGTGCAGCACAATGGGACATGTTTTCAGTTTATGATGAATGGTTACTCTGTTCCAGGGACATCACCACAGCTCACCAGAGACATCTAATCATCTAACCCTCTCAGCCAGCCACTCCACTAAACACTCAATTCTCCTCAGCATTCCTTGCCGCATCACCCATGAAAAATGCGGGCGTTTATGCCTCCTTGTTAAGACGCCATGCGAGTATATTGATTTGAACAAATTCCGCTGGGTTTTAGTTTTCATTATGGTTGAAAGTCTTGCAGAAAGGAAATGAAAGCCATGAGTGCGGATACCCTGGGCATTTCTGAATAGTTACAGCAACAGCAAATTCATGCTTTTCTTGAAAAGTGCTGAAGACATACACAGCATATGTCGTCTCCATGATAATAATAATAATAATGAATACAAGTTATGGAGCTTGTTGTGGTTACAAGTTTACTTCTTTACCTGAATGTTATAAGACAAAGGTTTAAAGGTTGAAACACCTAACACAATGTAACACTGTGTACCTGCTTGGGGTTTTTTAAAGACACACAAGATTGTGTGTCCAAACCTTTAGCCAGTTGCCTGGATGCACAGTGTAAAAAAAATTTATATATATAAAAATAAAAAAAAGTTAGTTCCTAAAGCAGAAAAGTGACTCATTTATTAGAAGTGCTACCTCACAGCAAGAAGTTCCTGGACTCAAATTACAGCGTTGGTACTCTCAGGACGCACAGGCTAAGTGCAGGAAGATTTAGAAAGCGTCCTAGGGGTATAATCACAATCCAGGGCATTTTTGTTTTGAAGTTTTTATCCTGTGTTTCTGTGAATTTCGTGTGAGTCTCTACAAACGTAGCACAAAAAGTAAGGAAATTTGTGTTTGGTTGATTATTTCTTTGTTGTAACAATGCTTCCTGGCAATAAGACTTATATTATTGGAAAAGCCTGTTTATTTCCCCTTAAATGGTGCCACATTTGTAAGGAAAATGCATTTGTGGGTTGAGCAGAAGAGTGCCAATGAAAAGCTTGCCTAATCTTCTCTTCCATTGCCAAACGGTTTATTCTGCTATTGACTCTCGTTTGGTGTCATTTATTGGATTGGCTGATTGAAGCCGAAAGAACCAAGACATCGAGGTGCCGTGTGTGTTGGGCAGCGGCTAAGGGCAGAAGCTCAGGCGGACCTCTGGATGATACTGGCGATTTAACAGCTTATTAATTTAACAAACAGAGGCCTCAGTAGGATGTGGAAGAACCACACAGCCACATCAGCCTGGCACCTCCTCATGCTGGTCGCCAGCTTGGTCACTGCTGAGGGATGGCATCCCATTCTTCAACCAGCATATCATGGAGATATGGGATTGCCACTGACTGCAGCATCTCATCTCAGTATCTCTGCACTGAGAGTGCCTCCAATGATGACAAGCCTGATTGTCAGCACCTGGGGTACCAGAAGCTCAAAACAAGTCAGTAGCAGAATAAGCTGTTTGGCATTGGCAGAGAAGATTTGACAAGTTTTCTGGGGGTGCAACCCACATACTCAACTCTGCTGCTCAACCCACAAATGCACTTTCCTTACAAATGTGGCAAAGGGGAAATAAACAGGCTTTCCAGCGGTATAAGATTTATTGCCATAAAGCATTGCTACAACCAAGAAATTATTAACCGTATGCAAATTCCCTTGTTTTGTTTTTTTGGTTACAAGGGTTTGCTCCTGGGCTACATACTGGCTAGCCTTGTGTTTCCAACACTGCTGAATAAAAAGCGACCCCCTTAAAACTCCTCATTCATCAAGTGCGTCACAGTAGAGGATTTTCTTTTGGTTTCATGTTGTAATGAAGCATTGCCATTTGTTAGGCAATACCTGGCTGAACCAAAGGATGTTTTACCTCAGCTTTTCAATTATTTCCCAAAAAAAAAAAAAACAGTATACAAAGCAGCTACAGCAGCTATGGCTCATGTTATAGCAGCTTTCAATTTAAAATGTGCATAAACAATAAGTCTTGCTAGGCAACCTGGCCCACCACAATGGATGTTTTACATGGGGTCAAAAGACAGGATCCCATACATCCCAGAATTCACTATTTGATAAATAAGCCCATTTTATGAAAAGTCATGAAATATGAGATGATGGGGTTTTGTTTTAACTGAGTTACATGATTTTTAATATGCAAGGAGTCAAGATGACCCGCTTGGCGGTTCTAGTGTTTAGTTGTTTTCCCCATTCTACCATTATCTGCCAGTCCTTTGCAGTGGAAAGACCTGCAGCAGTTCTAGGTTGCAGTTTCCGTTGCTCTCCTGTCTTGACGAATGTTATCTGCTTTCTTGGGGGACAGTGGGGCCTGCTTATTGTTATGGCTGAAGAGACACTCTCAGCAACTGCCTTTAGCACGTGGTCATGGCACCACCAGTGCCAACCCTCCCTTAAAGCTTTTGGACAGCTGCTCAGGTTGTGTTCGCTCCCCTGAGCGGATTGGACAGGAATTTGTTTCAGCCGGACAGTTTGAGGTTTGCAGGGTTAGGTAAGGTGTCGTATACAGCTATAACTACTCCCAAAAATGAAATTTAAGTTAAATGCCTGTTTTTCAGTGGATTGGGTATGTGCTGGGGATGGATAAAGTATGAACAAATCTTCACAGAATGAATGGAAGTCAATGTTGTAGTCTCCAAAGAGAAAGACGTTAATATGCCTGTACACTGTCAATATAAGCTTAAACTGCTTAGTTGACATAATACAGTATTTATGCCTTCCTTCCTCCTAAACCAATCCTCCTTCACAAAACCTGCAGCTGATATCCAACACCACTTTCCCTGGACTCCACTCTTTACATGTTTGCCAGGTTTTCAGTGAGGGAGCTTAGAGAGGTATTGCAGTGTCTTTAGGAAAACTGACAATGTGTAACCTTTTTATTGGACCATAGAGTACGTGAGGCAGAGGCTTTCCATCAGAACAAGCAAGAAAAGCAGTACTTGCTAACCGCCTTGGCCAACAGGCGTGGTGCAGAGAACATGGAAAAAGTTGTTACATGATCAAGGAAAGTTCTGGGAATGATGGAAAGTCCAGTCTAATAAAACAGGCAAGGTGATCAGGTGCAGGGTCAGCTTCAGATTATCATCTCTGAGAAACAAGTTGTTGACTGAATGAAATACATTTACCCAGCGTCACCTTCGTTTTTCATGCATGTTTTTAATCTCCACCGTACATGTTGACGGTCAACCGTGTCACACAGTGCTCAGGCCTTTGAATTCAGCTGATTTTTTTGGTTATTAAAATATTTTTAAATCAAGATGTAGGCCTCTTTTTCTGAGCTCATGAACAACAGTTTTTGTTTTTTTAGTGTTTATTTAATTTTTTTAAACGGCCTTTCGTTTCTTGTTGAAATGGTTCATTGCAGCATGTGTCTTTGGGTTTTGGGTTTGGAGGAAGGAGAGGATTCAGAAATGAGATTCACCAGGAGACATTACACATGCCTCAGTGAAATATGGTAATAAAAGAATGATGAATTCCTGGCCTTAGGTGGACTATAGGTGTAGCTCAGAACTGTGACCCTTGGACTTTACAGCAGTTAACACTACCCCAATTTGAAGAGGTATATTTCCAATAAGACCTACAGTTCTGCAGATGAGGGGAGTACAACGCTTCCCTCATCTTCCCCTCATGACAGATGTGGTCTTCAGCGTCAAACATATCAAGAGAAATGTAAAATTTCAGGTGAACTGTGATGGCTGTCATTGTGGAGTAAGAGCAAATTACCCTTCTGTGTCTTATGTGTGTGTGTGTGTGTGTTTCCTGCAGTAGAAGGATTTTGATGGCAACAGTTTACAGTAAATGTAAACTGCTTTGCTGAAAAGAGCATAATTATCTTTGTACTTACAGAAAATGAAGGAGAAAAAAAAAAGAGAGCAATTCCAGTATAATCCCGCTTTTCTCAGCTTTATTAAAATGCTTCATAGGGGGTCTTATTGTGAACAAACGGGGCAACAATCAGTAGTGACATTAATTCTAAGCACAATGTGATATAGGTCCATATACAAAAATCATTCACATATTTTACATCTCTAATTGCATATTGTCCACATGAATTCAGCCAAATTCACATCCGAATATCTTCTATGATTTCCAAAGACATTCTATTGAAATTGCAAACATTGTGGGATTGTATTTATCTATGTTTAGAACGCGGTAAATACCGGGTGGATTATTAGCTCGAGAAACCTGCTGCAGCAACCACCTACATAGGGTGGATTTGAGGCCTATCTTTGGATGCCACCCTGGAGAATACATTGTTTCTATTTCCCTGAGAGTTAATGATATGCTTATGCTATGCAAATTTCTCACACTGTTTTTAATTGTAGTGTCTGCAAGAGCCCACCTGATGTTCCACCCCCACTTAACTATAAAAAGCAAAAAAATTCAATACAATAAACATGTCTGTCTCCTTCTGAGTAAAGTATTCCTTCAAAACTTTAGAGGATGTGGTACTTTTGAAGCTCCTGGCCTGTGAGCTCACTTCATTTAGTGCCTTCCTAATTGCATAAATCTAAACTTTCTTGTCTTTAGTTGGTCCTGCTACTTTTTTTGTTTTGTTTTTTTGGCTGTCAGTGCATTTATGTGGTAATCTTTTAATCTTTTTTATTTATTTTCCTGGGAATTCTGGAATATGTCATCTTCCAAAAGCTGCAATAATTGGTTTTATTGCTGATAACTGCTGATAACCTACTGGCCAGGCTGGGTAAAGCTAGTGTGTAGTGTCCAAGAATGCGCACCCCCAAAAGTGCCATAAGGCTTACTGCATAAGCAGTGTAACAAACTAGTATTGTAAAAGCTTTCATGCTAATAAACCTTCAATGAAGGGGCCTAGCAGTTCAGCGGGGCACCGTCACCACGGCAACTCGATCTTGATCGTGTTAAAAGTGTGGCGGAAAGCAGAAAACGTGCTTCTGCTGATTGCAGTGCCGCCATAATGTTCAAATGAAAAGTTTGGTATTCATGTATGAAACACTGGCTGAAGTACTCTATAGTCTAATCCACTGTTTGAAGGCTTCATCTAGGATTTCAATAACATTTTGCTAAAAAATAAATAAAAACATCTTTAAGAAAGCGTTCCCTCACAGCAACATTGCTAACCGGCAGTGTAAAGTCTGCAGGTTCTCTCCAGATACTCCCGCCTCCTCCCACAGTCATGCGTGGGGTTAATTGATGATTCTAAATTGGCTGTAGGTGTGAATGCGAGCATACTTCTCTCTTTATGTGTGATTCGCTGTGTTTACGTCCATTTGTGAATTTGGTGATGGAGAACTGACAGACAGGTGTTTTTAACCATGCAGTCCTCCAAAATGCCAGCTGCACGGTGCTCACTGTGGATAAAACTGCGTCAGCTGGTGGACAGTATCCCCATCTGACAGCAGACACTCTGCAGGTAGACGGGCTGCTTAAAGCTGCCCATTGATTGCCAACAGACTGCCCACATGATATCACCATAATTTCCCCTTTAGCACTGTGATAGATTGATGACTTGTCCGGGGTGTATCCTGCCTTTTGTCTTATAAAAGTGGATGGATGGTTTAAAAGTTACATGATCCGTTGGTGGCACTTGAGTGCTGAATAGGTTGAAAAGATTGAAGGAAGTGCACACAAATCAAAATCTGTTCTAGGAACTGCTTTAGAGTCCATAAGACGATAAGGGCGCGCGATTGTTTTACTTGTGATTCATGTTTCATTAGAGTGAAACCTACATGAAATTAGTAAAACTTTTATTTCAGGTTTATTGCAGGTTACCCGCTACTTGAAAGTTCTGCTTTTATGGCTCATAAGTGCACTTGAACGTCAGCGTTCTATTCATGGTGAGACTGAAAAGAGGCTGTCAAAAACCCATTTCACATGTGCCAGCACTCCTTTCTCCATCTAGAAACTGCTGCAACACCGGAAGGAGTTGTGAAAATTTGTAAAGTTATGCTATACACATCATATTTAATGCAGCTGAAAGATGCAAAATATTTACATTAACAACCACCTTACTTTTAGGGTTTGCTGCATGCTGAATAATTGTATAATAATAAAAAAACCGGCAGTCACAGTGTTAAAATGAGTCAGTTATTACATGCCTGTGTGAGACATGGAGGGATTTAGTATGTACAGTTACATTCATTCAAAATTAGCTGTCTCAAGTCCGTACAGACTGTCCCTCAAATCTGAATGTTCTGGACTCAAACTGATCAATCATTGGTTGATTGCACGCTGTTTGTAACGGCACGCCACTCTGAGACGACCTCCTCTTCAGTCCTCTGAAGTGACGTTTTAATGATGCATGAAATGTGCAGACTTGCAGTGTTAGTTTTATTTCAGTGCCCTGTGCCAGCCTCGAAATTGGTCATAGGTGTGTCTATGTCATATTTATGAGACTCGAGCTGTCTATTCAAAGAGGACCTTTTACACTCTGCACATGGGAACAGGTCAGCAAATGTCAATTGCAGTGATTCATATTTCATGTCAGGAGTGAAATGTCTCACCCTTCCATCATACCAGATCCAGCAAAGTGTTGCAGAGGAAATATTTTTTTAGATATTGTTTCTTTAAGGAAAATTCAATTCCAGTTTTATCCGTTAAATGTGTGTAAAACACAGCGTGTGGCATCAATTCTCAGAGGAAATCTTAGAGTCTCTCCACACCTGACTTGCTAGGGGTGGGGACAAAAAGTGGAAATAATTTTCTCCCATTTACGTAAATTAGAAATCCAACAAAGGAGGTGCCTTCTGGCAATATCAACAATTAGAAAGGGGAAAAAATGAGTTCGGAGTAAAGCCATAAATTACATTTTCCTTAGAATTTCAATGAGGTGAGCTGTTGCTTGGAAATCATCCTTGATTGTATCTTTAATATTTCGTTGGGGCCACGAGGGTTCATATTTTTATGGTCTCTTGCTCATCAAGCAAAAAAAAAAAAAAAATTTAGCAAATTAACTTTACATGTTGCGCTATTGCTGTGTTTTCATTAGACTTTGTAATGAGCTTTAACTACAGCCCATAGCAAAAGCTTTGGAGAGGGAAGTTTGAGGTCTGTCGTCTTTCTTGCATCCTACGTCTGAAAAGTCAGTTCGGCAACTGTGAATGGTTTCCATTTTGGCATTCTGACAAAAACAAATAATGTGTGACCTGTTTGGTCTGATAAATGTTTAATGTGGACCAGAAGGACTTTAAGTTGTTTGGGAATTATTATTGTTCTTTTAATTTCAATAAATTTAGAGGTGGAATGAATAGATGGATAAAAATAAGCCATGTTACTAATCAGCCGCATATTAAATCATGCTTATTCATTCCAACTCTGCACTGATGTCCATGAGTGTGTGATCCAACAACCCCCAAATCCTGTAAGATTTCATGTTGTGCAGCCAGATGCAAACGTGACCCTGTGAAAGAGAGAGATGTCTCTGCTGCTGCTGCTGGAGTATTGGCACCTGCTTAATGGATGTGTGGTAAATGACCCTCATTCTGCAGTGTTTGTCAGCATTAACTGCGTTCCTCTCTGCTGAGAGTAATGCCGCAAAACTGCTTGGGTGACACCCTGCAGTGATTTGTCGCTTTCCAAACACACAGCATCATGACACTTCAATAATGGACCTGTGTGTTTTACTCAACAAATGGCACAATGACTGCCACCACGGATAAAACTAGCTTCATTTTTATTCAGGCGGGGTTGTTCAAAGCAGCACAACAGGCCAAGAAAAGTGCCGATGTGCCATCATCAACACAAGATAGATCCACATTGATGATGAATTAATGAAGAGGAATGGAGCGCTATTGGAGTGCATGCACCTGAAGGGCCTGACTCCTCTGAAAACCTGCCAATACCTGCTCAATAAGACACAAAGAGGACACGGGCCTGGAAGTTTTCATTAGAGCTATTGTTGAGAGCTTTCTGTTATGACTTTAGGGTCATCTAATAGTTGCATTAAAAGTCTTTATTGACACAGCCAGTGTAGCAAAAGTATGCAAAGCCATTTTACAATCGCTATTGCTTAGATGTGTTGTGATTTAAAAAGGAATAACAGCTAAATGAGCAGACAGGCATAGCTTTTAGATTCCATTTTGGATCTGGTCCAATAAAATACCCTGATTTGTTTGACTCCATGGCCAACAAATCCATTATTGTTTCTTTCGCTAATGTCTTCTAGCTTGTTGGTGTTTTTGCCTCTTTCGTCCTGTCAGAAAGAAAGACAAAGGACTGATGACATGTATAAAAGGCCCGCTTGCTCAGCAAGGATGAGCACTCAGTTCAAGATGTTGTCCTACCTCATCTCATACTGATACATAGTCATGAGCCGTAGACATCACATTTTAATGCACCGAGTAACCCTTTAGCATTTTTTTTTTTTACATGCTAGGCAGTCCGAAAGCCTTCAATAGACACCTAAAACAGACACCACGACACACTAAAAGCAAAAGCACTCTAGTGGCATCGTCATTACTGCTGGACATTGTAACCAGGCTGACGAAGGAAAAAGGTGGAGAAGCTTATTGCAGGTGAATGAATATAATATATAATATAAAATATATATAAATGTGCACACTGGTGAGGCTGTAGCTGCTGTTTTTGTTTTTTAGGAAGGAGAATTTGGAAAAAGATACTGCAAGACACACACACACACACACTGAGAGGTATTGAAGGCATACTGCATGCAAACATCAGCAATTTATTTCATAGCTAGCCAATGAATTTCGAAGTATAATGCATTTTATTTATTTTTTTATTTTTACTGTGCTGTTTTTACTTCAGTGTGGAGAAAATATGATGAACTTTATATTTCCCAAAAGTTTGGAAATACTTTTGGTTAGTTTGGTTGCTGTTGCTGCTGACTCCCACCACAGAAAATCAGAGAAGAGTCAGGAATGTCAAGAATACAGTTCGTATTTGGTAGTTAATTAGAGCAATTTATTGCCAGTGTCACGCTTTTCTGGTGAATTTGACATTTTAGTCGGTGTTAAAATCACAAATCGAGTTAGTGTGAGTCAAATGAGCCAGATCGCTAAATAACAAATATATTTTCAAACAGAAAAGAATTCAAGTGCAGGATCTTGCAGATGGACTTGTTAATATATGGCAGGGTATTGTGTTGTCCTCATGGTGAGCTTAATCAGTGAAGCAGAGTGGAAACTTTGTCGACATCAGCACATCTGTGTCAAGTGAATCCAACTGCAGGTAGTTAGAAGGACAAACATGCTGCTTCCACTATCACTCCTACAGACTTCTCCTGCCATTATGTCAACCATCTCCCTTTGCACATACAGCACACCGTTGCCCGTGGCAATTACCCAGTATTTGTAGGCTTGGGTCCACCAAAAACAAAGCAAAGTTATTTAATTAAATAATCACAGTAGTAATTAAGAGCCTGTGAAATGAACGAGTACGAGGTGGACGAGCCGAAAGGAAAGGTGCCTTTCACACGTCTTTCTGCTCTTCAACCAATTTAGATGATAGCTTTTAAATTAAGAGCAAACGTGCACGCGCACTTTCTGCAGCTTTGAAGTGTGCTTGTTAATTATATATCAAGTCTGCAGAGAAGATAATTTGTTGCATTTGATTGCAGACCAAAACAAAAATACAATTAAATTGTTTTTAAGTACAATCTTTACGCTGAGACCGCTTGAAGGCATTCGGCTTAGTAGCTATCAAATACAAAGACAACAACA
The DNA here is from genome assembly GCF_007364275.1 of Archocentrus centrarchus. Taxonomy (NCBI): domain Eukaryota; kingdom Metazoa; phylum Chordata; class Actinopteri; order Cichliformes; family Cichlidae; genus Archocentrus; species Archocentrus centrarchus. Next base: position 7,232,644 of record NW_022060145.1, read on the forward strand.
TTTAGCGCGAGTATAGAAAGGCTGTATAATCAGTCTTATTTAATGCAGTTTTTAGCATGCAGAAAGCGCACTCGGTAAAAGCCTTGTTTAAGCGACGATGCTGCTGAAAGGTATCATGATGTTCTTGAGCACCTGTAAATGCTAATGAAACGCTGTTATAAGATTCAAAAGAAGCAATAGCAGGAACTGGCATCCACACAGGGAGAGATCAACAGCAAACAGAGACCACAGAATATCAGTAAAATTCACCAAGTTGTAGCAGCAACAGGCAAGATAACTGTTAGCGACACAAAGGGGACGGCTCCTGTGCTATACTTATCTCAGCTCTGAGGCAAGCAAATAAAGTGACCAGCAATGAGATTAAAAGATACTGCTGATTGACATATGGTCATATGTTACCTATGCAACTAGAGCCTGACGTGCCCACTACTGACCAATCACCAGCTACAAAGCAACGCATGATGCGCGAATCGCTTCATGTGGGAACGTGGGCTTAGGGCTATTTGAAAACGGCTCTCGGATCCCTTGTTCTGTGACCTCAGTAAACACTTTCTTGATGATTTTAGGGGCTCAGTTGTACATTTTGTAAATTTCGGACCTTATTGGAGTCAGAAGGTGGGAGTCATCCAGGGTATCCTCACTGGCTAATAAACACTCTTTCAACCAGCCTGTCACAAGTTTCTCAGTCAGATCCGTTCTTCACTTCTAGTTTCAGATCACCAAGCTCACCTCAAGGCTTTACAGCATCACTTCACTAACTAATGGCTGACATCACACCGGCTATTTAACCTACATCTTTTATAATCAGTCTCTTCGAGGAATGATTAGGGTTCTATCATCTCACACCATGTCTAAAAAGGGTCAGTGCAATAGATAAATTTGAGGCACAGAACACAGATACGTAATATAAGGTATGGACGTAATGAAAACATGAGTAGCAGCCAGTGTCAGCAGGTTTTAGAAGTGTTGCTGAAGCAAAGTAAATCTATGTCCATGTTCTGTGTGTGGGGATCTGTATCCAGAGTCCCCTAAGCAAAGTTTTTATTTTAAATAGTTCTCTAATGTAGCTCTAATGATGGACCGCATCAAATACAGACAAATAAACGTTGCATGGGCATTTTGCCAGCATTGAGGCTGATCTTCAAAGAAAAATGCAAATGCAGATCATTTAAAAAGCAGATAGATTTATTCATTAAAACATATTTCAGGAAGACAAAAAAAGAAGTAAGAAAAAAAAATCATTAGTCTATCAACCTAACAAAGATGGCAACTTTTCAGTGGCCTCAAATATGGACAGGATATCAACCTTCACTGGTTGTGGCAATTTAATTACTGGCAAATCTTCCACAGAGAAAGGAAAAATCCTCCCAGGAGGACCTTAACAGGTTAATTTAGCTGCCTGTAACAGATAGCCTTTTTTGTTCCAATTTTTCATCCAGATGCTGGTATAACCAGCTGGTATAACATGGATCTGGCAAACTGGGCCTTCACCATCATTGATCAAATTTTTTCCACTATGAGATCGGGGAAAGGGGAGCCTGCGTGTCCGAGTGGAACAGACCCGGTTGGATACGTCATCGATTCTTGGAGCTCGTGGAGACCTGTGTGCTTCTCGGCCCTTGAGGTCGAAGACGTGGAAGACGCCTATATATTCGGCCTTTTGGTAGCGGTATCTTTTCTGTTTGGGCTCGGAGGATACCTGATTTACCGGGAAATCAAGAAAATGTGGGCGGCAGTTCGACATCTGCAGAGGCTGCCGACCCAGGTGGACAGGCTGTCCAGAGCAGTACAGACTCAGACTCAAAGCCTGGTGGACCTGAGCCGTAAATTTAACGGGCTCGCAGGCGAGAGGGGTTAGATCTGGAGATAAGGTTCGGTTCTGCACAGTGAGGACGGTAACTAATGAATTTGGAATATTGGATTACTGAATGGTTCCCAGTAAGACTGAAGGCTGTTGGAAAAAAACAAGCAGCCTGTTCCAAAACAACATCTGCATTATCAGGATTCGGCTCCCCTGCCGGCCTTGGCTGGCAACCATATCTCTCCAGGACTATGTGTGACAGTTGCTCTTCCCCCCCACTCCGCTTTGTGATTTGTGAAGCTGGATCTGGTGTACCACGGCCGCTGATGAAATTCCATCACTATCAGCGAACTGTTTTGGCTAGGAGCTGGCATCTGGCTCCACAATGCCCCCACCCTCTCGTCTCCGTCTGCATCCCCTCCTGACCTGACCTCACCTACCGCTGCTATTCTGGCTTTAAATGTGCAAATATGCTTTGCTAAGGTGGTTTTTTTGGACCCTGGTATGGTGCTCTTTTCGAGCACTGTACCAGATGACTTTTTTTTAACCTAACTACCCCATGATGTGTGTTGTTTTCTTTTTCGGGGAACTGTAAAGGTAGCGCTGCAAGTCGGCTGCATAACCTCAGGACACCTGTCCCCCCGTGTTGTGTTTGTGTTTGTTGTATTCTTGGATGGGTGCTTTGTTAATTGCAATTTCCAATGTGTGAACCTGTTCACCCACATGGCAATAAAACCTTCATTCATTCATTCATGTTAACTCCACAAAAGTCTTGGATATTTGGAGGTGTGTCCTGCAAACCAAGATTTATCGTAATTAGCCTTTTTTTGATACTGGACCCACCGCTTTTGGTTGGCTAGTGCTGCCTTGCTAAAAAAACAAAACAAAAAAACACTGAAATAAAGACAGTTTTCATGTGGGAAATCTATGTTGTTCCACCAAAACAGCTAACAAGCAGCTAAATGCCCCATTTTCTTATCCTTCAATTCCTCTTTAAAAGTCTTTGTGCTGCCAACTCAAACTATTGAACAGGTTGTGTTCTTGTTTCCTTTTATTTCTTGTAAACAGAACAACTCCTCGGATACAAGGTTTGCAGAGCTGCAGCAGAGCTCAGGCTCCCGCTGGCCAGTAATTTGTATTTGACAACTCAAGCAAGCAGTGTACTTTGTGTACCGACTTTGTGCGAGCAAACATGCTGGCCGGCTGGATGTATAGAAGGCAGATGCTTCGCAGGCACCCAGAACATTGTGCTTACGTGCCCTCTGTGGGAGCAAGATAGTGAAAGTACGAAGAAGGGAGGAAAAAAAAAAGGACCAGAGGAAAGGGTAAGACAGAGGGGAAAAAAGCGAATTAAATGAGGTCGAGGAGGAACATATGAACTGCAGCAGAGGAATAAAAGACGGATCAGTCAAGAGAACAAAAGTCAAGTTAACAAGGTGGGAGTAGAGAAAAATGATAAAAACCTGGGGCCAGTAGCGCATGCTGTCAGCGTAATACCACAGGGAAAAAAAAAAAAAAGTTTCAAAAGTTACTATGAAAATATACTACGAGGAGTTGATTAATTAAATTGTTTATTACACATTTAAGTGCTCTCTGCAGCTTTATGTATTTACTCTATGCAATAATCAGCCTGTAAAAATGATAGCAGGAGGGTAGGTGGTGGTGGAGAGAGAGTGTCATTCTCTTGAATAAGATCGTGAGATTTGTTTGCCAGGTGATCAATTATCAGCACTTTTACTGTATAATGCAGAACGCTGTTCCATTAGGGCTTAGCTCCTGCATAAAGACATTCAACTTTAATTTGAGCATAGGTCTCACAGGCTAATGTGAGTGTAGGAGTGATGTTCTAGTACTGTAACACTATTTTATTTCTTCTTTTTTTTTTTTTTTTCCTCAACACACAATATATTTGTCCAAGGGTCTTTGAGGCCAACTAGCTCTCAAGTAAACAGAGAAAAATACATTTGTTCTGACTTTCAGCCCACGTGTTAAAAAGTTCCTTAAGGTGTTTGTTTGAAGTCTAGTTGTGCTCGGGAGTGGGTTTTTTTTTTTATGTGTGGGTCCTGGTTTGTTTATTTAATGCATGAACATGAGGTAAAACAATACAGTCTAACAACTGTACATAGGGAGCAACTGAGTAATACTTTGAACTAACACTAACAAGAAAAGTAATGCTAAGTAAACCAAAAAATACTTTTTAAAAAAACATTTTTGCCAACTTTTTAGAAGAATCTAAGCCGAGGATTCACAAAACACACCTGAATAAATCAAAATTGTATATAAATGTAACTTTTCATTTTAAAGACATGCAAGGCAGCTGTAGCACACGCACAAACTGTGGTGGTTTCACAGGGGCGATGTGCCACCACACTGCGAAGATTTCTGAACTACTGACAAAAATGAGCCCAGCATTAATTGTAATAGTTTTAAGAGTTTACTAGGATGTTATTTAATCTGTTCATCAGCTCAGTGCTACAGAGTCTTTTGGACATAAATCTGATTTATAATTAAATGACTTGGTGTGCAGTCAATTAGACATGTTTCTCCTTACTGGCCCAAAGATACAGATATTAATTTCACAATTCAGAGGGCATCGACAATGTCTGCTAGCAAGTCGGTCCCCCTTTAACAAGCTCTGAGATAGGGAGACAGAGCAGCATCTGATGCTCCTTAGTGGCTTAAATTAGATTTCTTTGTATAAAGTGATATTAATAAAATATCCTCTTCATTCTTGTTTCTTTTTTATCCTCAATTCACTTGACAAATAGCTTCTTTTCAAAGATGGCCTAGACCATATTTGTGAAATATTGCAGCAGGGATTGTTGTGTATGTCAGTGCTCCTGTTTGCTCTGTTGGCCATTCTATCAGATTGCATATAATCACGAGACAGTATATGATTTGATTTCCACTGTGCTATCACATTTTATTGTTAGATCTATAATGTAGCATTAGAATTATTAATAATAAAAATAAGAATGACAGTGAGTGGTAATACAGTAACCATGATGACAAAAACAATGACACTAATAAAATAATAAAAATTGTATGTATGAATAATAATGACAGCAATAATGATGATACCTTTGTCACCACAGCTCATGCAGAAAGTGCAGCTTCATAATAAACAGTATGAGATGCTCGATAAACGTGTGCATGAGTAAAAATCAGAGAGTACAAATTTTCAGTCCATAAGAATTCAGTTTAATCAAAGCTACATAACTGCAAGTATTTTTTGTGGTTTAATTTAAATATGTCTACCGCATCAGGTGGTATCATCTCATCGGGAAGGCAGATGATACTGAATGCATCATCCTCTTCTGAAACATGTAAAAGCAGGATCTTACCACATGGGGAGTGATTTGCTCGTTGCGCATCATGTTAAAACTTTGGGTTGGTCGCTAGCTGAACTCTCCAGGCACCCTGAAACTCCAACCCTCCTAATGCAGCGTACACACTGAAAGTAATTTGCAGCTTTAGGAGGGTGTGTGTTACAGGAGTTACCAGAGACCATAGAAAGTTAATGATATTTGACGACTTCAAGCGACTACGGATGAAATTACTGCTGGCAACGCGAAGCGAGCGTGACTGAAGGAACTGCCAATGAGAGTGAAGAATACTGTTGACGTGTTAGTAGATTCAGAGGGTTCACTTAGGCAACTGGAGCCTAGAATGTGTACAAGCAACCAGCAACTTCAAAGCGATGCGTGACGAGCTAATCGCTTCCAGTATGTTTACTACTCTGCCACATGGGAATCACCAATGTTCATCTCAAGCCCCACCCACTTTGTCACAAGCATTTTTTTTTTTCTGTCTGTAGTCACTTGATTTTATCAAATGTCATTAACTCTCTGCAGCCCAGCAGACATTCTTGGCTAATTTCCGTGTTTACTCTGAGTGTGGCCTGTCGATTTTTGCCAATTCCAATTTTCTTTTTCAGGACAATAATTGACTGAATAAACAAACAATATCAACTTCTTCAGTGAATAAAAAAAAAAATATTTTCATGATAAAAGAAATTATTAAACTTTACAAGTTCTCCCAAACTGCAATAAGTTACAAGACCTTCTTTCAACAACTGAAACAAAAGTGCTCCACTACTTATATAACAAAACAAATGCACTTACATCAATTTTTTCTGTTTATAACTTCATGAGATAACAGTACATCAACCATTTTTCTCTTTTTCACTCGTCTCCATAATTTTCTTCATAGCTGCTTTGCTCCTTTGCTCATACCAAGACTGCTAGCTTGTTGCAGGCTCTGAGCTTTGGCTAGCTTAGCTTTGCCGCCCCCCATGCATGCATGAACTTGACCGGCTTGTACTGGACACATGGGAGGCTGACCAGACTGTCACTGGTCAGGGCGAGAACACTGAAAAATCACCTGATTCTGGTTGGTCGATCGGTGCATCTCTAATCTCTAGCTACCATGTCGCTTTGAATCGCTTCCCATGTGAGTGCAGCTTTAGGATCTTGGGGATCTAGAAAGAGTATACTGAGTCAACATAACAGATATATATTTAGGATCTCGTCCATTAAAACATATATATATTTTTTTTACTTAAAATGAGTTCTAAAATGAATAGGGGGCTAATACAGACCCTTTAAAACCAGAGCAATTTTTTCTGTTTAGTTTTCATTTGATTTAGTTAATGGATTTCTGACCAAGGCCCAGAAGTGGAGCTTTACAGTAAACTAGCCAGCTATGAAAAAAAAGAAGTATGAATAAGTCTCTTTATGTCCCCCTGTGGGAAGACACGTTACACACAGGCAGCATTTCTCAGATGGCAGAATAATTGGGGTTTGTGAATGAACCCTGCATGCATTTCTTTGTCTCCAGTGATGAGTGAATCAGAAATGCAGAGCAGTTATTGCCAATGATCTCACAGAATATAAATCATACACCACATCTATGAGTTCTATTCATTTAGACACTTTGGGTTCCGTCCCTAAAGACGGTCTAATGCTATCCATTCTTTATCCAGGCAGTCAAATGTCATGTCCTTCCACTAAAATCCTAATGATTCACTGACTGATTATTCTTCATTATGCTCTCACACCTGTCTGAAGTCTGTCCCGTCATCTTCTTTTGTCTTTAATGGCAATTCCTATGATTAATTGAATCTATTTTTGTTTTACATCGCAGGTGACGTGGTACGACCGCTTATCAGTTTCTCGTCATTAGGTGGTAGGGCTTGACAATGGGGCCGCTGGCTTGGGTCGACATGACTTATCGGGATAATATATGGCCTCAGGGTTTCAGGTTCAGAATCCTTTACCATAGGTAATAAGTCTTCATTTCTGCAGCCATGGTTGGCCCGTCAGTCTGCCGGGTCTCTGGTCTTGTAAAGGTTTCCCGCTGGGCCACGAGACGGCTGATGACATAATCTGTAATTTTCCTTTTTTTTTTATTATTATTTTATTAATTCTTTTAAGTGATCTCTCTGAAAAGTTTCACTTTAAATTTGACATTATTGGATTTTAATATTTAAGATCTTATACCGATGCTTGAGTGATTAATATAGATACTAAAAAGATTTCTTCATGTTAGTTCATGTTTTTTTTTTTAATGGACATTTCAATGAATTTGAGTGTGACCGCATCTGCCAATCCTGTATTCTGGATTCTAGCAGGGTGACTCTGCTTACGAACTAATTAACGACATAAAATTTATTTAGAATGATTTTTTTTTTTTCTTTCAAAACCGGTTGTTTTAAAGGCGCATTTCTCATTTGACTTCTCCTTCGTGTTTCAGCACACACCACACTTTCATTGTTGTGAACCGAACTCGCAGCGTGTGGCCTGTTTTTAAAAGGGAGGCCTGTTTTACCTTTTAATTCGCATTTTAGATGCTTTTCTTTCATATGCCTTTTTTCTTTCTTAATGCTTTACTTTATTATGTAAAGCACTTTGAATTGCCTTCATGTAAGAAATGCGCCATACAAATAAACTTCCTTCCTCCTCTTTTTAATGAATAAACCTGACAGCGGGATCAGACTTCACATTCTCTTTGTACTCTCTCTAATGGCACAGAAGCTGTCCCCGTACCAGCTCAAAGACCTCATGACAAGCCTCATTCGAGCCAAAGTACAAAGTGACTGTGAGATTAGCCAGACATGACATGCCAGGGAAGGTGGGGAAGCTGGTGATAATGCCATCGGCAGCAGTCTGGGTCAGCTTAGTGCCAGAATAGAAGTTGGCAGGATTGGCATCCCTTACATCCTGCACAGAGATGCCAGGTACCTGTGGGACAAGTGATGTGTGACCAATGTCATGTCTTCAGTGTTAAAATTTGCATTTAGCATGGGCTGTCTATTGTCCTCCACCATCACAAAGCAATGTGAGGCATATTGCATTGTTTCATATTGTCTTTTTTTTTTTTTTTTTTTTTTTACTGTTGGATATCTTATAGAGGTAGAAACTGGTTAAAACTGAGACAAGATTACCACCAAATATATATATTTAATTTAATCGCTCTCTGTGTGTGTGAAGGGAGCGATGCAGCTCGAGGTCCATCATGTCCTGTTACATTTGCTAGTAAACTGGGATGAAAAGTGCCACAGGCTTCCAGCTTCTTACCCCTTTTCCATTCAGAATCTATTATGTCCAAAAAAATCTAGCGATTTATTTTCCAAGTCTTCTTCTAAACAAAACCTATGTATATGAGGCTTTTTTTTTTTTTTTTTAAATCTCTTGTCATGTGGGAGGTGAAAGTCTCGCACTTCTCGCACTTCCCAGCTCACATAATACACTGAGGTTTTTGAGTGCTTTCACTTGAATATTCTGTGCTACACAAGATGAGTTTACTGGGCCGCAGATAACTCAAATGGATTGGTGCATGGCGTGTCAAAGCTCAAGTGAGCAGCACTTCATTTTATACACCTTATCATTCACCATTATTCTTTACATTGCCTGCATGTTATCACATGGCAGCAGTGTTTCTGATGTCTGTGACATCGATGTAGGTGTTAGCGGTGAGACATTCATGAAGATGATCGAATGACAACCTTTTCTTTCATATTTTATGACAAGCCATTGTTTTTTTTTTTTTTGTTTTTTTTTGCTTTTTCCTTTCTTACAGACACAATTTTGAGCCTCGGTAATTGAATATAATGCAGCGTGTTTTCATTAATCTGTTAGATATACATACAGTCACCATTTTTTTAAAAGCTGTATCAGTCTTATTAGAAGAAACTGCAAAAGGGGTACAAAGGAGTAAGAATTTCACAAACTAATTTGGAGAGCAAATATTCTGTAGTTTAAACTATCAGACTCGGTGCTTGAAAAAAGTTTACTTTGTATTTTCATTCCACTGTACTACTGCAATATTTTTGAAGCTACTATCATACATACAGCATGTCATGAGCCTACATGTAAGAAGATGAAATGTTATTATTTCAGTTTAAAGCAAACTTTTACTTTCCCATCACTCATAGCTCAGTCACACTAGAGTACAAATTAAGCCTCCTTGTGACCAGGAGAAATCAGTGGTTGCTTTTACATTTGGTAATTAATTTTTTCTCATTAGGCAAGAGATTGCAAGCACTTGGGGTGAGGCTGAGGGTGCAGCGCTCTCAGCCTCTAGAAAACCACATTTGATCAGAAGGCAAGTGCACAGGTCACCTGGTTGGAGGCAACCAAATTCCAAACTGACTGCAATCACTCTCAGACAGACTAGCAAAGGTTTGCAAGTAATTGCAAAGTGCAATTCATAAATGCAGACAGACTGCAGACATGTTGCAATCAATCAGTCAGGCTGCACCACTGCAACTCATGTGCAGTGTGCGTCACTGCACTAATCTTGATTCAACTGGTTCAACTGGGTACCGACTGGTTCTGTTCTTGTTATATTCCAATGTAAAAACATGGTTTCTAAGCATCTATATCATTTTTCAGTTAAAGTCTTGGCACTTACGTTAAGATTACTTCTCATCACTGATGACGACTTAGCCCTCACAGGGTTGAACAACCTAACTTAATCTACTTCATAGTTAATGGGTTACATGACACATGACATTCTGACTCTGTCCTCTGTTGCATGTAAAGGCTTAGCCACAAACAAGATACAAGCTTCAGGATCAGTATTTCAGGAAGTGAGTGCAGAAAAACCACACAGTCCATACATTATGCATTAAGTTCTCACAGGTTCCTGGCATGAAAAAAAAAGAAAAGAAAAAAGACTAAATTCACTCACAGCTGCAGCAACCTGCTCTGCTTTTCTCAAGGTGTAGAGTGAGCTAGGTTGCTGGTTGGATAATGAGACAGATGGACAACACAGATTGCTGACATTAGCTTGCTCTTGATCTAGATCATGATTCCTCATCAAGCTAATCATTTATCAGAAGAGTCCATCTTGTTTTTTTGGAGGGGGGGGGGGGGGGGGGGGGGGGGGGACAAGCTGTGCAGCCCTGGCTGCTTCAACACTTGACCGCATGAAAAAAAATGGCATCATGGAGCGTGTTGAAATGACAAAACATTAGGGGTCTGTTGCAAATGCTGCATTCGCTGAACACATCCTAACACACTTTGGAGTTCAAATAATGTGGCTGCTCATAAAATGTTTCATAAATTTCTGCTGATGCCTAATCATGACTGACAAATGTGCTGATGCACTTGCATTTAACTAGCTTTAAAAACAAAACAAACAAAAAAACCTAATCAAACTGTTTGTCCATCAATCTCAAAAATATTCCGATATGCGGCAGCAGCTTTAGCAA